>NC_090922.1:661277296-661580326 GCF_040938575.1 Ambystoma mexicanum
TAGTTGCCTCATGAATATCCACTCAAGGGACCCTCAGCCTCCATGTGTCTTGACTACAGACGCCAGTTATGTCAAGTGAGGTGCAACTCTAGGCTCCCAGGTAGTGCAGGCTTGCTGGAGGGGATGTGAGTCGGGTTGGTTTTCCAATTGGAGGAAACTCACATCAATCATCAGAGCCCTGGCACATTGCTCCCCGACGCTACATGGGAGGAGACTTTTGGTTCGGACAATCAGGGCACAAAAGATTATCTAAATCATCATGGAGGGACTCGCTATCATGCCCTGGGATGTGTTGCTCTGCAGATTTTTCAGTGGCTGGATGAGAACCTGGAAGCCCTGTCTGCAGTCTATCTTCTGAGGAAAGAGAATATGCATGCAGATCCATTGAGCTGGCAGCTCCTGTCCTCAATTCACTACACTCACATCTGGGCCACTTTTCTCCTCTTGAGTGAGAGGTTCAGGACTCCAGCAATAGGTCCATTTGCATCTGACCTCCATCACCAGGTCCCAATATTTGTCTCAGCAGCCCCATCCCCTCAGGCTTGGTGAATGGACACCTTCTCGTTCCGTTAGCCTCAGGATCAGCTGTATGCTTTTCCCCACAATTCAAATTATTCCCATAAATGCTGAACAAGATCAGACAGGATAAGACTACAGTGTTAGCATTTCTCCCCGTATGACCTTGGTGTCACTGGTTCCTCTTGATACTCTATCTGTCGACAGACAACCCTTGGGTTCTGCCTCTTTATCCTCCTTCCCTGTCTTACCCACTTCTGCAGAGTCCCGCTTTTGCAACCCTCCATTTAGCAGGGTGTGGTTATTTGAGAGTTTAGAATTACAATGCCTGGGTTGTTCTAAGGGGGATACCCTGTTTATTGAAGAGGCTCGAAGCCAGCAAACAGAAGGGCTTATCAAAGACACTGGCAGCCCTTCTGTGTCGGGTGTGGTAGAGGTCGGTTCTCTCTGGCCAAAGCCAGTCCTTTTTAGGTTTTGGACTTCTGACAGGATGGTTTATTGATGGGTCTCTCAGTTTCCTCTCTTAGGTTTCAATGGGCTGCCATCCAGGCTGCTCACTTCATCAGTGAGGGTTTAGGGCAGGTGGCTGCTTTGGTTCCGAAGCTGTTTTGGAGTTTCGACATTCAGCATCCACACGTCAGAGCTACGGTACTCGCCTTTGGTCTTCCAGGCTCTGCATAATACCCCGTTTGAACCCCTGGAAGATTGTAATACTAAATTCCTTTCGGGTAGAGTCCTATTCCTAGTTGCGATTACATAAGTGAGAAGTATTGGGGGCTGGGAGACCTCCTGTGTCATGAGCCCTATATGCAGTTCTTTGCAGACAAAGTGGTCTTGCACTTCCTGTCTTCTTACCAACCTAAGGTAGCCATTTTCATGTCTCAAAGGAACCTGGTCCAGCGGGTCCTACGTAACGATCAGTGGGGTCCAGATTCCCTGGATCTGGCCAGGGAATTGACAGTATATCGAGAACGTTGCTCTTGTTACTGGCAGGTGGATTCTCTGCAGTGTTGACTGTGGTTTCACGTTTAACTGAGTGAATAAAAACATTTGCATTCCACTACGGCTGATTCCTGCCTGTTGCTCGCTATTCTTCATGTTGAGGATTTCTTATGTCTGTGGTTGACTTCTGGCATAGTTGGTATATCCGCAATGAAGTATGGACTGTGACGAGAAACATGATGAAGTGGTATTGACCTGATTACTTATCAGTAATCTTCATAACTCTGAGTCTGGATCTTCCTCATCACAGCCCTCATTCTCTCCCACCCTAACCTGGCAGAGAGTGCTTGGGAAACGAGGCCAAGGGAAGGGATGGGAGGAGTTGTGTAGAAGGATTTGAGGAAAGTTCCAAAAATACATGACGACTTATCCAGTCCAGTGAATCCTCCATGTTGATGTGGGAAAGGGTTGTTTGGAAGGACACTCAGGGGAGGGGAGATTATGCCTAAATGAATTAAGGACTCTGACGAGGAAGATCCGGACTCACAGTGCAGAAGATTAATTAATCAGGGCATTATCAATCAGCACTGTTGTTACTGGACCGACACACTCGTAATGAGGCCCAATGTCTGGTGACTATGGGTCCACTTGAGCCACGATGGCCCCCAGTCCGACAGGGCTGGCATCAACCGTGAGTTCAGTTTGTTGAGCTGTGTTGAAGTCGGCAAACAAAATGTGCAGCCAAATAGTTTCAAATGCTTCTTGGCAGGCCTCCCACCATACTAAAGGCACCTGTTTCTTGGTGAGCATGCAGAGGGGGTCGCTCACTCATGCAAAGTGTTTTATATATCTAGTGCAGTTACTAGGGAGCCCAAAAATGAGCGCAAGTCGGATACATTTGTGGGCGGCTCAGTCTTGGTGAGCACAGCCACTTTTTCTTGGTCTGGCATCATTCCTTGCGCAGAGAACACTTGTCCAAAGAATTGTAGGGTGCCTTTACGAAATTCACATTTCTCCTTGTAAAGTGTGAGATTGGCTGCTTCTAAGACCATGCTTACCCTGTTGTCGTGCTGGTCCTGATTTTTTCTGAACGCTAGTATATCATCACTATAGTTGGGGATGTGTTTGATGATGTTGCAAATTTCAGCCAGGATGATCTCGGCAGCTAAGGACACCTCAAAGCTCAGGTTCGTGTACCTGAACAACCCTAGCTGTGTGATGAACTTTGTTATATCGGGACTCCTCACTGAGCTCTAACTAGTGGTATCCTTTGTTAAGGTCTAGCTTGGAGAAAACATGTGCTCCGTTCAACAGATGGGTCATGTCCGTAGTTCTTGGCACTTGATGTCTCTCCTGCATTATTGCCTCATTGGGCCTGCACATATCGACTCAGATCCTGATGTCATCAGATCTTTTCTTGGGAACCGTGACTATAGGTGAGACCGAAGGGGTGGTTCCTGTCCCTGGCTCAATAATGTCTTGCTCAAGCAGTTTGTGCAGTTCTTCCTCCACCTGCCTTTGGATTTTTATTGGGATACCCCTTGTTGGGCTACTGGGCGCACCTCTGGGTTTATGTGTAATCTTATTTTTCTATTCTTTGGTTTCGTCGTCCTTTAAATAGTTTGGGGAACAACTGTTCCATTTTGTTGGTTGCATCAATGTACGTTTGAGCCAGTATGTGGATCAAGCCCATATCTAGAGCAGCCCTGAAGATTAGGTTGCATCCGCTTTCCACTGCAGCTTTGAGCACATGGATAGCCAGCGTCTTGGTCTGCCCCTTGCCAGGGACGTCATTTGGGGGTCGCAACCTTGCCACCCTTAAAAAAATTATTTTTAAAAGATTTCTTTTTGGTTTTAATGTAAGGGTCTGGGCTGTGGCCAGAACATGTGGCTCTTTATTTTTGGAGTGGCTGACTATCTTGTTCAGGCTTCTTAAACAAACAAGGGGTTCCACAAGTGCAACACTTTGAGAAAGAATTGGAATAACAAATAATGTCTTTCTGGAACTCTATACAATAATTGCTAGATGCATTAAAGGTTTATTTCAGGCACACTTCAGGGGGTGAGTCACTGATTTAATCTGTTCATAAACACCTCAACTCATCCATCCTTTCATCCTTCTGAGGTCGATAAATGAGTACCAACACAGGTTGGGTGATATTGTATGTATATTTTTTCTATATAAAAAGCTTAAGCGCAAGTGCTATACAATAACACATCATAATCTTTTGACCTTGGACGTCTGCTTGCATTCACAGTAATTTGGTAATATGGGCCTATTCACACTGATATTAACGATATATATATGGTGACCCATTCTTGTATGAAATGTATATCACATTACAGTGATATCGTAACCATATTTTTCATAGTGTACTCAGGAACAATGCTATTTGATTCCACTTCCTGTTTTGTCTCGGGGTGAAAGGTCATGTCAGACCGCTTCCCATGATGTCATTCTGGGCTGGGTGTCAATTGACATCTCTTCCTGTGATGTCATCAGCGGTCAAAGGTTGTGGGATGTCACTTCCGCTACCCCTGGCATTTTGGCGAAATGACATCCCTGCCCTTTGCATTTGCATTCAGCCAGGAAATACTCCTTGCACGGGAGGGGTGTTTTGTACCCATAGGGATATATGTTTACTTCTGCTGGCTTGAGTCTGGGAGCTCTCAGGAACTTGCCATATACTTCTTTACTAATGACATTTCCAGTTGCTCCTGTATCGACTAGGAATTCCAACGAAAGTCCTTGTACTTGCAGCATCAGAATGGGGCTATGTGCTTTGGCTGTAGGGTTTCCCAAGCCGTACAAATATCCTTTCCTCTTTGCTTGTTCTGGGGCTGGTTGTCTAGATTTGGGTTTTCTCCTGACTTTTTCGGCTGAGGAGCAGCTGGAGCCACTGTCCGAAGCAGATTGTTCTATCAGGCATCTGACATAGCGTCTGGGCCTCCTCTGGGGCATGGAGCTGGAAGAATGACGAGTCCGCCATTCAGGTACAGGTATGTCGTGTGGATGGCTCTCCTCCATTCTGTCTTTTTTACGTCTGTGTGGGGGGGTCGTAGGGTACTGGCTCCCATCTGAAGTGTGGTCGATCTGTCCTTTGGTCTAGACGTCCCCAAGTGTGGGCCTTCTCCCCTTGCTCCCCTTACGGACATGCAGTATAGCACTTTCAAATGGTTGTCTCCTCCACATGCTGTGCGTTGTTGACCTAGGGCAGGGCCCACATCTTTGTGCAGAAATTCATAACTGCTTCTGTAGCTGAAAGGGACACTGTTCTGTTGATGCGTCGAGTATGGGTTACCTTGTGAATTGCTTCTGATGGCAGGACTGATATTTTAATGTTGCCCATGGCTTCCAATTGTAGGTCCAGCGTGGTGTCAGACATGGGCAGATTCAAAATTTCATCTAGCGACCACGGCTTCTGAAGGAGACGTTTTCGGAATATGGGGATTCACATCCCTCAATGATTTGTGATCTTAGGGCTTCTTCGTTGTAATAATTGTTGAAGTTGCAGTGCTTCATCTGGACACGCAGTCACAATACAAACGCATCCATAGACTCACCCTTGTTCTGTTTAGTCGTGTGGAACACATGGCGCTTGTAGTTCACGTTGGTGTGAGGGGTAAAATATTCAGTGAGTGCTGCCCTTAGGCCTGTGTAGGAGTCTGTAGTATCAGCCGGGAGTTCATCCACAATATACCTCACATTTGGCCCTATAGCTAGGGACAGTAAACTATGCTTTTTCTCATCATCCAGTGGGACTATGCCCCATATATAGACGTTGAAGTCTCTGACCCACCTTTTCCATCTGGGCTCCAGGGTGTTGGTCTCCATAACATCAAAATGGCCTGGTAGCTGCACGGCCAAATTGTCTTGTGATCTGGATGGTAGGCCTCCCTGCGGCACTGCGGGTGGTGTGGCAGGTATTGCGATGTGGTCTTGCTACGAGATGATGTGGCATTTGGTCTCCACCTTTTGGGTCCTGGTTTTGTGACCTGCTTTCCTGTAGCAGCTGTACTGCCAAAACCCCTTTATCTATTGGACTGTACTGATGCAGAGCACTGGTGGTCTGGCTGGTTCTTTTGCATAAAGTTCGATTTGTGTGTACTCAGGCTCTTCTTATCCCCCTTTAATATATGTCTAGCTGGTAGCTTTGTGTTCCTACCATGTCAAAATGTGGCAATGTTGTGCTCATCAAGAGTTAACGGCAGGTGATTCCCCCCCTTTTTTCAGCACATTGGCTACTGCTCATGAGCAAAATGAGTCCTGCTTTTCTGCTACAATGTATGTGCATTTCAGTTTGCACGCACAGTGAAACCTCACCCACGGGCCAGTCTGCTCCAACTGCTTTCTTGCTGCAGTGTGTACAGCCTTTATTTCTTTTGTTCGTGCTCCACTGCGCTAAACGAGTGCCAGCACGTTGGGCCTACACGCCTCCTGTGGCATTTAACGAGCGGGTTCGCCGCTCTCCCTCGTCGACAGTGTGAAATAGCTGCAGCCTCGTAGCTAGGGTTCCCAGGGGCCTACTTTCCCTCACGGCGCCAGTCATACGGAACAAAAGGCACAGAGCCACAGACACTAAAAGCAGGCTTCAACAACCTTTACTTGTCTACATACCCAACTATCCGATTCCCCTCCACTTCCGCCCACACTGCTCCCTGTGCCTTCTGCCACCCTCCCACAGCACGTGACCACACACACGTGATCTAGGACATTCCACCAAGGTTCTTACAACTTCCTCATTCAGAGCTTCTTGTCTACATGACCTTTAAGTTATCTGTGTTGCTCGTGTTTCATGTTTGTTCTACCCAGGGCAAGTGTTACATATTACATATTACTTGCTTTTCTAAACAACAGGCACATTTGTTTGGTGGTGGGGGGGGTTGTATTGTGATTGGGAGGGGGCGTAGCTCTCAACCATTTCTGTTGCAAAGGCGAGTGAAATCACCCGATTTTGTTTTTGGCGGGTGAGACGCCCATTGAAATGAATGGGCGTGCAGGAGGGTTGGCGGGTGAGTCAGCCCTTTACAAGGCGGGTGACACCCGCCAAAAGCGTGTGAATTGAGAGCTATGGGAGTGGGGCTGGCCAGCAGGGAACACAGTTCTACTACTTCTTTTCATACACTTCGATATCTGCAAGCAGCTCAAATACATGGCAACATTTGAGGAGGAGGGTCATCTTTCAAAGTTCATATAACTTTCACCCATTCATCCTCATTTGTTCAGTGACGGCTTGTCATCAGACCACTATCTCACAATGAAAAACATTGATAAAATCTAAGAAAAATTGATTTTTAGAAAAAAGAACTTTTCTACAATGTCATTGTGCTATCTGCAATCACATGTGCCGTCATGTGGGTTACACGTACAGCGAGCGCAAACAATAACCTTGCTTTTCCTAGCTTGCCATTACTAATGACTCCTTCCCTGTGTACAATGTATGCATTTATTTGTGGTTTATAAGGAGCCGCATGCAAGGACAAATGCTTCAGGGCGCAGCAGGCGAAGTCTGTAAAGCTTAGATAGAACGTGGTTTGAGGGGTAGAGAGAAGGGTGCCGAGGTTAAGCGAAAGATTGGAAGCAGAGTGTAGGACAGCTACAGAAAATAGGTGTGACACCGGAGGGATGTTTTCGGGCCAGGATCCCCTGGGTGGTCGTTGGGTAAATGGCTTTTGTGAATCACAGGCAAAGGTGAATTTTGTAATTTGGAAAGCTTTTGCTTCATTTACATTTTTATGCAGTGTTATTATTGTAGCGAATATATGACTAAAATACACTCGCACACTGACAAAGTTATCTGCCTGTTTCTGGAGAGTCCTCATGGTGGTGATCAAGGTAGCTGTGTACATCCCCAATAGAGGATGATGGGCCATATGTCCTTGAGCCGGGGCGGACTGGCAAGGGGGCAAACAGACAAGCTGATTGTGCTGTTGCCCGATGGTCCGGAGCTCCATAATGTCCACAACTAATTGAAAAAGGCAGAATTCTTCAGGATCTTGCCAGCCACAAAAGAACTGAGTGCTGCAAGACCTCCTCAGATGCTGTGTAAATGGGGCAGAGCATTCATCTTGATTTTAGCAATGTTGTAGATGTGCCTGGGTGTCCCCCACACATGGGCCTTGACAGCGAATGAGAGGAAGGGGAGTCTAGGCTGCAGGGACATGTTCATACCACCCAATGGCAATGTATGCATTTAAATAACAGATTCTGTGACCCTGAAAGGTAATGTTGACACCAATTCTCCCCAAACACCACTAGTCTATTAGGTGTGGCGTTCTGTTAGGCAAAGGTGTCAGAGTGCCTGACGTGATGGACTCCAGGGAAGCTCCTCCTCCAACTGTTTAAAAGCTGAGTTTTACTGCATGTATGAACGAGGAGTACTGCCTGAACGTATTCTTGTGAAAAGAAAAGGAAATAGAATTATGTAAATGTTTTTGGTATAAATTGTTAATTGCATTTAGTATATTTTCTCCTTTTCCTTCTTTTATTTTACTGCTGTTAAATGTACACAATGACATTCACCTATGAAATTGCTGGAATGACTGTTATATCAATATACACCTATCTCCCACCTACTAATGTGGAATGAGGAAAAGACAATCTACAGACAATGTCCTAAACACTTTAAGTCCCACAAAACACTTGGGTTAGAAAACACTTTAGTATAATGAGGTAATAAATAATAAACACTACAATTCCCATAATGTTATCTCGATCACAGGACCCACACAGTCACATGACCATAAGTCACATGACATCAAATAGGGAGAGAGATTCGAAAACACGCGCGGCTCGGGCAGAAATTGCAGCTCTTGTGTTGGAGCGAAGGAACATCAGTATTAAGGTTAGAACCCAAGGAGAGAGGACACGATATCTAATGGATTAAGTTAAGACATTTTCTGCGCGATGTCCAGTAATAAACACTACAACTCCCATAATGCTATCTTGGGTTAGAAAACACTTCAGTATAAAGAGGTAACAAATAATAAACACTACAATTCCCATAATGGTATCGCGATCACAGGACCTACATAGTCACATGACCGTTAGTCACATGACATCAAATAGGGAGAGAGATTCGAAAACACGCGCGGCTCGGGCAGAAATTGCAGCTCTTGTGTTGGAGCGAAGGAACATCAGTATTAAGGTTAGAACCCAAGGAGGGAGGACATAATATCTACTGGATTAAGTTAAGACATTTTCTGCGCGATGTCCAGTAATAAACACTACAACTCCCATAATGCCATCTCGATCATATGACTCACATAGTCACATGACCTTAAGTCACATGATATTAAATAGGGAGAGAGATTCGAAAACACGCGCGGCTCGGGCAGAAACTGCAGCTTTTGTGTTGGAGCGAAGGAGCGAAGGAATATTAATATTAGTATTAAGGTAAGAACGATATGAGAGAGGATACTATATTCACCAGAGAAAGGGATTAAGCTATATATATTGATATTATATTTCCACGTAGATTACCTTTGAAAAATTGGGGACGAAACAACCACGGGCCCAGTACCACAACAAACATTACCAACAGTGCATTGAGGTAAATTTTTGAATTTATGCTAAGGCAATAGATAAAAGCATGATGCACACCAATATTCTGATAGATATTATCAAATTATTTTTTGTAACAGGACACGACTAGAAGCAATAGAATTCAGCCATTGAGAAACATACTGGACATGGTTATAAAAAAAAGACAGGTATGCATACTGTTTCCCATACGGGTCCAGATTGATTTATTTAATTGATCTCCGGTTTAAATTATTAGCTAACACACATATCATTGTTATTCACAGCACCTCATTAGATGACGTTTTCCCCATTCCACAACAAGGGACGCTTGAAGCTCCATAATCAAAGAAAAATGAAATAGATATAATTTGACTTTTTTTGTTAAGTGTGATTTAACAACAAGTTAAGAGAACATTGTATTTCCATTTAAAAAGTTTTTTGCTCCTGAAGAAGAGAGATATACTCTCGAAACGCGTAGAGCTTTGAAATTAAGAAAACTTTTTCTTTCTGTTCGAATTGTTGTATATTTTTCTTGAGTGAATGTAACTTGAATACTTTTTTATTATTATGTAAAGGGTACTAAAACACTATTACGTCGTTATAAAGACTTTTTGAAATTTCTGTGTAAATTGAAACAAATTATTTCATGTTTCTGTATGTAATGTTGATATAAAAGAGTGATATAATTGATAATTTGTAATCCCTATAATCTAAAAACAAGTGAACAAAATAGTACATTTTGTTTGGATCAGTGTATCCAATACTTAGTGGTGTGCAGGGGACGGGAGTTCCCGTTGTTAACGGGAACATCATCTTGTGTATAGTTTTACTGCAAAGCGGCCACAAAGTGTAACGCTCACCTGATTCCCACGGAGGCGCTGGTCTAGGCAGGAAGGTGTCTGTGACTCGAAAGGTGATGTGCAGGACTCGGTTGGCTTCTGGGGCTGAGCCTCTTCGCACTGTGTGTCGAACTCGAAGGGTGAGATTTCTGCAGGTGAGAGAATATGGGGGTTAATGATCTGGGCAGTTGAGTGTCTCTCTCTCTCTCTCTCTCTATTCCCAGTTTCCCCGTAGAATCCCCCAGGTCAACGTGCTCACCTTAGATAGGTGAATGCTGGGCTCTCCATCTGCGTCTGGTGCAGGGTGCCGTTGCCAGTTCCTTCACTGGGTAAAACGTAGGCCTCTTAACATCAGAGGATCGCTACCGCCGTTAACTGCACGAGCGGTGAGTTTCCGGACACCTTTTGTCCTTAAAGTCTTTAGGTGCGAGGGCACTTTTATGTAGATCAGGGTTTGGTATAATGCTTTCTCCTATTTGTTTTGCAGGGCTCTGGAGACAGAAGATGGTGTGAAGGGAGCCGAAGCTGGAGCCAGAGCCTTGGAATGGGAATGAAGCGCTTGGAATGCGTGAGTAAATGCAAGCGCTCTAACTGTTTCTTTTCTCTTGCAGCTGCGGGTTCGTGCTGAAGAGATGCTGGAAAACGCCAGAGTATTTGCAGGCGTCCTATTATGGCGAGCGCGATGGGCGTAAGTAAATACCTGTCTAATGTCTCTCCTCTTGTCTTTCAGGTCCGGATTGCAGCGTTGGGGACCCTGAGTGCCGGTAAGAAATAACTATGCCTTTGTTTTCACAGGCGGAGATGCAGCGTGATGAAATGGTCGCTGCCGATGGATCAGGTGAGTAATGCGCTTCGTATGAAGGTTGCCGTGCTAACCTGTAGTTTCTTATTTTGCAGGTGCTGCTGAAGACTGGATGCGGGGATGGTAAGTATTGTTCTTGCAGGTTCTGCTGAAGACTGGATGCAGGAATGGTAAGTATTGTTCTTGCAGGTTTTGCTGAAGACTGGATGCAGGAATGGTAAGTATTGTTCTTGCAGGTTCGGGCCCGGATAGAAGAAAAGCTGGAACAGACTCGATGAGCGTTCGGCTGCAGATGCAGAATAACACGAAGCACGTTTCATCAATCGGGTGTGGTTTAAATAGCCTTGGAGTGCTGAGGTGTCTTCCTCCACGGCCCCGCCTAGGTAAGAAAAGAGTTCCTGTTCCAGAAGAGTTCCAGTGTTGTATCCAGGGAGTGGAGCTTGCCCCACCCAAGTAAGAAAGTAGTTCCGGCTTACTGAGGATTCTTATGCAGCTGGTAAGTAAGCAGCATGGTCTGCTGCCGGTAAGTCCACCCAAGCATCTTCATATAGATTATGAGCCCGGCGCTTCCAGTGCCGGGACCGATGGCATTGATGAGCCTGGCACCACCGGCGCCAGGACAAGGTCCAAAAGGTCCCAGTGGGGACCGGCTGGTGCCTAGGATTAAGGTTAGGGGCCTGCTTCCAAGGACGTTGGGCTGGTCCTGACTCCTTGGAAGCAGTGATCATGACAGTACCCCCCTCAAGGCCCCTCCCAAGCGTGTCTTCTCCGGGGGTTTTGGTTTGTCGGGGTGATTTAGATGGAATTTCTTGACCAGACGAGGTGCATGGACATATTCTGAGGGTTCCCAAGACCTTTCCTGGGGGCCGTATCCTTTCCAATCAACCAGATAATATAACTTAGATTTGGAGATTTTGGAATCTAGGATGTTCTTTACTTCGAATTCGAGTTCTCCATCTACTAAAACAGGTTCTGGGAGTTCGGTCAATCGGGTTTCTGGTTGTACTGGTTTTAGTAAGGAGACATGGAATACTGGATGTATTTTCAAATGCGAAGGTAATTCCAATTTGACAGCTACCGGATTAATTATAGTAGAGATGAGATAGGGTCCAAGGTATCTCGGAATGAAGGTGCGGGGTCCTTTTAGAGGCAGGTGCTTAGTGGATAACCAGACCTGATCTCCTACTGCGTAGTGAGGGGCAGGGACGTCATTTCACCAAAATGCCAGGGGTAGCGGAAGTGACATCACAGTGCCACACCCCCAAGAGTGACATCACAGGAAGTGATGTCATTTGGCCACACCCCCACCCCACAGGAAGTGATGTCATTAGACCACACCTCACAGGAAGTGATGTCATTAGACCACACCCCCACAGGAAGTGATGTCATTTGACCACGCCCCCACCATGACATGGCCTCATAAAGCATTATCCCTCAGTGCACTAAGAAAACAATGGTTACCATATCAGTGTATTGTGACATTTCATACAAGAATGGATCATCATATGTAGCAGTGTCAAGGTCCATGTTGCCACGTGAAGTGTATGAACCCCAATCCCCTCTTGATGTGGATCTGCCCTGTTATTTCAACAGGACTACAGAGCGAAATCACATTCTGGGGGGACAGGGATAGGGGAAAGCCAGGATAAAAGGGGAGAGGGAGAATATTTCAACAGCAAACATGTATGGAATCCTCAGTTTTTAATGATTCTTCTTCTTGTGTTATTTTGGCTGCCAAAAGATTCGTTCAAAATGTGTTCAAGGCATACAGTGCATTACTGAGTGATACAAACTTCAGTACCCAAAGCCTCATCAGTCCTGTCCCCATATTTTATGGGGGAAAAAATCCTGGCTGCATTTTGCATTCCTCCCACACTCACCAACACTCTTTATATGCCTAGGTTTCTGTTCCTACATGTTCATTGTCCTCCACACCCCGCACCTCTCCACAATGGTACACATTCCAACAATTAGTACTATTATACAGATTTTGAGATAATGCCCAACAGTTACTCTTCCTTCAATCTGATCATAAGACTTAAAATGTAGTTTCTTACCATATTGAGCAGAACAGTGGCTTGATAGACGTACCGGTGCTGCTGTTTCAATGGCATGTGAGGTGAAGATTCTTACTCCAAGGCAGGTTATTGCTTAGGTGACCGGAAACCAGAGGACCGGACCCATGGCACTTCTCCTCTTCCCTGCACTTGCGCAATCTGAATGACACAAGGCCTAGTAAGATCATTTTTTGTCCCCCCCTCCTCGTCTTGTCACGCCTAGAAACACTTGTGTACAAGCGCGTTATAAATGTCACATCATATCATATCATATATCATACCTATAACCCAGCATATATGCAGAACTCGGATTAGCAGCCTCAAAGAATGTGCAGGTCCTCAAGCATGGATACAGGAGACAAATCAGAAGCAACGAGAAAGGCGCAGAGACCTTAGAATTGATAGTGAATACAGGTTACAAGCTGCCAGGCAGGTGCACACTTTGGGACTTGGACAAAGATTAGAAGAGCATCATGGTTTTCAAGTGGTGTTGCTGTTACTGAGCTATGCAACGCATTACTTTATCGTGTCCAGTATATCAATGGTCACTATTATTATACGTGAAGCAACACAGTAGCCAATCAAACCATGATTGTACTCCTTGAACTACATCACTCTTAGGGATTGACAATGTAGAAATATTTTTGGACTTGCAATTGTGACAGGTTAAATGAGATGCCCAGGATCACACACTTAAGTTAAGAGGTGGAGCTTGGACTTGAGCACAGCATGTCATTTCTGCACTTGACCAAACTGTTTTCCAGTTCTTGTCATATAGCAAGGTGCTCATATTTGTGTATGTTGACGTTCATGAGCTAATACATATCCTGTTTTGTATACCGGATACACCATTCACAAATTCACCAACATTCAAAAATAAATTTACAGAACAGGCAGAGTTGGCCAACCACAATATGATCCCTTAACCTGGAATGAGCACAGGAAGCATTACTTGATAACTTGGTCTGAATGGAATGTACTTGTCAATAATAGCCAGGCAGAAGATGTCAAGCCTCAGCAGCAGTACTATAACATTTGCAGACGTGCCTTTTATGCTTTTAAAAGAAATGGGCAAAGAAATATTTTCATCTGCCCCGCATGTGCCTCCCCAAGGTGTGGGCCAGGAGCCCATTTTGCTCTCCCATAAAGCTGTCTCTGCCCCACCACCTCCCCTGTGACAGTTCACCATACCCCCGTTAGTAAAATGAATGGTGCTGCCATCGGCACCAAATTCATTTTACTAACGTTGCAATTTATGTGCCGGCGGCAGCTTAACACTGCAAGCCGCCGGCGGCACATAAATTGCAACGTTAGTAAAATGAATTTGGTGCTGCCGTCGGCGGCAGCTTTGGAAAGCAAGCCGCCGCCGGCACGGCGGCACCGAATTCATTTTACTAACATTGCAATTTATGTGCCGGCTGCCGGCGGCAGGCTTAACAACATTGCAAGCCGTCGCGGTCGCCGGCACACAACGTTAGTAAAATTAATTTTATGCTGCGGCCGTCGGCCGCGCGGCGACCACCGGTCCAAGACCACTCTGAGCTGACACGGCTCGAGCCTCGGTCACTTACCTCGAGTACTCCTCGAAGTCACTGGCCTGGCCTAGTGTGGCCTTCTTCTTCAGTGCGTGGTGGATCGTGGATGCCTGCCCTGGACACACAAACTGGGCTGGAGCACAGGAGCAGCAGACCGAAGCACGCGTTCCACACGTGCAAAATGGAGGACAAGTTGGCAACACAACTTAGCGTCGCAGCATGCTGTGGCCACGCCCCCTCCTCCTCTGATTGGTCAACAGCCAGAGGTCGCAAGAGATTGACAGGGGTCGCTGGCCAATCGCCAGCGGTCGCTCTTGCGACCTCTGGCGACCCCCAAATGACGTCCCTGGTGAGGGGCCTCTTTACGGTGTTGATCTGCTCCTTTCTTGAATTGAGCTTTAGCTCTTTGCAGTTGGGCAGTGGCTTCCTTAAAAGCACGAGTGATCTCAGAGTGCAAGTGATCCACAGCAGGTGCTTCGAATTCTTGGGGAGGATCCAGGTTCGAGGTCCTAGGATGGTGTCCATATAATAGGAAGAAGGGAGTCTTCCCGGTTCCCGAATGAGTCGAATTGTTATAAGCGTATTCCGCGATCCAAAGAATGTCCTTCCAAGGGTTTTCAGTTTGTTGGAGCATGCAACGTAGATATTGCTCTAGAGTTTGATTTGTCCTCTCGGTTTGTCCGTCAGTTTGGGGATGGTGACTGGTTGAAAGTCTCACATCAATTTGGGCTAAACGACAGCAACTTCGCCAAAAGTGGGAGATGAATTGACTTCCCCTATCGGAGACCAAAACTGAGGGAAAACCGTGTAGCCGAATGATGTTTTCTAAGAATTCTCGAGCCAATACTGAAGCTGTAGGTAGGCCTTTCAGGGGAATGAAGTGAGCCATCTTGGAGAATAGATCCACGACTACTAAAATGGTATTATACCCTGAGCATGGAGGTAAATCCGTGATGAAATCCATGGACAGGGTATGCCATGGACAGGGAGGGATGTCTAGTGGATGTAAGAGGCCGGCTGGTTTCTCCTTCTGACTTTTATTTTGGGCACATACACCGCAGGAGATTACGAAGTCTCTAATATCCTTCTTCCATGATGGCCACCAGAAACGTCTTTTGACCTTTTCCATGGTTTTGGTAATGCCAGGGTGACCCTCCATTAGTGAGTCGTGATAACAGGAGATCACTTGTTCTTGTATTTTCTCACTGGGCAAGTACAATCGTCCTCGGAAATATGGAAGGTCTTGATCCACAGAGAATTCTTTTCCCTTTAATTGCCAGTCCTGTAATTCGGCCGGAGTTAGGATTGATTTGACTGTAGTCTTGATGTCTTCAAAGGATTGAGCGCTGACCAAGCCCAAAATCCTTTGTTCTGGGATTATGGGTATTGGTTCTGGATTGGTCAAGTGTTCATCTATTCCCATCCGGGAGAGGGCATCTGCTTTTCCGTTTTTACTGCCTGGTCGATAAGTAATTATAAAGTCAAACTCAGCCAAAAACAGAGCCCAGCGAAGTTGCCTGGAAGACTGAGCCTTGGCCGTCTTTAGATATTGTAAGTTGCGGTGATCTGTCATTACGGTGACTGTGTGTCTGGCTCCCAAAAGATAATGCCGCCAGGCTTTAAAGGCCGATCTGATAGCTAAAAGTTCCTTGTCTGTAATTGAGTAGTTGATCTCGGGAGCCAAGAATTTGCGAGACCAAAAGGCTACAGGATGTAATTGGTGTGTGACCGGGTCTCTTTGTGATAAAACTGCCCCCATAGCTAGACTAGAAGCATCCATTTCCACGATGTAGGGGAGTTCTGGACGAGGATGTTTTAGAACAGGTGCAGAAATGAATTTAACTTTTAAGTCCTGAAAGGCTTGTTCTGCCTCGGTAGACCACTCAAAACGTTTGTTCTTCTTTAACAGAGCGGTGATGGGTTGGACAATTCGAGAGAATTCAGGAATGAATCTACGGTAAAAGTTAGCGAAACCTAACATGCTTTGAACTCCTTTTACAGGGGTTGGTGAAGGCCACTTGATGATCGCATCGACTTTTTTCGAATCCATATGGACTCCGTTAGGTGACAATATGAATCCCAGGAACTCAACTTCAGTTACGTTGAAAACGCATTTTTCTAACTTAGCAAAAAGGTTATGTTGACGTAATCTCTCGAGGACTTCTTTAACATGTTTCTGATGTTCCTCTTCAGATGATGAATAGACGAGGATGTCATCAATGTAGACAACAACACACACATCGATGAGTTCTCTAAGGACATCGTTCATAAAATACTGGAAGGCGGCCGGAGCGTTACAAAGTCCAAAGGGCATAACTTGATACTCAAATAGCCCATACTTGGTGCGGAAGGCCGTCTTCCATTCATCGCCCTCCTTTATTCGTACCAAATGGTAGGCTCCTCTGAGATCCAACTTTGTATATATACATGCGTTTTTGACTTGGTCCAGGAGTTCAGGGATCAAAGGTAACGGGTATCTGTTTTTAACGGTGATCTGATTCAGGGCGCGGTAATCTATACAAGTCCTAAGGTCTCCTTCCTTTTTCGGAACGAAGAACAAAGCCGAGGAAGCTGGAGATTTTGAAGGACGAATAAACCCGTTAGCTAGGTATTGGTCCAGATATTGTCTGAGGTGAAGATTCTCTGGCTCGGTGAGGGCATAAATCCTACTGCAAGGAGGAGTTGTTCCGGGTATCAGATCTATTTGACAGTCGTAAGACCTATGAGGAGGCAGGGTGTTAGCTTGGTCCTTCCGAAAGACGTCTTGGAATTCCTGGTATTCGGGAGGTAATTTGGGAACCTCAGAAGAGATTGCCGCCAATGAGACATCAGGCCGAGAATAACAAGTGGTCAAACATTCTGGAAACTGAACCGTCTTTGCTCGCCAATCGATCCGAGGATTGTGCTTCTCTAACCAAGGAATTCCCAGAATGATCTGGAACTGAGGGGCCTTGATCACATCGAACACGATTTTCTCCCGGTGTCCATCTTGGCTCACTAACGTCACTTCTTGGGTGGCGTGCGTTACTGGTCCGGAGGCTATCTCCGTGCCATCCACTGTAGTAATGACGTCTTTTACTGCCTTAGGGACAAGAGGTAGATTCATCCTTGATGCCATTTCACGATCCACATAATTACCGATTGCTCCGCTGTCGATGTAAGCTTCAATTGCATGCAAACGATCCGGACGTTCAGGGCTAATGAGGACCATAGGCACCACGAAATGCGAGGTCATGGGACAGATTTTAACGCTCGGCAAGAGGACCTCTACACTTGTCGGGCTAGGTCGTTTCCCTGTTCAGAATTTGTGGCACTGGTATCTGCGGCTCCTACAGCCTTCTTAGCTGGTTTCACTGGACAGTCTCGAAGAAAGTGCCCCGAGTTTCCACAATAGAGGCATAATTGCAGCTGTCTTCTTCTTTCCCGCTCCTTTTGGGTTAAAGGTCCTTTCATGCCCCCTATTTGCATGGGTTCCACGGTGTCAGCTCCCCTAGTAGAGGTCTGTGGTTTAGAAAACACTCGGGTGTCAAATTTGGAACGATCAGCCTTCCTGTTCTGTAATCTGTGGTCTAATTGAACAACTAAGTCAATATAGTCTGAGCATTCTTGTGGAGGATTCACAACTTGAGCTAACACATCCTTGAGCTCTCCACGCAGGCCTCTGTAGAAAAGCGTTATTCTTTTATCCTCAGGCCATTGGGTTTCCACTATAAGTCTGTTGAATGCAGCAATATAAGTCAAGAGTTCTTGATTACCCTGCCATAATGAAAGGAGTTCATTGTCCAAGGCCTGCCCTTGTGCATGTCTTGCGAACAGTTTCTCCATGCTGGACTGGAAGGCCTGGAAATCATGAAGAACCGGATCATCCTGAGTGACCAAAGGGATCGACCAATCTGCGGCGCTGCCACTGAGATAAGAAAGTACGAAGGCCACCTTGGTCTGATCTGTTGGGAAGGCAGCTGGTCGACATAAAAAGTGTAGGCGGCACTGGTTAATAAACACTGCAAACTTCTTTGGGTCACCGGAAAAGCGTTCAGGCGGAGCCAAGGGCACATTACCAGGTAGATTGATTTGCACAGGATTTGAGGATGCTGAAGGATAACTTCCTCCTGGAGCGGGCAAAGGTGTCTGTCCTGCCTGCGTTTGTAGCAATTGCCTAGCGAGATCCTTTGTTCGCTCCTTGGATATTATCAGCTCTCTTCTTAGGGAGTTTGTTTCCTGACGAGCTGCATGTACTTCTGCTCTTAATTCCCCAAGCAATTGGGCCAAATGATCAGTGTCCGAGGTTTCCATTGCGCCTGGGTAGGAGTTTTGCGGTGGGCTTCGCGTTCTGTAACACTCACCTGATTCCCACGGAGACGCTGGTCTAGGCAGGAAGGTGTCTGTGACTCGAAAGGTGATGTGCAGGACTCAGTTGGCTTCTGGGGCTGAGCCTCTTCGCACTGTGTGTCGAACTCGAAGGGTGAGATTTCTGCAGGTGAGAGAATATGGGGGTTAATGATCTGGGCAGTTGAGTCTCTCTCTCTCTCTCTCTCTCTATTCCCAGTTTCCCCGTAGAATCCCCCAGGTCAACGTGCTCACCTTAGATAGGTGAATGCTGGGCTCTCCATCTGCGTCTGGTGCGGGGTGCCGTTGCCAGTTCCTTCACTGGGTAAAACGTAGGCCTCTTAACATCAGAGGATCGCTACAGCCGTTAACTGCACGAGCGGTGAGTTTCCGGACACCTTTTGTCCTTAAAGTCTTTAGGTGCGAGGGCACTTTTATGTAGATCAGGGTTTGGTATAATGCTTTCTCCTATTTGTTTTGCAGGGCTCTGGAGACAGAAGATGGTGTGAAGGGAGCCGAAGCTGGAGCCAGAGCCTTGGAATGGGAATGAAGCGCTTGGAATGCGTGAGTAAATGCAAGCGCTCTAACTGTTTCTTTTCTCTTGCAGCTGCGGGTTCGTGCTGAAGAGATGCTGGAAAACGCCAGAGTATTTGCAGGCGTCCTATTATGGCGAGCGCGATGGGCGTAAGTAAATACCTGTCTAATGTCTCTCCTCTTGTCTTTCAGGTCCGGATTGCAGCGTTGGGGACCCAGAGTGCCGGTAAGAAATAACTATGCCTTTGTTTTCACAGGCGGAGATGCAGCGTGATGAAATGGTCGCTGCCGATGGACCAGGTGAGTAATGCGCTTCGTATGAAGGTTGCCGTGCTAACCTGTAGTTTCTTATTTTGCAGGTGCTGCTGAAGACTGGATGCGGGGATGGTAAGTATTGTTCTTGCAGGTTCTGCTGAAGACTGGATGCAGGAATGGTAAGTATTGTTCTTGCAGGTTTTGCTGAAGACTGGATGCAGGAATGGTAAGTATTGTTCTTGCAGGTTCGGGCCCGGATAGAAGAAAAGCTGGAACAGACTCGGTGAGCGTTCTGCTGCAGATGCAGAATAACGCGAAACACGTTTCATCAATCGGGTGTGGTTTAAATAGCCTTGGAGTGCTGAGGCATCTTCCTCCACGGCCCCGCCTAGGTAAGAAAAGAGTTCCTGTTCCAGAAGAGTTCCAGTGTTGTATCCAGGGAGTGGAGCTTGCCCCACCCAGGTAAGAAAGTAGTTCCGGCTTACTGAGGATTCTTATGCAGCTGGTAAGTAAGCAGCATGGTCTGCTGCAGGTAAGTCCACCCAAGCATCTTCATATAGATTATGAGCCCGGCGCTTCCAGTGCCGGGACCGATGGCATTGATGAGCCTGGCGCCACCGGCGCCAGGACAAGGTCCAAAAGGTCCCAGTGGGGACCGGCTGGTGCCTAGGATTAAGGTTAGGGGCCTGCTTCCAAGGACGTTGGGCTGGTCCTGACTCCTTGGAAGCAGTGATCATGACACAAAGGTGTCCACAAAGGTGATTGCAGTAAGCAGTTCGCTGCCAGCTGGAATCAGTTACATATATCGCAGGCTAGGCCGGTGAGACTCTTTAAACGTTTACTTTATATAACCTGCTGTCACCTGCCTTCAAATTGCACTGCCACACCGGTGACTATATTTCATGATGGCAGAAAATTCGAATGTTCAAAAAACATCTATCTATGATCATCGTAGTGGGGCAAAGGGAGGAGGGGCCCTTAATGTTTCCTTGGTGGGTGGTTCGGCCGCAATGAACCTGGCCATCGAAACACAGCCGCCAATGTCTCCAACAGATGGGATCAAGACTGGTATTTTGCCTATTTATGAACATTGTGAGAAGGCAGACGACGCCTTCTGAAATAGCAGCTAAAGAAACTGGTGTTCAATTTAAGAAACAGACTTCAATCGCGACCTATTTTACCTCTTCAAAAAAGGAAAACGGTGGCTGATAAGCAAATTCCTTCGACCACAGTCATTTTAGTGATCCCATCCGGGTCTGCAGCTACTCTTCCTTCCCACCCACCAGCGGTCTCGGAGCAGGAACTACTGCTGGTTTCAGAAGTTGGTCTGGAGGACTAGGACTTTTATTTAAACACCCCTCTCCCCCAGTTTTTTCAAAAGCAGTAGACTTGGACTCCTCTGACACATCTTATTTTAATACTCCTGCACCCCTCAAACAGAACCGTTTTTTCCCCTGTGATTAAGCAGTTTGACCAATCGAGAGCTGGAGCATAAGAACCAATTGTGCGCAATGTTGTTATTAGTGGAAAATCTCCAACATGACATCAAAACAAACTCAGCCCTTTTGTATCTTATATGGGCTAAACTAAATATCACACATGCAAATTCAAGAGGCCCTTCTCCAAGATCTGGGTCGACTAGTTTAAACCCTTTCACTGAAGTTAATCGCCCTACCACTACCAAAGTGAGAAATGTTTTAATATCTGAGTACCTTATGGACGTGGACTTGATCTGCCCAGCTAAGGACATGGCGTCTCTAACAAAGGAAATAAAACAGGTGCGGGAAGTTTAGGAAATAAACAGACCCCCAACTCAGTTCAGTATCCACCAAAAAAACAGGCAAACAGAAGACTAAAAACAGGAAGCTACAGAAGGCGTCCAATGCATGTACAAGGTCCTTTTTCAAGCCTTTGACGCTGCCTGTGACACACCACATGATTAACACAATGCCGCTTGACAAAAGCCCTTGAGGGGCCACAAGTGGGGGGTTGGCAGTCGGGAATCCCTCCAGGCAGGTGTCATGTTGAATCAGGGTCCTTTAAGGCTACTCTGAATGGGGGAACAAAGGATTCTGCAGTTCAAACCTGTCAGCTTTGGAACAAAAGACTCAACGTGGCTTTGTGGAGTCCCAATTAGTGGGATGAGAATGCAGAGAAACGGCTTTGAGGGTTATACGCCCGGGTGGCGGTAACCTGGACTGTGTAAAAACGGTTAATTGGGACGCTAAGTTGGTTTCTTTCCCAAGTGATGATGCTCTGAGAACTATTGTTTTTGTTGTAAAGCAAAAAGATCAAGTCCACAATAGTGAGGAGGTTACCCTTGTATTAAATGAGAATACTAAATGGCATGACGCTGGGGCGAAACACCTTATTAGCCCACCCGTCCTGATTAATTTGAAAGTTAGGTTTTTACCTGGTCCTGTATTCTGCAACAAATACAGGTACTATATTTAGTTTTTTTAGGGGAGCCAGGGGGCCGGATCTCTGGGAATCTAAACAAAAGGCCGTTAGGGGGGAAAACCCCAGAGCCATAAGGCCAATTATGGGTGTCAAGAATATTCTCTTTACCTCCTAAAAAGAACTCCTCCTTCAACCCCCAAAAAACCCAATAATAATACAGGGTGGAAGCTTAGGATGGCATGCTTATTACCGGAGAGTAGATCTACTGTAAAGAATCTCTCAGGAATTTATTCTCTTCTAGCTGAAGTCCCCTCACTGAGAGCCCTTTCTACTAAGGATTTAAACATAGTGGAATTATTTTATTCCACAAGAACAGATGTAGCGTTTGTGACCTGTTTCTCTAAAATAGTATACAATGTTATTGTTAATGTTAAAGGACATTTCTACCGCGCACTATCACCACCGGAGTGGTCCCCTGGCGCTCTGGTGGCTCGGAAAGAGGCGGGGAGGTTGAGTTAGTGGGAGGAAGCAGGAAAAGTGCAAGAGAGCAGTGATGTGCTGTTGGCGGCCTCAGCACGGTGGGTCCATTGGCTGGGCCTGGGGTGTTTGCGGCCGGTAGTCGTCGTGTACTGTTGTGCAAGGCTATGTGTGTTTTTGTTTTGTTGTTGAGATGTAGTTAAGTTTGTGCGGTTTGTTGTGCTGTAGGTTTTGGTTGTGTTTGGTTTGGAGTTTGAGAGGTGTATGCAGAAAGGGAAATTGTTAGTAAGATTGGTTACTTTGCGTCTCTATCCTGAATTGATGCGCTCGGCTTGCGTAGTCTCCCCTGATGCGGTTCTGTCCTGATCTGGGTCCGACTGGCATACAGGTTCCTTACTCCTCTGGCCCCCACTTCTAACATGCTCTCTCATAGCTCCCCTTATCCTCCCTTCATACTCCTGTGGCCAGTGCACCTGCCAATGACAACCTCTCAGGTAGTGGGGTGATTGCCAATATCTCGATAATTCCACACCACTGTGGTACCTGGCAGTAATTAAGGGGCGGGCGAAAGTGTTGGTGGGATTGTCTGGGGTAGTTGACTCAGTCTCCGTGCGTGCCGCCTGTGTTCCAGTCTATTCGGTGTCACCCATCCAGGTGCCGTGGGAGTTACTCTCTCAGGTCGGGGATGTCTGTGTCTTTTCGGTTTGGTCATCCTTTTTCCAGTTTTGGTTTCCAGGTTTAATCTGTGGTGTTGTAGAGTCAGGTTTATAGTGATTTCCTGAATTTTAGGTGATCTTCAGTGTTTCTCATTTCTTTTGGGATGTTGTTCCAGGTTTTTGCGGCTAAGTGGTAGAAGGAGGGGCCTCCAAGTTTTTTCTTAAGGTATGGTTTGAGTTCGAGGCGGATTTCGTTGCTTGATCGGAGGGGTCTCGTTGGTTTGTAGTCTGTTATTTTCTTTTGTAGGAATTCTGCTCCTTGTCTGCTGATTGCCCTGTGCGTTATGCACATTGTTTTGAAGGTGATGCAATGTTTTACTGGGAGCCAGTGTACTGTTTTTAGGGCTGGAGTGATGTGGTCTCTTCTGGATAGTTTGAGGAGTAGTCTTGCTGCTGCATTTTGGATCCGTTGCAGTTTCTTCAGGAGGTATTCTGGTATTCCGAGGTAGAGGCTGTTTGCATAGTCGATTTTTGACATGATTAGGGCGACGATAGTAAGTGTTTTGTGCGTGAAGAAGAGGAAAGGTAGAATTCTTCTTGCCGTGTGGAGGAGGAAAAAGCATTTCTTCACTGTTGCATTTATTTGTGGTTCCAGGGTTAGGTTGTTGTCCATTAGGACTCCCAGATATTTTACTACCTTCGATGGTGTTGGTGCGTTTCCCATTTCCGTAGGCCATGGGATGGTGGTTTCGTTCTCTTGGTCTTTGGATACGATCATGATTTCTGTCTTTCCTGTGTTGAATTTCAGGTTGGTGGCATCCATCCAGTTAAAGACTTCTTTTAGACAGTCGGTTAGGGTTGAATGGTCGGCATCGGTGTCTTTGATTTTGTAGATGATCTGAGTGTCATCTGCGTAGCTGTAAAGTGTAATGTTGTATTTTTTGAAGATTCTGATGACCGGAGTCTGATAGATGTTGAAATATAGTGGAGATAGTGAGGATCCTTGTGCTACTCCACAGTTGTTAACTCGTGGGGTGGATTTGAAAGGTCTTATCCATACGGTTTCTGTTCTGTCTGCTAAGAATTATTTGGTCGAGCGTAGTGCTGTGTCTGCTATGCCTATGTCTTCTAGTCTTTTGGTCAGGGTGTCGTGGCTAACTGTGTCAAAGGCTGCGGAGAGGTCGAGCAGAATAAGGGCTGAGTTAGTGTTTGAGTCTGCGTTAGTTTTGAGGTCGTCCCAGATGATTAGTAGTGCTGTTTCCATTCCTCTCGCTGGTCTGAAACCAATTTGAGCTTGGTCCAGCAGGTGGTGTTTTTCTACGTGTTCTTGGGTTAGTTTACATACGTAGGTTTCTAGAAGTTTTGCTGGGTAGGGGATGTTAGAGATCGGTCTGTAGTTGGAAAGGTCATCTACGTCACCACTTGTGTTTTTCAAGAGTGGCTTGATGTATGCTGATTTGAAGATCTTCGGTACAGTCCCTGCTGGATAGTGATAGATTTAGAAGGTTTCTGTAGTGTTCTGCTGGCGATCCTTGCACGAGGATTGATTTGTAGATGTCTGGGGGACATGGGTCCATGGGTGATCCCGCTTTCTTGCTTCTTTTTACCAGCATTGCGAATGCCTCTGCTGATATATCAGGAAAGCTTGGGAGTTTGTGTTGTGGTTCCGTGTTAGGTTCGTTGGGTTGTATGTTGTGGTTGGTTGGTTGCTTTTGTATGGTTTGACGGATGTCGTTGATTTTTTTTTTAAGTGATCTGCTAGGTCGTTACATAGTTTTTCTGAGGGGGCTGGGGTGTTATCGCAGCCTGGTGGGTTTCTCATTTCTTGTCATGATGCCTACCCCCGGGCATCCAGACCAAGTCCATCAACCCCAGAAGCAGGCATCATGTTACCTGGAGCAAACCCAGCAACCCCTGTTAGGGGCTATCTGGGTACAGTCCTGGTGCCTATGGTGCCAGGCTCATATGGGACATCAGTCCTGGCGCCATAGGCGCCAGGCTCATATGTTAAAACTTACCTGATGCAGACCATGCTGCAAGGGATCCAAGCATCCAAGCCCATGTAAGGCTTGAAGGGACTATTTTATCTTAGGGACTATTTTGTTACTCGGGTGTGGCTGTGGAGGAATACTTACCTGGGACTACTTTGAAGGGTATTTAAACCACGCCCGAAGAGCAGCACATGCTTCGCGTTATTCTGCATCCAGCAGCGTAACGCTCACCGTGTCTGCAGTCAGCATCCAGAATCCTGCCACGTCCACCTCGAGTCCAGAGCACCTAGAAAGAAGGGAAAGAAGAAAGGTTAGAACAAGAACTTTACTGGATTTCTTACCTGATTTTGGTTTCAGCGCATCTTCGAACCAGAAACAGACTCACCGTTCCTCGCAGCATCTCTACGATCCGGTGCTGTCTCCATCACCTGGTTGCCGCATTCCAGTGCCTAAGGGGGACAAGAAAACAACAAGGTGAGCCAAAGGAACAAACAAGGACAATCTCTTGCCACCATATGCTTACCTGATTTTACCGCAGGAGGTATTATCCACCAGCACGCCAAATCTTCCTACGCTGCACCGGCAAGAAAAGAGAAAGCAGCGAGTTAAACCTTGGCATCATTTACCGGACAGTGTTACAAAACACAGACTCTTACCTGAACGCTTTCAGCTGCCACAAGACGATAATTTTTTGGGTCTAAGCTGCAAAAGAAACAAGGAATTGGACAAGAGTGGTTAATCGGACATTTTGAACTCATTAGAACTATATACTTACGGCCTTTCGCCCAGAGGTTTGGAGCCAAGATTTGTCCAGAACTCTTCCAATATCCTCAAGCCAGTGAAGTAACTGGCCATCAACGCGCCTCTGCATTCTTCGCAGGATGGAGAGCTCATCATACAAAACTATAAGGTGAGCTTTGTGAAAGGGAATGTCAGAAGTAATAAGTGGGGACGCAGTGAGGTGTTAATACCCAAATCCACGGGTGGCTTATTCCCTTTCCCCATCTTTAGGAGACTACTTCTACGGGTCAAGCAGACGAAGCTAGGCGGGCCAGTCCAGTCAGTCATCTCCGCACTACGCATCGACACCCCTGTGGGAGCCAGGTGAGCGTAACATTTCTTCAATGATGCTAAACATTTCTTTTTGTGTGTTGGTGGCATTGTTGATTCTGTCGTCGTAATGTCTTCTCTTTGCGTTTTGAATTTCCTTCTTGTATGCACGGATGTGTTTCTGGTACAGTGTTTTTTTCCCTGGGTTGTATTCTTTCCTCCATTCCAATTCCATCTTTTTGTTTTCCTTTTTCATGTCGTTTAATAGTGGGGTGAACCATTTTGCCATTGCTCTTTTTTTTGATGGAGTGAACGGTTTTTCTGGGGCGATCTTGTCTATTGTATCTGCGATCCATTTGTGCAGTATCTCTGCTTTCCCGTCTAGGTCAGCTAGCTCCAGTTCTGTAGTTGAGGGTTTGGTTAATTCCAGTTGTTCGAATAGGTTGCTATCTTTGACGTGTTTCCAGTTTCTTTTGGTGGTGGTTGTGAGTTTCGGATGTTGGATGTAGGCTTGGGTAGGCAGAGTAATCATGAATGGGATGATGAGATGGTCGCTCCATAGTATTTGTATCGGAGGTGCCGTGGTGATGAGTTTTTCTTTGGCGAAAATTGCATCTAGGGTGTGTCCTGCCGAGTGTGTTGCTCCTTTGACTAGTTGTCATAGTTTCATGGTGCTGAGTTGTTCAATTAGTGAGTTTTTGGAGTTGGCGTGGCTGTCTTCAAACCAGATGTTGAAGTCCCCCAGGATGATTAGGTGTTCGTGGTTGATGGCTAATTGGTGATGGCTTCTATGAGGTTATCGATGAATGTTGCATCATATGTTGGTGGTCTGTATACCAGGATGAATGTGATGTTGGTTTTTGGGCTCGCTGTTAGGTGTATTACCATGGTTTTGCAGTTGAGGATGTTGAGTGGTTCGTCAGTTTTTATTTTCAGGTGTTCTTTGAATGCTATAGCGATGCCTCCTCCTTTTTTGTTTTTTCTGTTTATTTGTAGGCATTTGAAGTCGGTCGGAAGGCAGCTTCGGAGTGTAATTTTGTAGTTGTCGTCCAGCCATGTTTCTGTGATGAACAGGATGTCAATGCCGTTGTTGTCAAGTAGGTCGAAGATCGCTGTTGAGTGTTTTGACATGGATCTTGTGTTTATTAGCTTGCAGTGAAGTTTGGAGGTGTTGTTTGGTTTGGACTTTGTCGAGGTCGTCTTCCGCTCTGTGTTGAGGTTTCCTTCCTGGTCGGTCACTTGTTGGGCTGTGGGATTCGGGGTGTCAGTCTTCGAAGAGTTCTTCTAGGTTTCGTCTTGGGTTTTTTGTGTTTTCATCGGGTTCCTCTTCCGGGAGTTGTGGTTGTTGATTGCAAGTTCCTCTTGCTTTGGTGATGTAGGGGGTTATTGGGTTGGTCGTCTGTTTGTTGTTTGTGTTGGTCATCCTTCTTCTACTTGCTTGTGTTAGGTTGTTTGATGTTGCTGCTTCTAATGTTGGGTTGGATTGCCGTGGTGGCCAGTTGTCTGCGAGGTATGGAGTTAAATAGAGGGATTTTTTTCTTCTCTCAGAGTTCCTTCGTTTTGTGATCCTGTCTGTGGGGGTCCAGTCAATGGTTGTTGTTCTAAGTTGCTGTTCTGGAGTGTTTGTTCTTTCATCTCTTCGTCTTTTCCTTGGAATGGGTCGTTTGCGCGCCATAGTAGGTTTGAGAGTTGTTTAGTCTTTGTTTGGTGACGTCTTGTTGGTCCTGCTTTGGTCTGGTTGTCTTGTGGTGTAGTGGCGGGTGAGGGGGTGTCCGCTACTAGTTGGGCTTCGTCTGTGGGTGGTATTCCGGTTGGAGTTGGCAACTCATTCAGTCGCTGTCCTAGGAGGGGAAATGGGTGGTAAGGGTTATTAAGTTGGGTGTTACCGGTGGCTCTCTTTACTGTCCGTCTCCCAGAGCGCGGTTCACTGTGGTGAGCAGGCTGTGTGGGTTGGGAAGGGTATCTGCTGGTTGGAGGGTGGCTTGGACGGGCGTAGCTTGGACTTTCGCCTTGTGATGCGAGAGGCCCTAGTCAGAGTAACCCACCACCGTAATTCGCTGGTGGCTTCTGTCTCACTTGAGAGTTTGCTAAATTTGCAAGTGAGCTAGATTTGGGATACCTGTATAGTGGGAGAAAGGCTTATCAAATTTGAGACACCTGTACAGTGGGAGAGAGGCCTATCAATGCGGTTTGGAGATCAGTCAGTGCAACTTGGGCACAGAGGCCCTGCTAAGTTTGAGACACCTGTATAGTGGCAGAGAGGCCTATCAATGCAGTTTGGAGATCACACAATGCAATTTGGGCACAGAGGCCCTGCTGTCAATGCAGTTTGGGGATCACACAATGCAATTTGGGCACAAAGGCCCTGTTAAGTTCGAGACACCTGTATAGAGGAAGAGAGGCCCACCAGTGCAGTCTGGAGATCACACAATGCAATTTGGGCACAGAGGCCCTGCTATCAATGCAGTTTGAGAATAGCACAATGCAATTTGGGAACAGAGGCCCTGCTATCAATGCAGTTTGGAGATCACACAATGCAATTTGGGCACAGAGGCCCTGCTATAAATGCAGTTTGGGAATCACACAATGCAATTTAGGCACAGAGGCCCTGCTATCAATGCAGTTTGGGATCACACAATGCAATTTGGTCACAGAGGCCCTGCTAAGTTTGAGACACCTGTATAGTGGGAGAGAGGCCTATCAATGCAGTCTGGGATCACACAATGCAATCTGGGTACAGAGGCCCTGCTATAAATGCAATTTGGGAATCACACAATCCAATTTGGGCACAGAGGCCCTGCTATCGATGCAGTTTGGGATCACACAATGCAATTTGGGCACAGAGGCCCTGTTAAGTTTGAGACACCTGTATAGAGGGAGAGAGGCCTATCAGTGCAGTTTGGAGATCACACAACGCAATTCGGCACAGAGGCACTGCTATCAATGCAGTTTGAGATCACACAAAGCAATTTGGGCACAGAGGTCCTGCTATCAATGCAGTTTTAGATCACACAATGCAATTTGGGCTCAGAGGCCCTGCTATCAATGCAGTATGGGAATCACAGAATGCAATTTGGGCATATATGCCCTGCTATCAATGCAGGTTGGAGATCACACAATGCAATTTGGGCCCAGAGGCCCTGCTATCAATGCATTTTGGGAATCACACAATGCAATCTGGGTACAGACGCCCTGCTATAAATGCAGTTTGGGATCACACAATGCAATTCGGTCACAGAGGCCTGCTAATTTTGAGACACCTGTATAGTGGGAGAGAGGCCTATCAATGCAGACTGGGATCACACAATGCAATATGGGTACAGAGGCCCTGCTATAAATACAGTTTGGGAATCACACAATGCAATTTGGGCACAGAGGCCCTGCTATCAATGCAGTTAGGGGATCACACAATGCACTTTGGGCACAGAGGCCCTGCTATCAATGCAGTTTGGGATCACACAATGCAATTTGGGCACAGAGGCCCTGTTAAGTTTGAGACACCTGTATAGAGGGAGAGGGGCCTATCAGTGCAGTTTGGAGATCACACAATGCAATTTGGCCACAGAGGTCCTGCTATCAATGCAGTTTGAGATCACACAATGCAATTTGGGCACTGAGGCCCTGCTATCAATGCAGTTTGAGATCACACAATGTAATTTGGGCACAGATGCCCTGCTATCAATGCAGTTTGGGAATTACACAATGCAATTTGGGCACAGAGGCCCTGCTATCAATGCAGTTTGGAGATCACACAATGCAATTTGGGCACAGAGGCCCTGCTATGAATGCAGTTTGGGAATCACACAATGCAATTTGGGCACACAGGCCCTGCTATCAATGCAGTTTGGAGATCACACAATGTAATTTGGGCACAGAGGCCCTTCTATAAATGCAGTTTGGGAATCACACAATGCAATTTGGGCACAGAGGCCCTGCTATTAATGCACTTTGGGATCACACAATGCCATTTGGTCAGAGAGGCCCTGCTAAGTTTGAGACACCTGTATAGCGGGAGAGAGGCCTATCACTGCAGTTTTGGGCAATGGGGGCGGGGGGAGGTGGTGATCACATTGATAGACATTGGCTTTGCCTAGTGTTCAGGTATCTAGGGTAGAGCTGTACCCCTCCCCAACCCAAGCCACCCTACCTTACTGATCATTGTAGTTGCTGGTTGACGGCTGGCCACTGGCTTCCCCTGCGGACACCTGCTGACACTTCCTGGAGCCCCCCTTGGCTTTGGGGCCCTTAGCCGCAGGGGGCTGCCGGGCAGAAGGCTGCCCTTGGAGGACCAGTGATGAAGGGCTCGAGGCCCAATCAGAGCGGGGATGGGTGGGACGGGAGGTGGGAGGGACAGAGACCAGGAAGAGGGTGCGGGTTGGGAGAGGGACGCTTCGGGGGCCTGAGGGCCTAGTCTTGGGCCAGAAAAAACACACGAGTTCCCAGAGATGGGCTGCTCACCTCGCGCCGGCTGCCTGCAGTGGATGCAGGGGCCAGTGTGAGGAGGGTATCTAGACCCTTTCGAATAGGGCTCGATGCCCAAACAGAGCGGGGATGGGCGGGACGGGAGGCGGGAGGGACAGAGACCAGGAAGAGGGTGCGGGGTGGGAGAGGGACGCTTCGGGGGGCTTGGGGGCCTAGTCTTGGGCCAGAAAAAACACACGCCCAGAGATGGGCTGGTCACCTCGCGCCGGCTGCCTGCAGTGGATGCAGGGGCCGGTGTGAGGAGGGTCGCTAGACCCTTTCGAATAGGGCTCGAGGCCCAATCAGAGCGGCGATGGGCGGGATGGGAGGCGGGAGGGACAGAGACCAGGAAGAGGGTGCGGGGTGGGAGAGGGACGCTTCGGGGGACTGGGGGCCTAGTCTTGGGCCAGAAAAAATACACGAGTGCCCAGAGATGGGCTGCTCACCTCGCGCCAGCTGCCTGCAGTGATGCAGGGGCTGTGGTGAGGAGGGTCGCTAGACCCTTTCGTATAGGGCTCTAGGCCCAATCAGAGCGGGGATGGGCGGGACGGGAGGCGGGAGGGACAGAGACCAGGAAGAGGGTGCGGGGTGGGAGAGGGACGCTTCGGGGGCCTGGGGGCCTAGTCTTGGGCCAGAAAAAACACACGAGTGTCCAGAGATGGGCTGCTCACCTCGTGCCTGCTGCCTGCAGTGGATCTTGTTCTCAAAGAATTTCACCATTTGTGCCAATATGGATATGACATTTTCCCCTTATATGTTAGTGTTGTTTGTGATGTGGGGGGCGAGCTTGAGGTGGATGATAGAAATTTGGAATTGAAAAGGCTCTTAAGGCAGGATGACATGATCTGGTTATCCGTCAGCTAAGAGAATGGAGGCTAGACAGGAGAATGTGGCCAAATCCCAGACAAGAAGACTGTATTGTATTTCAAGGATGCTAGCGACCCTCCTGGGTGAACAGCAGAGTTGGGGAGGTGAGGCCAAGCCTGTAGTATTAACCTTGACTCGTGAATTAAAAACAGCAAAGACAAGAAAGAAATGCACACAGCCGGTGAGTTGGCAAGCGGCATGAAAGACCAGTGTGTGTTAAGGAAAGATTGAAGTTGCAATAGTATATCACACAATTGAAGGCTGCGCGCGTGTGGATGAGACGCGAAGGAAGGCAGATCTGTGATGAACCTTGAATTACTGATAGCTGTGAAACCAGCGATACTGAGTAGTGCAGTGGTCCGGCAAAAGGAAGTAGCCCACTCAAAAGTCTCTGTGAAAGGTGAAATGTTTTTGTTATGAAGTGACAAAGAGTATGAACTTTAAAAAGCGAAGTGATCAAAATTAACCCCACAAAAAGGGGAGGAATCAAAAGGTGAACAATTAACTTTTGTGCTTATGACATCGAACTACCCAGACCAAGAGACACTGGTGCAAATAACATTAGACTGTGAGCTGAAGGGAAAGTCGAAGTGGTTCTGTGGAGGTCTATAGTAAGAGCCATGCATATTCCAAAGTTTTTGACATCAGGAAAAGATCCAAGCCCAACTGAGGGAGACCTGAAGTGTGATAAGTTAGGGGAAGGGAACCCCTAAAGGATGTGAATTAAGCTTGGGGAAGGGAATAAGGGAATCATTGTAAGCGTTGTGTTAAAAAGGTCCGAGCCCGACTAAGTGAGACCTACGTGATCTTTTTGCTTTGAAAGGTCTGAGCCCGACTGAGGTACACCAGCATGAACTTTTTATTGACCTGTATTTTGAAAGCTGGAAAGAGAGACTTTAACGTGGAAGGCTAGACAGGCCTCGATCCGCGTTTTGAACTGCCTTTGTTTTGAGAACCTGAGCCACGGTATGTCATCCTGTCTGTGGGGGCTGCCTTACTCTGTGCTGTCTAACCTGTGGAGGAGAGCTGATTCAGCCACATTTATTCTTTATATTCTAACACTGATTTTCCTTTCCATACATATTCTCCTTTAGCCACCTTTTGTACAAGGGATTGGGCAGGTATTAGGTTTTCTTAGTGTAAGCCTATTTTATTTGATGGACTCAACTAGGTTTATTCATTATTTCACTACTCCCATCCTAGCTATAGGGCAGAATAGGAGTTTTTCGAAACCCTGAAAATTGAATAAAGCTTTTACAAATTGTACCTTTTGAGTCAGTATCATACTTGTGATACCATGCCTCCCTTACAGTGATCAACCTGCCTTACGAGTTATGTCTTTGAACAGTTGTGGAAACTCGAAACCTATTTACAAATGTGGTATTAGGAAAGCTTCTGAGAGAGTTCCCTATTGTTTTCTTACAGGAAACCTGGCTCACGGATCCACCAGTCTGTAATGGTTATTCCATGGTATGTCAGGTTGCTGTGAAGGGGGCGACCTTCAGGTGGGTTGATCACTTTGATTAATACTGCATATGATAATGAGATTGTCCATCACATGAAGGTGGGGGAAGGTATTTTAGCAATTTAGGGTTCCATAGGGGTGAAAGGAGGTAAAATCAATATGTTATTGCTGAACATTTATTGACCCCTCCTGTTTTGCAGTCTTGACGATACTCTTAATCAGTTGACATGATTTATTTCTGGTTGGTTGGTGGAACAAAAAGAGTGTATAATCATCTTGTGTGGAGACTTAAACTCAAACTGCTTAGATCAAGCTGATGGAGGGGAAAATTGGAATGGGTGTAATACCACTCTTTAAAGGAGGCAGGGGGCAAAATGGGCCAAATGTTTTGAGATCTTGGATCTTAACATGTTGAATGAAGCGTTAGTGAGGACCTGCCAAGTCAGTTATACTGGTGCAGGGGGTTAAGTTACTCCACTCTGATTGCATGTATGTGAATTAACTGACTTACTTCGGCTATAGATCCTAGATGGTCCTGCCGTGCGAATGGAGTGATCACCAGATGATCTCGGATGAATTCCAGTTCCCACTTACAAATAAGAGAGATAAGGTGGCACCCGTGCTAAGGGTTGGCCCCGGGGGTAACCGCATCATCTGGAACAAACATACATTTTTCATGTTGAGTGATCAAGTGGCCGTTGTTATGGCTACCACCTTCTTGGATTGGAAGTTGAGTACTTTTAATATGAATGGGTACGAGCACTTCCTCAATGAGATGTTGAAGGGTGTAGAATCGAAATCTCTCCCTGACCCCAACATCTCCACCAATTTGACGAGAAGGTTAAAACTCAGAAGCAATTGTTAAGGGCAGAGATAAGGGCCAGCAATGGTAGGTTTGTGGAGGATCCCTCTGACAGATCTGCAGATATAAGAACAGAAAAACAAACACACTGTAATTGGAGTCATATGTACCGAGTAAATCTCTTGCAAAAAGATGCTGAAATTTTGCTGGGTACCTTATGCAACACCAACACTGCATCAGTTTGGTCTCTTTTCAACGATCTTGACAGAAACCAAGCTAATCCAGTTGGGGAGGATCAATGGGTGGGGTACATTTTTGGGCAAATACAGGAGGTGGGAAATAACCTCTGGATGGTGGACAATGAAGAAGAGGATTGGTATTTGGATGACTGCAAGGAGTCTATGCTTGCGGTCATTCGGAACATTATTATTTCCAGGGCCACAGGGCCTAACCGATTATCCAATGTAGTCTTTAGGGTGTTGATCTTGGTAATATACTTCAGGTAAATTGTGGAGTCACAGATTGGGCCGGTCTCATGGCACAGCGTATCTTATCCCCACAGTCAAGAAAAGGGAAGTTAATGACCAAAAGAACTACCGGCCTATTTCTATCCTAGATGCCAACAGCAAGGTCTTTAGAGCCTTACTGGTGTTGCATCTAGAGGCCTGGGCAATGGAGTTGAGATATTCCCATAAGTGGGGATAGTCCAGAAACTGGCCTGGAGTGGTAGGGCAAAAGCGGCTTATGTAGCCACTATCGATCTAACCTCAGCATTTGATAAAGTAAACAGGAATTTGCTTTGGCAAAAATTGCGTAAGTGGAATATTCCTGTGGGATTGCTGGGGTTGAAAATTGCCTTCCACTCTGATTCTAACATTCGGGTTGGATTGAATTATGTGGGGGACCTACCGTGCAATATTCCAACTTTTATGGGAGTCTGACAGGATTGCATTCTTGCTCACTGTGTCACGCGCGGTCGCTCGTGGCGGGTTTGGGATAGATGGAGGAGCTGCCATGGATCTTCCCGCTACATTCCCACGTAATGTGCAGCAGCTGTCTAGTGGTTTCTAACATGGCCGCCGCCGTGTCCAATAAAGGATGACTGAGCTTTTGCACCACGCATTGCAACCCATTCATTGCCTTACTGGTTTTCTGCTAGTGCTAGGTGTACTCCATTCCTGGTAAGCTTTTTTCCCTTCGATTTTCCACATTTCTTTCCTCCTCGCCCCTCCCAGAGCCTCTGGACTCTGCTTCTCCTGCTCTGTGTGCGCTCCCTCTGGGGCTCCGCCGATCATCCTCGACAGGCACTGGGGAGGGTTCTCCTGGCCTAGGCTCTCCCCTGATTTCCCCTCGGGGGTCTCTTGAGGCCTGTTTCTCTCTCTGGATTCTGCTACTGAACTCACGAGACCTTACTCAGGATCAAGCAAGTCTTTTCAGCATTCCGGTTTGGACTTTTCACCGCCAAGGACTACAAGGGGTTTTTCTGCCATCCCAGCTTTTCCCCTTATTGGCTGTCTCGGAGAAGAGGTCCCTTGTCCGCCCGTACTCCTCGCCAGACATAATGGATTCTCTTCGAGACAGACCCTACCTCTTCTCTTCAAAAAAAAAAAAAGAAAAAGAAAAAGGAAGAAGGAAGGAATTCTCGTCAAGCCAAGACCAATCAGTTGAGGAACGAGAATCTCAGTCTGATTGGGGGGAGGATTCTGACAGATTGCAACGCCCACAAGACATCACCATGGCCACCGCTGAGCAAGTACAGGAACTGGTGGTGGCTGTGCAGCTGTGCAAGGACTCACCCTAGAGGTACAGAATCTCAAGACTCAGACCGCAGTATTGAGGCAGTTGGTGACAGCTCGGGAACAACATCCTACAGATCTTCCAGCTATGGGGCTGCCCGTTGGAAAATATGATGGGTCTCCTAAGAGGCTGAAAGAGTTAGTGGAAGCTAGCCTGGTCCACTTTACTTTCCGCACTGGCACCTACGCATCAGACCACGCCAAGGTGGGGTTCATGGTCTCCAACATGGTGGGGAACGCATTGGCATGGGCCACACCCCTGGTGACTTCAGCTAACTCCTTTCTACAGGATTACAGAGCGTTCTTAAACCTTTTGAACCAGACATTTGAAAGACCAGAGATTGTATACACTGCTTGCGAAGATCTACTGGACATCAAACAGGGACCGGCGGACCCTCTATTGTACATTACCTGTTTCAAACGAGTGGAAACCGAAGCAGGTTGGCCGGAATCAGCACAGTTTCCCCATCTTTCGGAGGGGATTGAGAGAGGAGATTAAGGACGAACCATGAACAGGCTCTTTTTTGGATCTCCTGTCAACCGTGCTACAGATCGACCATCGGTTATCGGAAAGGAGGGATGAGAGAAAGAAAGGAAGGGGAGTTTTCCTGCAAGCCACCGACACGCCATCATCGGCATCCTCCACGTCCAGACCTCAAAGGGACAAGCCCATGCAGATCGGCTCTGCTTGCGCTCCACTCACTTCCAAAGAAAGAAAGACAAGGTGAGACAAGAGAATGTGCATGTATTGCGGTTCAGACTCACACTTGCTGCGTGATTGTCCTGAGGTTCCCCCGAGAAGGTCGGGCAATGACCGGCCTCAGTCCTAAACGGGGCTATCGACCGAGGTTTACCTTTCAGTCCCTTTATCACCTTATCAGTAACCTCTCCAGCAGAAGATACTCAGCTCATGATGGTATCCATCCAACTCACGGTTGGCCAACGCAAGATAGACACCCTGGCACTTATTGATTGTGGGGCCGCTGGGAATTTCGACACCATATGGGCTGGGAAGGAAAGAATCCTTATGGTTAAAAGGAAGGAAGATCAGAATGTCGAAGGAGTGTATGGCAGGCTTCTTAGCTCAGGTCGGATTACCCATTCAATGGAAGACCTACTGGTGTCAGTTTCCCAACATTATGAGACCCTACGATTCAATATCATTGGGGCAGTCCATTTTCCCATCATTCTGGGAATCTCATAGCTTAGGAAACATAATCCTTCCATCGATTGGACCAAGAATCTTTTCCAATTCAGTTCGGCTTTCTGCAGCAAGAATTGTCTGCCACATCCTGCATATGAGCAAGTGATGGCCCGGACTGCATCGGCAGAAGGGGAAGTCAAGATCCATTGTATTCCATTGAAGCTCACCGAATTCGAGGATGTGTTTCTGGATAAGATCCCTCACGATCTTCCTCCACATCGGCCCAAAGTTTTCGCCATTAACCTGGTTCTCGGGGGTATGGTCCTCTTCGGTCGCATGTATTCTCTTTCTCTCTCCGAAAAGAAGGCTCTCCGGGAATACTTGGATGCAAACCTCCAAAATGGACTGATACAACCGTCCCACTCACCAGTAGGGGCCTCCTTGTTCTTCATACCAAATAGGGACTCAGAACTTAGACCCTGCAACTACTACCAGGGTCTTAATGCGGTCAATATCTGGGCCCGTTATCCCATGCCGCTCATTAAGGATATACTTGATGCCGTGCAGGGAGCAGTGGTGTTTTCTAAACTGGACCTGCGCAGAGCATACCATCTTCTTAGTGTAAAATCTGGTGACGAGTGGAAGATTGCCTTCCGGACTCCGTTCGTGGCATTTAGAATACTGTGTTATGCCCTTCGGATTAGTCAACGCTCCAGCTATCTTCTAACGGTTTATGGATAGGCTTTTTTTACCTACTATTCCATTCAATCATCGTCTATCTCGACAATATCCTTGTGTACTCTTTTTCCTACCAGGAACACCAGTCAAATCTCCGAGAAGTGCTTACTTGACTCCAGAAGAGCCATCTATTGGGTAAGCCTGAGAAATGTCTTTTCCAAGTCTCCACGGTGTCCTACCTAGGTTTTCTTCTGTCCGGGCATGGGATAGAGATGGGCCCCAACAAGGTCACAGCCATACGCAATTGGCCGACGCCAAGTTCAGTCAAGGACCTTCAACGATTCCTTGGTCTTGCAAACTTGTATTGCAAGTTTATTCCGGACCTTTCGAGAGTTGATCTACCCATCACTTCCTTCTTAATGAAAGGAACCATCTTTCAGTGGAATGAGAACGCAGAAGCAGCCATCGCCAAACTCAAGGCTTTATTCTGCTCGGCCCCTGTTTTGTGTCTACCCGATCAGACACTCCCCTTCAACTTGGAAAGTGATGCCTCTGCTTGTGCCATAGGAGCCGCCCTCCTGCAAGAGGTGGAAGGGGTTGACAATCCAGTTGCCTGTCTATCAAAGACCCTAACCCAGAGCCAAACCAACTACTCAGTGATATAGAAGGAACTTCTGGCGATGAAATCAGCCTGCGAGGAATAGCGCCATTTACTTCAGAGAGGGACACATCCCTTCTCCATCCACACTGACAACAGAAACCGTAGAATGTCGTAACCCTAGACAGGCAGATGGGCCCACTTCTTTGTGCAATATGACTTTACCATCTTATATATACCAGGAAGTCAAAACATTCCCGCTGATGCCTTGTCTAGACGACATAACTCTGGATCCATTTCAAAAACACAGTAGGAATATCTGTTTCACAGGAACAGATTCATCCATCTAGTTTCCTGTTTTCCCAAAGAAGTCCAAGAAGCATCGGTCGGGACTCCTCCAGAACTGGAAACAACCAGGAGAGATACCATCACAAGAAAGGAGGGTCTGATTTCGGTTAACCACTGATTGTATGTTGCCAGTGAGCTGCTGCGCAAGCAGGTCCTGTCTTGGTGCCATGACAACAAGGCTGCTGGACACAGAGGGATCTCCAACACAACAGAACTGATCCAACAGAATTGCTGGTGGCTTACCCTGCGGTCCGACGTCCAGACCTACGTACGTAGCTGTTCAGGGTATGCTCAGAGTAAGTATGGCATTCATCGATCCATTGGATTCTTGGAACAGATTCCGTTACCTTCTAGACCCTGGAGTCAAATCTCTACTGATTTCATGGTGGATCTCCCTCTCTCCCAGGGTTGTACCGTTATCATGGTAATGGTAGTTTCCTTTGCGAAGCTGGCACACTTCACCCCGCTCCCAAAGCTGCCATCAGCTTCTGAAATGGCCATGGTGTTCTGTAAGGAAATCTAACATTTGCATGGTCTACCGGATTGTATCATCTCAGATCGAGGCCTCCAGTATACATCCAGGTTCTGGGGCGTCTTGTGTCGTTTATTGGGTTTCCAGAGAGCTTTGTCATCTGGGTACCATTCCCAGACCAACGGGAAGACGGAACGTTTGAACAGCACAATGGAACAGTACTTACAGTGCTTCATCAAACAGCAGCAAGATAATTGGGTGGATCTCTTACCGAATTTTCATATAATAACATGGTACATTCAGCTACGAAGCTCAGCCCCTTTTTCTGTACCTATGGTCTCCATGCTCACATCCTGCCGCAATCGATCTCACCTGCATCAAACATTCCTTCCATTGACACAGTACTGTCTGAGTTGGCTGGCGCCCACAAAACCGCTCAGCAAAGCCTAGAAGAAAGCAAGAAAAGCAACAAACGTCAGGCAGACATTCACCAACAAGACACGCCAGATTGGGAGATGGGCTCTAAGGCTTGGCTGGCCACCAGTTTTCTGCCAAGGTGGGTGCATCCGTCCAAACTATCTCTCGCTATATTGGTCCATATGAGATCTCAGTCAAAATCAATTTTGTAGCATTCAGACACAAGCTGCCCAAGAAGCTCAATCACCTGCACCCCGTATTCCATGCCTTCCTAATGTGCCCTTGGACTCTGGCTCCCTATGGCCGACAGTCAACTAGTTATAGGCTTCCTAACACTGCTCAACCCAAGGAGTACAAAGTGTATCGGATCTGACACTCTAGATAGGGCCGACTGGAGTACCTGGTACAGTGGAAAGGCTACCCCGTCTCTGAGAATTCCTGGGAACCCCACTCTTACATACATGGGCCTTGGCTGTTACAGAGATTCCACCAGTTTCATCCGGGAAAACTGGGCACTGGCTATCCCTGGAGGGGGCATACTGTCACTTGCGACCTCCTGTGGCAGGTTTGGGATAGATGGAGGAGCCACCATGGATCTGCCTGTTACGTTCCCATGTAATGCACAGCAGCAGTCTAGCAGTTTCTAACATAGCCACCGCTGTGTCCCACAAGGGATGAATGAGTTTCGCACCCGCGCGTTGCAGCCCCTTCATTGCCTTATGAGTTGGACGCTAGTGCTAGATGTACTCCGCTCCTGGTAAGCTTTTTTGCCCTTTGACTTACCACATTGCTTTCCTCCTCGCCCCTCCCAGAGCCTCCAGACTCTGCTTCTCCTGCTCTGTGTGTGCTCCCTCTGGGGCCCCGCCGGTCATCCTCAACAGGCTCTGGGGAGGGTTCTCCTGGCCTGGGCTCTCTCCTGACTTCCCCTCGTGGGTCTCTTGTTCCTTTGGGCAGTTCTCTTGTTACCTGGTTGTTCCTTCTCTCCTGGCTCTCTCCTTCAACATTGGTCTTCCCCTCGTCTGTCCAGTGCTCTCACAGTCCTAGCTTCCTCCCTCGCTAGGACTCTGGAAGTTTCTACCTCTCTGTGGGTCTCTGATTCTCCACCTGGAGGCCTGTTTCTCTTTTCTGGATTCCGCTACTGGACTCACGAGACCCTACTCAGGATCAGGCAAGTGTTTTCAACCTTCCGGTTTGGACTTTTCTCTGCCATGGACTACAAGGGTTTTCTCTGCCATCCTGGCTTTTCCCCTTATTAGCTATCTCGGAGAAGAGGTCCCTTGTCCGACCCGTACTCCTCGGCAGACATAGTGGCTTCCCTTCGAGACAGACCCTACCTCTTCAAGAAGAAGAAGCATTCACAGAAGAAAAAGAAAGGAAGAAGGAAGGAATCCTTGTCAAGCCAAGACCAATCGGGTGAGGAACGAGAATCCCAGTCTGATTGGGGGGAGGATTCTGACACTCTGCTTGTTTAATTTATACATCTCAGACGTGGGGGAGTCATTGGCTCAATCAGCGTTTGCACCCCCTGAGCTGAATGGTCAGAAGCTTATTTGGGTCCCCTACATTGAAGATCTTTTACTTTTTGATCAGACTCCAGTGGGTTTACAAAGATTAATCACTGCTTTTGGAAACTATGAGCAGGTAAATTCATTGTCTATCAATACAAAGGTGGTTCAGTTCACCGCTAAGAGGAAACCTAAATCTCCAGCATGATGGTGTGGTGCTCAAAAGATGGAGATGGTTAATAACTTCATTTATCTGGGATTCCCAATATTTGGTAAATCTACTAAATCAGTTATGAGAGGGCATCTTTTAAATGACACCTCTGGATTGGCTAACCAGATCAGTAAGGTTGATGGTATCCTCCTGGCCTTAAAATTCTACGAGGGCAAAATAGTTCCCCAATTAATATATGACATATAACTTCATGACACATCTATTCTAGATTACAAACTGCCAAAATCATTCCCCGTTTGAACTGGGGATTCAATCATTATGGAGCAGGGTATTATGGATTTTTTTTTTTTTTTTTTTTTTTTTTTTTTATTTTGGTTGGCTGAAAGCATTCAACCTTTCAAAAATTTCTTCATTACAAAATACATTAATTTTTTCCAGTTTTACAAATTTACATGTATCATTTTTACAAAATTTATATCACTTTACCAATTTTTACGCTTGTTCATACTTTCCATAGCCTATATACATGTTTGATTGATTTGATAAGTTTTACAGATTTGTTTGAGAAATAGTAAACAGTGTTCAATTCGCAGGGATAATTGGCAAATAATGTTAAAAGTTGAGACTCAAATAAATACATAAAAATCACATATATCCTAAAATTTAAAATACATTTGTCAATTGGTTATGGGCGGCAAATTGCGTGGTAATATCGTTTTTATAAATTGCGTTAGAGCGATGTTAATAGCAATGCAATTGCTTTTCATTAATATAATCCATATTTCATATGTTGAGCGATCACAGTATAGTTGTAATACATTACAAAAGTAATGTTTTCGTATGTCACTCAAAGCAGGGCAATCCACTACTAGGTGAGATAGGCACTCTAATTGCATAGCGTTTTTGCAAAAACGGCAAAATGCTTCAGTTTTTGGAATTGCACCTCTTCGCGCTAGAATTTGGTTTGTGGCCTGTAAGTTCAAACGCAATCTTAACATTTCAGAACGAACATGATGTGATGGAGATTTTAAAAGATAATAGGCCATTTGTTTAAGCTTTTTGTGAGGAAATAAATTTTGATCGAAATCTACATATTTTTTACATAGTTCTTGGCTTACATTCCAATCATGCCAATACAATCTTTTTTTTGCTAGCACAGGATTATTAAGTAACAAGTCAATTGAAACATTTGCACTGGCTAGAGCATTAATGATTTCTCTTGTCCACTTTTTGGGGAATACATCATTGGATTCACAAATATACATTGCAATTGCACCCAACATATTGTTAGTTTGTATACCCAAAAGACATTTTCGATAAAGATTGCAAAATTTCCAAAGAATTAGACCAAACAAGGAAATACTACCAAGTTCATACCTTAACATACACAAGGGAGTACACACTGGCAAGCACAGAACTGTTTTCCAAAATTTCCCTTCAAGTCGGTCCCAGTAAGTTCTAGATTGAGGTAACAGAGTTTCTGCTCCGTAAGATAAAATCGGAACAGCTTTTTGATTGAAAAAGGTTACCACATGCATTATAGTGAATTTGCCGTACTTGTATAGGATTATTTTGGCTTGTGAAATCAAGGTCATGACTTTGGCTTTTACATAGTCATCATAAATTTGATTTGACATAAGGCCAGAGAAAGGTAATCCTAGGTATTTATAGCTTGGTACCATCTGTAAGGGAACTTCACGCAAAAACCACTGACTTCTCACCATTTGTGTGTGCCTTTTTCTTTGGCAAATCACTATCTGAGTTTTATCCACATTGATAGTTAGATTATTGGTATGAGTGTAAGTGTCCAATTTATTCAAAAGGTTCTGTAATCCGCTTGGCGTTTGCGAAATTAGGACAAGATCGTCAGCATACAAGAGCCATGTGATTTTTTGGGCACCTAATTTGGGACAATCTGACAAAACTTCTTCAAAGGATGTCCCAATGTCTAGAATGAAAAGGTTGAAAAGGGTGGACGCCAAAATGCAGCCCTGTTTCAATCCTCTCATGGTATTGATGTTTGCAGACAACAGCCCATCAAGCGATAGTCTAACTTGCATTGTCGTATTCGAGTGCAATTTCTTGATTATAGTTAACAATGACGATGGACAGCCATAGTTCTGTAATTTCTGGAATAACAATGATCTATCGACTGAATCAAAAGCTACCCGAAAATCGATAAATGCCATATACAGGGGTTGATTAAGTTCTGCATATTTAGATTTAAGCATATTTAATGTGATTAGGTTTACTGAGGTGCCTAGCCCTGCAACAAAACCTGTCTGGAAAGGGTCTCTTTTAAGCTCATTTAGGGTCCAGTTATTCAATTCTTGCAGAATAATGCGACTGTAAAGTTTGCCTGGTGCATCTAATAAGGCGATGGGTCTATAGTTCTGTGGGAGAGACCGATCACCTTTTTTATGAATTGGTACAATCAAAGAGTGAGTCCATGATGCCGGAAGCTCTTGGGATACATTAATATGCTCATATATATGATATCGAATATTTGACCATATTACTGGGTGTTCTTTGAAAATTTTGTTTGATAGTCCGTCCGGGCCGGGCGCCCTAGACTGACTTATTTTATTAATAAAATGTAAGATGTCAGTTTTATCAATCTTAATATGAAACCGTTTAAGAGGAGTAGAACTTACAGGAGGTTTACCGTCAGACGGATTGGCATAGATTTTAGAGAAATAACTAATCCATCTTGCTTCTGGAACACTCTGTGTTTGGAACTTTGTTTGCGTCGGAGAGACAGCGCTGGTCAAGGCTTTCCAGATTTGGGCTGTATTGCTATCACGAATATTTCGTAACATCATTTCACCATCTTGTTGAAATAATTTACTTCGATGATTCCTCCGCCAATTTCTATATGATGTTTTGATTTGAGTCAATATTGTAAACCTAATACACAATGGAAGTTTCATGGCTTCTCTTTTTTTAAGGCGAAAATCAGTTTTCTTACTTTGGATCTCCAGGTCAAATACATGTGATCTTTTAAGGTTGTAGTTAATCCGTACCCTGTTTTCTGCGAAATGATGTATTATATCATAATAGGGAACTGGGGTAAGCGGTATATTATTCTGTGAGTAACGGAAGGCAGCTTGCAGCGTAGTGTTGAGGTCATTTAGTTTGTTTTCAGTCCAAATAATACGATTCAGCTGATTAGAGACTGTTAATTGACCCGAATTCACCATTGTGCTACGTTTGGTTTTTGTCACTTTTGAAGCCCACTGTAACGTGAGCAATCGATGATCACTATTTGGATTTGTTACAATATTGAAAGAATGAATTTGTGAGAAAAGTCTGTCATCCACATAAATGTAGTCAATTGTGGCTTTTGCGTTGCCCTGTTGCCACGTATGAGTCAACTCACTATTGTCAAATTTACTCTCATTCACCATACAAAATCCTCTCGTCAGCATAAGTTGTTCCCACAGTTTACAATTTGAGTTTCTTGATATGCCCATCGAGGGGAGGCAATGGATATTTAAATCACCAGCAACGACTGTATGCTGAATTTCTGGGACAAGCATGATGAAATCCAACAAGGAAGCAACATCACCCAAGAACTTCCAATTATCAATGCTTTTGTGGTTCCAGTAGAGATTAACTATAGCGTACAAGGTTGAGTCGATTGACATAATAGTCAACTGCGTGAAGGAATTAGGAGTATAGGAGAATATTATACTGACGTTAGCACTTAATTTAGTTGCTGTGATAAGGCCAGCCATCGGACGGCCTCTATTTCCTTGGAGAGCTGGCAAAAAATGAATTTCGTGGTTGTTCCATAAGGGAACAGTGGTTAGCCATGTCTCTTGTAAGAGAATCACATCGTGATTATTTAAGATGTTTTGTGTATTATTAACCAAATGATTAAAACCACGAGTGTTCCATGAGACCAACGAGACATATCTCTCCTTCTCCACCTTGTGCGCGAGTTAACTCCTGGGATCGCAATTACAGCAGCATTTGGAGGGAGCCTCCGTAGTTACATCGCTATCAATATAAACAGTACCCTTATTAAGTTCCCTTATGGCAGATTCAGTCCACGCTTCAGCACTAAGAGAACCATTATTTGAATTCGTGGGACCCAGAAGTAGTATGAATCCCAGTGACAAAAGTTGGTTTTTAGCTTCCCAGATGAGATTTCTGACGACTCTTGACGTCAACCATAGGCATGCCGTACTTACTGAGTTGTCATTAAAAAACTCCACCTGTGCTATGTCTGCAGAACCAATATCCTGCAGTAGCGGAATATCGGAGAACACCTGTAATATACTTTGTCGATTTAGCACATATTGCGGGTATGGGGCTGGCCGGCATCCCAATACTAATGCAATATTATTATCCTTTGCTATTTTGGATTTCAAAATTGATTTACTTGGTAGTTTATTAGGAGTATTTTGCGCAACTGTAGGTTTTGGTTTAACTACAGACGAGCGTAAAGTTTTTAACATAGTAACAATTTCATCATTGTGGGTAGCTAAAGGAGGAGGCGACTTTATTACTTCTGTGTTTTTATCAAGTTTAAATGAGACTGAGGGTTTCAATGATGAATAGTGCGTTTGAGAATTGTCAGCTTTCTGTGGTTCAAGTGAGGGGGCTTTGAGTATCGGTGCTGCAGTAATTCTGCTCATGTAAGCATCAACTTCCTTTCTGATTTCAGCACGACAGCTAATAAGCATGTCTTGTCCATAATCATCTTCATTTACTGAAGATGATTGAGAGGCGCGTGCTACAGTTGTTTTAGTTTTCTTATTACATGGAAGTTTAGCTCTTTTGGCAGAAGATAAATTCGCATTGGGTTCTGACATTGTCAGTGGGAGATGTATTTTCAGGCCAGCTTGTTCTTGTTCATGGTTGTTAACTGCTTTAATCAAATTATCTAAGGGCTCATAGGGCGTTGCAGATGCTTGCTCTTTCATTGCCGAGCCCAATTTATTTTTGCGAATTTGGTTCAATTGAGAGTACTTTTTCGTGATAGCACAGGCCGTTTGTTGACTATGTTTGTTTGGAATGGTCAGCCTGTTAAAGAATTGTTTTGAATTTGTTGGCGCCTGTACTTCATTTTTTTTAACATTTTTTGTTTTTTTGCCAGTCTCAAGAGTTTTCCTTTTTTGCTGTATTGTTTTCCCAGATGAGTTGGACTTCAAAGTAGGTAGAGTCACTTTTTTACAAAATATTGTATAGGGCTCTGGCGTTGGTGTGCTGGTAGAGTCACGCTCTATCTCCTTTTCATTAACAACAACAACCTCTCTAATCACCTGTCCTATATACGGCAAAGAACACAATATGCCGGAGTTGTCTATGGTAATTGGAGACAGTTGATTCTCCAATTGAGCAAATGAATTTGGTACTACTGGAGTACTTTCCGATTCATTAGCAGAAATGGTAATTGAAGTTATAGCTGATGTCATAGTGGCAACAGTAACCAATTTAGTTGGCATTAAGGGCAATTCTGTCGGACTGTTCGACGGGTGATAAGGCACTTTACTTGTCGAGTGTGCAGGCACTCGCCCTGTTTCTTGCTTAGCCTGCCAAGCTAAAAGAGCTAATAACTGGGCACCTTGTACATCCAATTTCGTGTTCAGTGTGTTGAACAGAGTAGTAATAGTTTGTAACGTTAGATTCATTGCTCCTAAGGTTAGTTCAATTATGTTTGGTGCATTTGATGTCGATTGAACTTTTTGCGTAGGTGAGCGCAGCCGCGGTGTGGGAAAAAGAAAGGAGGAGGTAAGATTTGATTTCGTATGGCCTCCGTTTGAGAATAACTTGGGGGAGAAGGAAAGATTCGCAAGTGACTCTTGTATTGTGAAATCCGAACCGGGAGAGGGTAAGTCAATCACTGCTGCATCCCCCAGCGTTTTGGCTGGGGCCGGACTAGACTTTGTATCAGAAAGTTGCGCCAATGATTCTCCTCTTAAAACTGTACTGTCCGATAAAGAGACATGCAGAGTGGTGCCACAGCCCTGGTTGTGGTTTGCTATCTTTGGGTCCTTAGAGTTTTTTAAGGATGCACTCTGCGTAATACAGTCAGGGTAGAATAAGCGTATATCTGTAGTACTTGGATTTTGTTTTCGAGCATTAGTGACCGAAGTCACAGCGCGCTTTTTTACTTTGGAGTTCTTTGGCATTTCTGTTTTACCTGTACAAGGAGTTGATACACATGGCACTGCCCCAGTAGATTTGTCAATACCGTTTAGGGACAGCCCTTGGATTGGAGGCATGCCCGTGCGAAGTGTGTACAAATTTCGTTTCATAATGGTAATAATAGGTGATTGCCCGTACCTATCGAGGTCTTTGAAGAGAAGATTCCGACAGTTTGTACTTCCAGCAATTTGGGGATACGCGGACTTTCTCTCTCTAGGTTAACAGCAATCACTGTTACTGGCAATAGACCCCCGGTCCTCGCTTTGCTCGCGACGCCGCGGCGAAGCGGCAAAGCGGGACTTTCTCGGGACTTCGCCGGTGCGCGCGCGCGGTGCGCGCGCGTTTCCCCTTAAATAGGCACGCCCACACAAGGGGTAGCAAAGCCTAAATATAAAGAACACAGTGTAAAATAAATATATATATAAGGTTATATTAAGTTAACAACTTAACAACTTAATCACAAAACTCTGCTAATCCTGAAGTCTTCACCTTATGGGAACTGTAGTTGTTTTTCTATAGCGATTGTTCACGGAGGTGGCAGGAAAGTAGCAGAGAGCAGCGGCAAAGCGGGACTTTCTCGGGACTTCGCCGGTGGAATTTTTAAAAATTACTGCATACAATTATGAATGCAGCGGTTGAGTCCCTCTAGTCTATTGCAACCTAAATGATGTGACGAACCGTAGAATGAATCAGAGTTCCTCCTGTTCATTGATGTCTTTGAGCATTTTCTGCAATGGTGTTTGATCAGAAAGCGGGTCCAGTCATGAAGAGTTACATTTGAGACTAGACTGCACTAAAAAGCATCTGGTGATATGGGACTGGACCTCTACCTTCGAAAAATGCATAGCTATCCCTCCCTGATCCATCTTGCGGGACTACAAAAGAAACTGGGAACCTTGGCCCCTTTTTTTTCCATCTATTCAAGGTGAGAGGTAAGGAGTGATTTCTTGAGATTACATTGGAATTTAATCTCAACAGAAGACTTCCTCCTTAGGTATAACAAAATAGGCCCCGAGAACACTTATTGTAGATTTGGTAACATGGAGAACATGCTAGAAACAACTAAGCATTTGGTGATGGAGTGTCCTATGCTCTAAACCAACTGAGTAAAATATTTCAATAGTTCGGAACGGTTGATTTGGAGTATTTTTGGGGCAGATGGCTGGGAAGGGAAGTAACCTCTGATATGAATGCAGTTGTGGCCTTCCTTAGGGCTATGAATTTGTAAGAATGTGAATACGAAAAGTCATTTGTTCATTTATTGAGCCATGATAAATGTTTTTTTCCCATTTTTGAGAATGCGATCGTATTAATGGGAGGAGTAGGTTTTTTAAAGTGTGATAATCCTATGTGTAATTTAGCGATTCATTTAATAGACAATTCAAGTACATGAGATGGGTGTAGTGCATGAGACAGATGGAGAGCACGGAACGGATGGTGTGCATACGACAAGCGACATGCAGAATGCAGAATAAATGAACGAAAGGAGCGGACAAAGTCGGTAGACTGGATGAAGCTCGTAGAGTGGATGAGTGCGCTGAGAGGATGAATGCGTTGAGCAGATGAGTGTGTAGAGCGGATAAGGGGCAGAATGGATGAGTGTGTAGAGTGGATGAGTGCGTAAAGTGGATGAGTGCGTAGAGCGGATGAGTGCGTAGAGCGGTTGAGTGCGTAGAACGGATGAGTGCGTAGAGCGGATGAGTGCGTAAGAGCGGATGAGTGCGTAGAGCGGATGAGTGCGTAGAGCAGATTAGTGTGCAGAGCGGATAAGGGGCAGAACGGATGAGTGTGTAGAGTGGATGAGTGCGTAGAGCGGATGAGTGTGTAGAGCGGTTGAGTGCGTAGAGCGGATGAGTGCGTAGAGCGGATGAGTGCGTAAGCGGATGAGTGCATAGAGCGGATGAGTGCGTAGAGCAGATGAAAACGTTGAGCAGATGAGTGTGTAGAGTGGATAAGGGGCAGAACAGATGAGTGCGTAGAGCGAATGAGTGCGTAGAGCGGGTGAATGTGTTGAGCAGATGAGTGTGTAGAGCGGATAAGGGGCAGAATGGATGTGTGTGTAGAGCGGATGAGTGTGGATAGCGGATGAGTGCGTAGAGCCTATGAGTGCATAGAGCGGATGAGTGTGTAGAGTGGAGGACTGCGTAGAGCGGATGAGTGCGTAAAGCGGATGAGTGCATAGAGCAGATGTGTGCGTAGAGCGGATGTGTGTGTAGAGCGGATGTGTGAGTACAACAAACGAGTGCCTGAAGGGAATGAGTGCCTGAAGGAAATGAGTGCCTGGAGTGGATGAGTGCCTGGAGTGGATGAGTGCCGAGAGTGGATGAGTACCTGGAGTGGATGAATGCCTGGAGTGGATGAGTGCCTGGAACGAACGAGTGCATGGAAGGAGCGAGTGCATGGAATGGATGAGTGCGTGGAGCAGATGAGTGCGTGGAGCGGACGAGTGCCTGTAGCGGATGAGTGCATAGAGCGGACAAGTGCGTAGAGCAGATGAGAGCGCAAAATGTATGAGGGCTTGGAACAGATGAGAGCGTGGAACAGATAAGAGCGTGGTGCAGATATAGGTTGAGGGATGAAAGTACGTTGTGTGAGTGGTTAATACAGTTGAGCGGAGGTATGCTGTCGAACAGATTTAGGGTGTTGAAATGATGTAGGGCATGATGGTCTCGAACAGACGTAGGGTATTAAGCGGATGTAGTATGCGGTTGTGTTCAGCCATTCTACGGTGGTGAGCGGATGTAGAGTGGTGTGGGTGTGGAGTGGGTCTTGAGTGCAGAGCGGGTGTAGAGTGCGGCGTGGGTGTAGAGTGCGGAGCAGGTGTAGCGTGTGGAGAGGGTGTAGAGTGCGGAGCGGGTATAGAAAAAAATTCATGAAGAAAACGGAGCGAGGAGCGGATGCTGAGTGCGGAGCAAGTATAGAGCGCGGAAAGGAATGGATATAGCAAAGGTGGGAAATGGGTAGTGGATAGCAGGAACGGAGGAAGCATCTGGAAGAACGGCCGATGTATATAGATGAGACGGATAAAGTATGAGGAAGGTCAAATATATTGAATAAAACGATTGAAGTATGCTGAAGGAACGAGTGAAAAATGTGAATTAGAACGAAGGAAGTATGGAAGTATGGGGTTGGAACAAGTGTAGTTTGTGAGTGAAACAAACAAAATGGGTGGAACCAATGAACCGGGCGAAACGAATGACCCAGGAGAACCGAGAACTAACAGAGTACATGGAACTATTGGAGTGGACCCGATCTCAAACACCTAATGTAAACCAACATACCACATCTCCACCCTTACTCTCTTCTTTACACCACCACTCAACTAGAACACAGCGATACTATGAAACCATTCGATATAGCTGTTCTCATACCATCATCTACTTCATACGCCCCATCACTCTTACTAATCACTGCTGGTTACACCCCTCCAGCCTAGGGGTTCTCCACAGGCCTAACGCAGCCAGAATCGGTGTGGATAAAAACCTGCCAGAACGAACACATACTCCTGATCTTCCAACCACCACACCTACCGCTAAGAAGCAGCTATCACACAAATGCCACACCAGCTGCATATTCAGTAAATATAAATATATTCAGTAAAAAAACTTTGTTAAAGTTTTTTCATTGAATATATATATATATATATATATATATATATATATTCAGTAAAAAACATTGTTAAAGGGACGTTATGGTTAAGTTGCGCTACTAAAAACATATGAAATTCAGTGAAAAAACATTGTTAAAGAGAGGTTATGGTTCCAAGTAAAACCAACAACCCCCTGAAATTCACCAGTTATGGTAAGCTAAGCAACCATAACTCGTGCCACAACCGTGCACTGCTCAGACTAACACCCACGACATCAGTGATGTCATCAATGACATTTGTGATGTCATCTTTGATGTCCTGGGTGTTAGTCTTAGCAGTGCACAGTGGTGGCGTGAGTTATGGTTGCTTGGTTTACCATAACTGGCAAATTTTAGGGGTTTTTCGGTTTTACTTGGAACCATAGCGTCCCTTTAACAAAGTTTTTTTACTTAATTTCATAGGTTTTTAGTAGCGCAACTTAACCATAACGTTTCTGTAACAAAGTGTTTTCACTGAATATAGATATAGATAATATACATTTGATAAATGTTTACTAGGATTCCCTTTGTATACATATAACATAGAACATACTGAACCCCCCTCTGATGTCTGCGAACCATGCACATGTCCGCGGACGGACGTGGTCAACAGCAACACTGCCCAAAAACCTCAGGGGGTATTTTACATTGTTGTATCATGTAATAAAAACACTCAACATGTTCAAAAAGCAGCACATAAATACATTACATTCAATAATAAATAAGAAGTGCAAACTGTATATGTAAGACACCAACCATCCAATTACATAGCATATGCAACATAATGGAATATACCAAAACAAAATAAATATGCCTCCAACAGAATTACCTCACAGAAACTGCACAGCAAAAAGCAACAGCACACCTACGCTGCAGTAACAGCAAAACCTACCAAGAAACTAGTGAGTATACTACATTTATTGTATATATTTATAAACGTTTTGTATAAGGTACACTAAAGGTAATGTTTTTTATGTTTACACAGAAATGTTTAGTACTTTGGAATGGCTGGAAGAAAAATGTCCTCGGGATGAAATGAGTGAAGACAGTGATACTAATGGTAGACACTACACTTCTCTACATAAACCACTTCATACCCATTACTTAACAATTTTTTTTAAAGTCCATACAGACATTAAAAATACTGAAACAGAGACCTTAGAAAATCGTCTGCAGTGAATGGAACAAAAAAATTGATTTATTAATGTCAAATTTGATTCTTTTAAAACACTTTGTGGAGGACCATACAAAATTAAAATTAAATATCACTGTTCCACATGTACCTGTACCCCTTCTCCATGTCCCAACCAACCATCCCCAAAAACTCCCCAGCAAGAGAAACTTTACAATGAGACTTCAATCCCTTCCTCCGCTACCACCCATCATGTACAAACCCCTAATTCCATTGTATTTGTTTCAGTTTCTGCTTCCCCCTCTCTTTGATAATTTTTATACTTTTATGCAATAATAAAATATTAAGTGTGTTGTTACCATAGTCCTCTGTGTCTTATTTTTTTTAAAAGGCAGTCAGGGTGTCCGCGGACAGCACGGGTGTCCGGGCTGTCCATAATTAGCCAACATGGGGCTGTCCTAAGGACACTATAACTGTTTGTACTATTCGCAATGAAAATGGAGATGTCCTTAGGACACACAAGATGTCCGCCTGTCCGCAATTAACCAAAATGGGGGTGTCCTGAGGACACTTTACCTGTTCGCACTGTCCTCAATCAAGATGAAAGTGTTCTTAGGACACACAAGATGTCCGCCTGTCTGTAATTAGGCAAAATGGGGGTGTCCTAAGGACACTGTACCTCACTGTACCTGTTAGAGCTGTCCATAGTCAAATTGGGGGTGTCCGCAGAACACTAAAGACGTCTGCATGTTCGTAACAATGCAAATTAAATTGTCCTAAGAACATTACCCTGTTCACATTGTCCGCAACCAGAATTAATATGTCCATAGAACATATAGCACGTCCGCCTGTCCGCAAAGTTTTGACGCACATTTGTTTTGTTCGAGGACCTGAACACTGTCCGTAGTACACATGCGCGCATGCGTATTACACCCTTGGCCCCTACGAACATCGTGCCTGTCCGAAACTATCTGCCGCACGTCTGGCGCACTTTTAATTAGTTTGGGGATTGGAACACTGTCCGTAGAACAACCGCACGCATGCATAGGCCTGACCCCGCGCATTTGGTGTCCTACGGACAGTCGTCCCATTCGCAAATGTATCTGCAAAGTCATCGTGTAACTGCACCCGCGCTAAGCGTAACGAACACTGTCCAGGCCCCCGGACACCTAAAAAAGTGTTTGTTTGGACAATCTAAGTGCACATGTCCCAGACCATGTCCCTGTAGATCTGCATTCTTTTTGGAACTTTTTGAGCACTTTCTTGGTGTTTGAAGAGTTCACAGACAGTGCAGGTGTCCGCAAAGCGTGCCCCAGCACCCCTATAAAAGGCCACACCATAGAGCTGCTCCTAATTCTGTTTTTGGGCTTTCAGGACAGAGATGGCTCCTTGTTGCATTGAATTGCTCTTGCTCTTTAAAACCGCTGTCCTGATGGCATCCATGGCTGCTGCTGATGCTACTTCTGTCTCAACACCACCCCGACCCCCTCCACCACCAACACCTCCCCAAGGGCCTGCAGAGGGGAACTGGTGTGGGGATATAGAGAAGAGTGATGAAGAGGATGAAGATGATGAGGTGGTGGAAGTACCTTCTACTAGTGCTCACCGTGATTCTTGGGTGTGGAGGTTATTTACCACTCTTGATGGAGTACCAAAAGCATGTGCAAACAAGGTGACCTGCAATCAGTGCAAGGTGGTGCTGAGTAGTGGGAAACCGGGTTTGTACAGCTATGGTACTACCTCAATGAAGCGACACCTAAAGTCGTTCCACAGTGGGGCTATTCGTAAGGTTGTACGTTGCGGTAAACGTAGTAGGTTGAGTTCCCCTGCAGCATCCTCTGTTTCCGCTCTCGCCACCACAAGAAACACTCCTGTGGGGCAGCGTATCCCTCCAGCTACCTTGCAGGCCATACGTGATACAGTTGATCCTTAACTTTCGAAGGTCACAGTATTGTGCATATACTGGGACGCAGTACTCTGCAGGGGGGAGAACCTTCGAAGTGATTTCGAGACTGTGGTCAGGGAGCATGAGAAGGACTGCTACCTACCTGAATAAGGCCCACCCTACATCTTCCTCTCTCCACCTGCCCTTTCTTATCCCCGTGATTGGTGCCCCTTCCTTACCCTCCTTTCCCTTCTTTTCCTTGGTTTTCGTGTTTTAAAAACCAAAAAAAAAATAAACCAACAAAAACCAAAGAAAGAAAAGGCTCTTTTCAGAGCCGTCTTTCACAGTTCAAAAATAGAAGTGTCAATGAATTGCTGCAGGGCCGTGTGCATTTTTAGAAGTCCACGGACACTCCGTGGACTTCTAAGAAATGTTGGTGGGCTGCCATATCAGAACCATTGCACTTTTCTCTGGGAGGAGGTGGTGGCTCTGAAAAGAGCATTTTTGGGGTGTTTTGTTGTGTTTCGAAAACTTAAAATGGTCAACACCTCCTGCAAACTAGAGTGCTGTAATTACAAAAAAGGTTGCAATGCATTTTGTATATTCCGCAGAAAAATCTGATAGCCAGAATAAGTAAGATGTACTCCATCTCTGCGAAAAATGTGTGTACTACGAAACACAATGTTTTCATTGTGAAAAGAGGACATACCAACATCTCTCAAAAAGGCACAGACAGCCTTGTTGACATTGCGCCTTGCTTTCTCCATTTGTGGACCAAATGAAGAAGAACGCAGCCACATTTGTCTCTGCGCAATATGGGAAAAAATTACTCTGGAGTTTGGATACATGTCCATGACTTTCCCAAGTCCTTCTTTCATTGCAAATTGCAAAGAGATTGCAGACGCATGTCCTAAACTGATCCCTCCACAATGAATAATAATATCTGGATGACACTGTGTCACCAAAGTAGCACAAAGAGGTACCAAATCCAGCCACTTTATTCCACGCACTCCATGCCAGTGCACTTCCACATGAGGGAATCCAAGATGTACAGCCACTCCACAACGATCTGCATGCACCTCCAACCAATTTATCCACAAATCTCCCAAAATCCAGACAATCTGCTTTCTGAAACACACAGCCATAGCTATCTGCTCTCCTCTCAGGAAAAATACTTTCTGACAAAGTCTCTGCTCACACATCACACCCAGTAAAACCTATTGACCAATCCCTTGCTCTGGTAAGTCTCATTTGCATGACTCTCAACCTCAAAAATACCATATGTAATAGGCGCTGTCTGCAGACAACCGCAGTGTCCACAGACAAATCGTAAAATGTGAGCGAAGGGAATTAACATTTAAATAGTGTGCCCCAATTCCCCTTTGAGGTTGGCTCTGAAAAGAGGCTTTTTTTGTTTTTTTTTGCAGCTGCTTCAGAAACACCTTTTATTTTGTATTTTTTTCCCTTATTTTCCTCCAGAAATCTTCACATTAGCTTCTCCAAACCAACCCTTATGTTCCAAAACAGCATGGCATTTCCCATAAAAGATAAAGACATGCCTTCTTCTTTAAAGTAATCAACATTACCAGAGTCAATGTTGTCATTTTTGCAAAAGAACATGCCAGCTCTAAGCATAAAAGCAAACATGCCTCGGTTGATTAAACACCCAGCAATATTTTTCTGAGGACAAAAAACAGAACTATTGTCCCATATTGCCCTAGGTACCAAACCAGAAAAAATTACCTTGGCATTTGGAAGTAGTTTCATTACTGCCTGAACCAAGTTTTCTAGATCTTTTAACAAAGAAGGGGCTCTGAGATAGCCCAAATGCAAAGCAGCACAGTACAGAACAACCACATGTGGACTATTAACCCTAGCCATTTCTTCACAAACCTCTAGCATTGCCTGCAAATTGAAACCAGGCACAGTGCTCCACACCACCTCCACTCCTTTTACATCAAAATTGTTAGCCACATTCCTAAATTTAGCATACTGCTCCAAACCATTCACAAACATATCTCCAAGCACCAACACCCTGACTTTCACCACCCCTGCCATCTTCACTACTCACAGCCTCTCTCAATACAAAGTAGAACTTCAACACCTGATTGGCTAATCCCTACAGTCCTATTTCCATGCCAGATATGTCGAGAAGCCCCGTATGTGGCACGCCCTGTCTGCGAACAGCCGTGGTGTCCGTGCAGCATGTAACACTGGGACAGCCCTTCTACCCTTTCCACTTCACTCTCTGCAGCATTCCTTCATTGGCTACTGTTAAGCAGTCACACAACCATCTACCAATCACATCCAAGAACTCTACATCTAACTCCATCATCACAATTCAGCACTTTAGATATACTGTTGATCACTCTGAGTACAATTGCGCTGTTACTGCAAAGCACCTACAGCAACTACTAGTAAACGCTCCAACATTTTTTCTTGCAGATTCATGCACATCCACATGCATGAACACAAACCACATGTATGAATATATTCCGCACAGTACATGTACATTTCTTGTATAAATGCACACGCATGCCAACATTCAGAGCCACCTGGCAGGGTGATTTCCACAGGTCTACAGTAATTTTATGTGGGAGAATGTGAAAAACAACTATATTTTTCACCGAAAAATTGGGAGTATCCCGCCTAAATCAGGAGGGTTGGCATGTATGAATGCATATAAACAGAGTAACTTCCACTTACCGTGTATAACCTGTAAAACAAGCTTACTGTCATTTCTCCCATCTGCTATGATGAAGTGTCACTTGCAAAGGTGTCTGCTCTCCACATTTGTATTTGCCCATATTATTAACTGCAATGTGCAAACTGTTATTTTCTTCATTCATTCTATCATTTGTGTAATCACTGCCACCTATTTCTCCACATTACAACCGTAATAGCAGTTAATGCATTATAGTGCATAAGATGCACATACAATTTCCTTTCTATACATTCTGCATATTTAACCTACATTCTATCATTTCCACTTCCTTTGCAAATTATTATAATAGTAATCATACACAACACACACAGCTATCTAACAAAGTGTCATTTCATGTCAAAGGATGGGAGAAATAACAGTATAATTATGGAAAAGGCTTTCTAGTGTGTTCAAAAGTGAGATGCACCCAGGATGAGTACATGCATCTTTATTTAAGCACACAGACAGCCAATATCATTTGAAAGGCTCCCAGTTGAAACAACACCACTGCCTCTACAACTATTCTTCCAATCTAGACAGCTGTCTCATTCCAGCTGGTTGCCCATTCCATTCTAGAATTTATAACAGCATTCAACTATGCACAGGTGCATTCATGTATATCACATCATCTACAACTATGTACAGTGTTGTAAAGCAAGACATACAACATCTCCCCCTTCCCTTCAGTCTGCAACACAAGCACCAGATCCTTCCTTGCAACCCTTACTTTATCTCAGACTCTCCCATCTCCAATCACCACAGAATCACCCAGTACTTTGGTAATGACCTACTGAGTAATAAGCTGCTGACACCATCAAATCCTTCTGCTTTATTTCCCACACATTCACAAATGCATACATTGCATACTATTCCTTATACTTCCTGCCATTTACCCTGTAAAAATAGCAAACAAAGCATACAATTATTTCCTTTATCTCCTAACATCCAATAACACCACCTGTGCTCTGTGCGCTTACGATTGCACTCATTTCTAAAGCAAATTCAACTAACAGATTCTAAATGAAATATACAGAATGCACATAGGCAAAGGAGAGTGCATGTACATGCTATGCACAGTTATCAGAAAACACTACTACTGCAAAAACAAAGAAATCCATGTCTACATTAACAAGAGTGCTATTAACACACATATTTACTAACTTTCTTTCACAATTGCAGTGAAGACCACTCCTCTGAAAAGCAGCAGCATCTGAAGTACAAAGGAGAACTCTTAAGAAACCTACTCTTTCCATCCAAAAAAGTAAGTGCAATACTGCCATAATGATCTAACTGTTACTCAAACACTGTAGAATTCTAGTAATCTAGAACAAACAATTGTACTAACCCTGCAACATTAGATTCAGTATTAGTGCTTCCCCTCACCACTTCCATACTTTGTATTGTAATCTGAACACCAGTATAGTAACACACAAATACAAGAATAGCCTTCCCAACCTGATTTAGCAGCCCATTGCACAATCACCCACCTCTACATACATCCTTACCATCATACCCAGACACTTATGCAGAAAGCACTCATACACTGCACAACATCCCAACCCACTTTCTTTTTTCTCCAACAGACCCCAAAGAATGCCTACCAAAAGCAACTCTGTAGAAGGCAAACTAAAACTCTCCAAAATAAGCATCCACCTCTAGCAGCATGTGTACAAAAAGTTCAAACAAAACAGCTAATAGTCATTAAGCAAAACAAAACAAGCTTCCAGTACAGAAACGTTGCTTCCTCTTTCAAAATGTAAAACGAAATAGAAAGTGATTAACACTGCAGCTACCACTAGTGCTAACACTGCACCTATAAATCTTGATGTAGCAACAAGTAAGCATACCAAAAAAATTATTTTACAAAAAACGTTCCGCCACAGAGTTCTTCAGAACCTCATAAAAACAGGAAAGAAATCACGCACAACCTTTAAAACCTACCGTAGAAAATGAATCCTAGAAGCTCTCATAGAGCAATCCTTCTCAAAAGGAAATTATTTATTTTTGTTTTAAACAGAATGATACCACTAACAAAACTAAGTACTGAACTACAAAAAAGACTTCTCAATAAACGGAATATCAACAAAGATAGCTACACAAATATCTGTGGCGGTGAATGGAGTCACACCACGAGCACAGAACCATATTTCAATGAAGAAGCATACAAACAAAAGCAAATAAACCCAATTGCCATACATAGCAGTGGACTAGGGTATGAAAAACGTAATAATACTATTATGCAACAAGAAACGCTGCTCACGAAAATATCCCCAGAAAACTCAGTATCAACTCTCAATTCCGCTGAACCAATACGTCCAGTCTACAAATGGCCGTGCACATCAATGTGTAACAGTGCCAAAAAATCTTTCAAATCTTTACGCCAGTTCCTCAATCAGTATGTGAAAGGCAAAGACAAATTCAAAATGAAACTGCTGCAAAATATGGGCTCCTGTCCAGTGCGCAAATAGACAGGACTACAAGGACATTCATTAGCCTGCATTTGTGGACCTATTTGCAAAAGCACATTCCACCATATCAAAATGATATCAACACATCATTCGACTATAAGAAATCTGGTCCATAAACTGTACAATGCCAAAAGTCCTGCTTTAGCACTAGCTAATTTAAATAACAATCTTCTACATGGTAAAGCCAAAAAACTACTCGAAGAAATAGAGCATATCTAGAGAAAATATTTTGGAACTGAAAGCCACTTACAAAATGCAATAGATTTACAACAGACTAGCAACAGCTGTACAGATGGCAACCTTCTTTTACACCCATACAAAAAAGAAATATTAAAGTTTAAAAGTGCATCTGCTGAAGTACCAATCCATGTGTGTGTGCGTTGCCGCAGTACTTCTTATAAAAATAGCACAAAAACTGTAGACATAATGTACAAAATAGAAGACAATGAAGATTCCAAATGGTTCGAATTAGCTCTCGTCTTATAGCAGAAAACAAATACGAGCTTACTGACCCCTTAATACTTTGCAGTTACTGCACTGCAAAACTTGACAACAACCAAACACCTTCACGTGCTGTTACAAATAACTTGGAATTATTCCCATTACCAAAACCCCTGCAACAACTCAACTTATATGAGAGCATCATAATTCAAACAGTGTACCCATTTCAAGCAATAATACGCCTTCAACCAAAAACAGCAAAACTACCTCCCTCTGAATTAGTGAAAGGCATTGTGGCAAAGTAGTTTGTTTGAACAAAGAGGGATAGAGGGTGCACACTCACGGATTTAGGAATGAGAAGTAACCAACTCTAAGGAAAAAAATAACCATGGCTTCTGGCTGCGGGGGAGGAAAAGTGGCCCTGGCACAGGGCTACCTAGATATACAAAGAAAGAGGAAAGAGGATCCAAAATTGAACCCTCCCGTATCCTGCACACTGTAATGATGCGTTAATAAGACGCCTTAATGTCAATTCAAAGAAATTGTAATAAGTATCAACATTACATACATTTTAGTGGGAAAGAACACATTTAATTGAAATTAATAATGCAATCCATTCTTTAAATATAGAAAACAGATGTGTTTTATTCCAAACGCAAAAGACAGAGAAACTTCAGTTCATTTCATTGAGGGCGGCTGACGCGTTTCGAGAAGTATATTCTCTTCTTCATGAGCCAGAATTCATGTATAGGAACTGAATGTAAAAAATGTAGAGAAAATAAGGAAAAAGAACAATCAGGATAGTGTTGCTACACAAACGCTTCCACAACCCAAAAAATCTTTATCGTCATGTGTCGAATTCTGCCAGAAAAATGACACACACAGTATCTCGACAAACATATTCGAATTAAGATAACAGAATTTTGCATTGAGATATATGCAAAGCCACAAGCAACCAGAATCAACAATGGCCAAATGGTCAATTCGAAAAGGGGAGGTTCAGAAAAAATGAATGTTCTTAAAAAGGCGGAAAGATGCTCACCATTCCTCAGAAAGTCCTTAAGTAAGTGCATTTAAAGGTGACTCTGTGCGAACAGAGGGTTTAATTGAACAGTGAATACTGAAGTGGTTCAGCGTGAAGCGGATGTCCAATGGGCTGCAATAGATAGATGAGTGATCTATTGTCAGTACAATGTCACTAAGAGGTAGACCAGTTGGTCTACAATAAAAGGACAAGATATAAAATACAGGCACTCACCCTGGCGAGGTGAATGTCCACCTACGGTCGTCTGGGTCTTGTGAAATGGGCGCCGTGGACGGCGTGTTATTATAAATCGAGTGCTGGTTAAAGCACAGTGGCAGGACCTGTGGGAAACCAAATGTGCTGCGTGTTAGATTGTGAGCGAGCGCGTGTATACAAAATAATGAGTTGATTGTTAACTCTGCGAAGTGCGATTTTAAAAGCTTGCAACCTATACCCGGCATGCAGTAATCCCGTGTGGACCACGCAGCTCAGTCGTGGATGTGTGTTCGTTAGTAGAGATTGTTGCTAGGGGAGAGACGCTTCCCGCGAAGCAAAGGAGACCCTCTTGCATGCATTGGGAGGTCCGTATAGTGCATGGTGTATCGAAATAGATGACAGACTCATGGTGGACTTCACGTTAAGAACTTGTGCAACCCAGCGGCCATGTTTGAAAATGAATCTCATCCAGATAATGGGTGAAAGGTACAGGAGGAGATATGAATTTGACAATATGCAATATGAATCGGATCACTTAATGAGAAAGATCCAAAAATAGAGGTTCAGGTTGGGTGGCTTTGCATTTACAAGGTGTACAGAGAGATTATGTGGCTGATATGACAGATACAAATACATTATGTATACAGTTTCCACATGGTGATGTTGTTCATGTATTCACGTGTTCAAAGACAGAGAGGCAATCACTGTCTATAAGGTTATATACATTATTCATTATTAGATTACCTAATGAGGTTTCTAGACAGTAGTAAAGTGCAGATACTTATAATGTGAAGTGGGCAGAGGTAGACTATACACATACAGGTCCTGATTGAAAAGAAGGAGAAATTAGACGTGAAAACCTTTTCAGATGAAACATTTTAAAGAAAATTCATTGTTGAGACCCCTAGGGAGTAGTGTGTTTAAACTATGAATCCCGTATTTATCTCTACGGGAAAGTATTGATTTGTAGTCACCACCCCTGTAGGGTTTTTTAACTACTTCTAGGACTTAAAATTTAATCTGAGCCACAGTGTGGTTGTTCTCCATAAAGTGTCTCGAGATGGGTGATTTCATGTTTTTGCACCTGATGTTCGATTTGTGCTCTGTAAGTCTTTCTATGGCGGATCTTGTAGTTTGCCCCACATAGAGTTTGCCACACGGGCATTTGATCGCATAGATCACCCCAGTGGACATACAGGTGGCATAGTGTCGTAGTTTGATCTTTTTGCCTGTGTATGGATGAATGATATGGTCATCTTTGGTGACATTGTTGCAGTGTGAGCAGCAGAGGCAGGGGAAGTTCCCATTTTTTTGGTTTGTAGAACCATTTGTTTGTCCTTAGGAGGTATTTCTGCTCTGACGAGTTTGTCTCTGAGATTCTTGCCACGTCTGAAGACAATCATGGGTGCTTTGGGGAAAAGTTCTTTGAGTTTTTGATCATTATGGAGAATATTTCAATGTTTTTTGATGCTTTTTCCTATTTGGAAACTCTGTCTGGAATATTTAGTAATATGCAGTAAAGGTGTTTCCTTGGTTTTTATTTTAGGGACAAGGAGCTGTTCTTTACTGATGAGTTCTGATCTTTCTTTGGCTTCCTCTAGGATTGACTCTGGGTATCCTCTGGCTTCAACTTTCTCAAATAGTCTACTGCTTTCTTTGTCCAGGCCTGCAGGGTCTGAAATTATGCTTCTCAATCTCAGAATTTGGCTGTATTGTAGACTCTTCAACATTAATTTTGGGTGATGACTTGTGAAATGCAACAGATTATGCCAAAAAAGATCTCAACAGCCAAGACATTTTGAAAAACAATTTACTGGACACATGCTACCCAAACAGGAGTACCACTTTGGAAACCATGTTTCTATACCACATAGCCCAAAACTCAGATGAAAAGATAGATACAGAGTGGCAGATTGTCAAGGCAGCTTAGTGAACCTTACCAAACGCAGCTTAATTAATCAAATCCTCAACATAAAGAACTGTATTACATGTCCCTGCTACAACGTTTTAAACCATGGAGAAAAGAATAAGAGTTACTAGATACCTATGACTCCTACGAAGACGCTTTCAAAGCAAATGAAAGCACTATAACAGATGTAAACTTTATACAGTACCAAACAATGTTGTACAATGAACAGCAACACGAAGAAGAGCTCAAGGCCCAGCTAGATGTGGACACTCCTGACAGTAGTCAACCTTCTGTAACAGGAAGCCAAGAACCACTTGGACAGCGACTAAAAGCAAATGAGGCAGAATTAGCCATGCCAGAAGTAGATAACTCCATGTGTCAGTATGAGCAATCTACAGGAGACTTTGCTGTACTGAAATCACAATTAAACAATGAGCAGCGTAGCATTTTCCAAGAAGTAACAAAACCAATTGAACATGGTGTGCAACATGAAAGTAAAAACTGTACCTGCCAAGACTACAAACCTATATTATTATATGAGTGGTCAAGCTGGTTCAGGCAAAACATTCTTAATCAAAATCATCAGCAAGTTCCTTTAACAATTGACAAACAACAAACTGTCAGCTATTGTAACTGCCCCCACAGGTTTAGCTGCCTACAACATAGGCGGTACCACTTTACACTGATTACTACTCCTTCCAGTAGAACAACAAAACAAATTAGACTATTACAAACTTTCTCCAGAAACTGCAGTGGAACTACGCAGAGTTTTCAAACAAATGAAAATGCTGCTAATAGATGAGGTGAGCATGATCTCCAACCTAATGTTGGCTTCGATTCACCTCAGATTACAAGAGGTCCTCAAAACAGACTACGAAGAGCTCTTTGGAGGAAAACACATTATTGTTTTCGGAAATCTTCTTCAATTGACACCAGTGAAAGGTGAACCTATTTCTAAAACCTTAGGGCATAAACTGTGCCGTAAAACTCTTGCTAGCATAGGAAATGTCAACCTTTGGCAACATTTCCAATACAGAAAATTAACTGAAAACATGCGTCAGTCTACAGACCTCACCTACGCCAAAACATTTTAAAGTATTAGAGTTGGTGTACTATCTCAAGAAGCACAATCTATATTAAAAATCTGGCACATCCATCCACTCTGTGGCCATAACGCATGTGCTACTGATGTCATGGAACAATTAGCACACAAAAATGTCAATTGTATGTCCTTGATGCCAACTCTTGCAAGCTGTTCAAATTTTAATGAAACAGTTGGACTACTGTGCTGGAATGGTAAATTCACTATAAGCTCACAAGAAGATCCACAAGAATTTCTAATGTACTTACTACACGTACCAGAAAACAAAGACATACCTCTAAATGGAATCTTCCAGATTTCATACATGTGGAAACATGCATGCACTCTTCGCAGGCATGTAGTACAAGAAGTAGTTCATAATGAACGCTTTGTGCATGTATACATACCCAACTGTGAATCCATTCTATTTTAGCAACTTTTACAAAATGCAAACAATGGCAGATTAAGTACTACCTGCAATTCCGATAATCGTTCCACCTTACAAATACAGACACATAGTATATACGTAATAGTAACGCTTTTACGTTATAGTGCAGATGGTACCAACAACAACTGCAAGGTGACTGGATTCACACATGGTCAAGAATCATTTGGTAAGAAAACCTTCACAACAATAGGTATAATCTACCACGCAGAAGCCACAACCAATGCTGGTCACTGCACTGCATATATAAAAAAGAATTGTGGATGGTTCGAATGTAATGATACTACGATTACTCTAAAACAGAGATTACCAGCAAATCTTGCATACGCTTACTTAATATTCTTAAAACTAAAATGTAATAACTAATCTGTGTATGAACATAAACAAAACTTGAACTTCAAAACTATGACCAGTTAGAATACGCCAACAGATATCTAACTGCCCCAAGATTCTTCAACAAGCAAACAGATAAATAATACCATTAAAATGAAACAAGAAATAAACAGTTAGAATATGCCAACAGGTATTTAACTGCCCCAAAAATCTGCATCAAGCCAACATATAGATGAATACCACTAAAATGGAAAAAGAAATAAACAAATATAATTCACCAACTGCTATCTAATTGCAACAATAGTACCACAACTTCCAAATCAAAAACCATACACCTATTTAATTCCTCCTATTGAAATCAATGAAAGAAATATATTGTGCCACAACGTAGAAAGCTTTTTTTTAAATCCAGCATGGATTTTTTTCCCACAGACCCAATGATTTAATCAACAAACACAGGAATTGAGCAAATTGCACAGTACTCTGGTTCGAACTATAGTACTTCTAAAGTACTAACTATGAGGGTCAACAAAATACAGAAATGTCTACTATGCAATGCAATGCTCATTATAAACTACCTACACTAACATGTGCTTTTTTCTTTAATCATAGTGATTCAAAAAAATGTTTGCCCCAACTACCCATGTCATGACAAAACTGCATACAACCACAAAAAGTCAAACAGTAAGTATATAATAATGGGACTCGCAAACACCACAGCATAACACACCCTTTCAAGCAAACACCTGACCATAAACCACAATCCAAAATGTTTGCTTCCATGGGTATCTTATGCTGCAGTGCTTGTTGCCAAACACTACAATCTTGACTGCATGGCCTGGCCAAAACTCTTCATACAGCCTCAACAAAAGAGACAGTAAGTATATAATAATTAAACTCACAAAGACCGCAACATAACACAGCCATGCAAACAAACACCTCACCAATAAATACAGCCCAAAATGCCTAGAGTCTTCAATACCACCATTCTGAACATAATCCAACAAAGAAACTAACACACATCATCTCACTATCCTATAAACACTATTACAGTACTGCCAATTAGTACTCACATTTTTGAAAAAATATCCCCTAAACAGCCCACATACCACAGTCAAAATCTTTGCTAACATGGGTGTGTTATGCTGCGGTGGTTGTAGCCAGGGACTAGAGTCTTGGGTTCATGGCCAAAGGCCTACGGCACTTCGGCCATGCACCCAAGACTCTAGGCCCTGGCCACAACCACGGCAGCATAACACACCCATAGAAGCAAACACCCACCAAATGACCACAACCCAAAAACATAACACATCCACCTCAAAACCCATCCACTTCAATTTACATTCTAAAATAATAATTACAACCAATGCACAAACTCTTCAATACATACCCTCTTCACCCAATGCTCTACTAACGACCCAAAACCAACATCATAGTAAAGTAAAATAGCCAGTAGTGCACCCAGTGTTTGGTATGTCCGCGGATAACCGCGGTGACCGCGGACACTGCAAACACATCAAGGCCTTCTCCCACCTAAACAAATACAGCATTTGACCCATCTCTTACTCCCCCACCCTCTCCAAGCACTCATACACACCAACACACTCCCCAAAATTGGATTTATGCTCAGTTCCACGCTGCGCTGTCCGCGGATGTTCGCAGATCCAATATGGCAGGCGCATTGAAACAATGTGACTCACATCACGCCTCATTCCAGCCAATCAGAGAACACGTTGCATGTCCGCGGACATGATGCAAGCCGATTAGCCAATCAGTGTCCTGTCCGCGTAGCAAACAGGGAAGTGTGTCTGCGGAGCGCACATAGATATCACTAATTTTGTTGCCTTATGTTTTGCTCATTTAAAAAAACTACTGGACGGATTTACACCAAATTAACAAAAGCATGTTTTTGGAACCAAGCTGCCGCACCTGCCGTAAATTTGGTGAAAATCCCTCCAGCGGTTTTGGCTGTAGGCGCAACAGAAATGTTTTCCCATTATGTCTATGGGAAAAAAATAAATGTTGGGACCCCCTATAACTTTGCCCCCTTGACCAAACCTCACCAAACTTTGCAAAAATATTCAGAGTGGGCAATATATACTTTCTTTGCAAAGTTTGGTAATGATTCGTCCAGGGAGAACAAAGTTATAAGTTATAAGCCACCCAAAAAGTGCTCTTCTAAGGGGGTTAAAATGTGTGTATGGGTTTGGGGTAGGATTATAAACAAACGGAAAGTGGGTCTTGGGCAGGTATTTTTTGTGGATGTATTCTTTCAGTAACAATGTTTCGTCATTTTTTAATTTGGTAAAATCACTTGTAACCAGGAGACCAGTCCAAGTGGCCAACAGAGCTGGATTAAGCGGAAATGAGCGGAAGGGTGATGGGCAAAGAGGGCAACACTAGTAGAGTGGAAGAGGAGTATGGTGCTCAGATGAGTGCAGTAGGTGCCCAACATGGTGAATAACCTGCAGGTGATAGCACAGAGATGGGGCAGTGTTCAAAGGAGTGAAGAAAGTGCCAAGAGCGGTGAGGATCTTGAGGGTGACTGTCATAACAAGGGGAGTATTACTAACAGGAGTGCAAAAGGTGATTATAGTAACATCAGTTGCCAAAGATGTAAAGAAGGTGAGGGCAGTGGTAGTACTCTCTACTGTGGTTGATGAACTGCAACAGATGGTGGGAAATCCAAAGAAGAAGAACAAAGAACCAGAGCAATCCCAAAGGAAAAAGAGAAAGAAAAAGGAGATGCCCCCATAAAACATGTCCAGTGCAGGTGAGTCACGACCCAGAGAAGACAACTTCTAGGTACTAGGAACCTTAAAGTCTATGGGCCTCATTACACGGTAGGCGGTAAGGGTTTACCGGTACCGGTAATCCCTTACCGCCTTACTACGAGTTCCCTTTGCGGGACCCGACCTTAACGGCTGCTTTTACCAGCCGTTAAAGAAGGGTGCCGCAAAGGGACCTTGGTGCTAATTACGGTACCGCAATTTGCGGTACCGTAATTAGCGCCTTCCCCATTCCCATTATGCCCTATGGGGGCAAAAATGGGAATGGGGAAGTGCCTTGGTGAATGGGGAATTACAGCCCCCGCTCACCTTGGAGTAGAGCGGTAATTCCGCCATCCACCAAGGCGGACACGGTAAAATACCGGCGGCAACCATGGCGCTAACAGCGCCATGGTTACCGCCTACCGTGTAATGAGGCCCTTTGTGTTGAAGACTTTCTTTGCCAGCTAAAGATTTTTATTTTCTATCATAAGTAGGGAACTCCGAACCTCAGCCAGGTGAAGAAAGCCAGTTCGAACTTTAGCTTCCCCAGACTTTCATTTATTCACAGATCTGTGGACCATTCTGATGTTGCTGTGGAACTTTTATGCCACCCTGTTCATTATGTGAAAGGAAGAGCAAAGCCTTTGAAGCACTAAGCGTGAACTTGTACCGCAATTCGGCTCAATGGTGTCTTCAACTCTACTCTGGTAATGAGGGCAGGCGGTACCTTTTAGTGATGTGAGTCAGCAGCAGAAGCACCCAAACAACAATGCTACCAAATGGAAGACTTTTGCAACCAAGCTTCTATGAAAATATGTACTTCACTTAAATGCATAAAACTAATGACAGAACGTCGAATGCCCACCCCCATAAAACAAGTACACAGAAAATGCAGACTAGAGATATGTAGACTGTCCACTCTGTGTATTATAATACTGGAGGCTCCTGTATTATACCGCACAGAGTGTACAGTGCATATATCTCTAGTCTGCATGACAAAATGCAGGCAAGACTGTAGAAAACCGTAAAATAACAAAACGAAAACGATTACTTTTAAAAATGTCTTTGGTTAAGCTACGAAAAGGTGAACCAACGAATATTTAGGGATCAAGATAAAGGCCATGGGTCAAGGAACTAGTCATGCCATCAAATGGGGCAGCTAGCCAATGGGTTCACAGCTGTAGGGCCTCATGACGAGTTGGGCGGTATCCCAGGAAGTAAATGTGCTGGGATACCGCCCAATGCTATTAGCGTTAACGCAACTCGATCCCAAGTTGTGGTGGTGCTGTTAATCCCCATTTATTCGGAGTCCATTGCATTCTATGGGGCTTTTCGGTGCTTTTAATAGCGCCAAAAATGGGCAGAAAGGTGAGGTTTTGACCTCCAACAAAAAGCTGGAGGTAAACCTCCCAGTTTCCGCCGAAACTGTGCTACCGCTGCATTTTTATTGCCCCGCCCAACCGCTGATGAGGCCCTTTGTGTCTTGAGCAGGCTTAATAGCACTCAGCAGATTTATTTGCACTTCTCCTTGCGACAGAAACTGGAGATTCGATGCAGGGGTCTTGATGTGGTAGGCAGCCTGGGCACATACGCATCCAGGTGCATGAAGCACCTGGCAATTCAATTAAGGGTGTGAATGAGGCTTGCAATCTCAAGACATACTTAATTTCCTCGTGGATGTATAGTTAATCTGTTAAGGGTCCCTCGCTTATATAAAAACATAAGGCGGAAACCCGGGTTTGTGACACTAAGGTAACCCAGATGTTTTTCTTAAACTATAAATACAAAAGACCCTCAATGTCAGACAACGTAAATAATTACGTTGTGAGTAATTGCATTCTTAAATAATCAGAAAGCACGGATGCTTTGGCCATCTTCATAAGCATCTGTATTCATGGTTCCTTTTAACTCTGACCAAACAATTTCTCTATTGTAAAGCAACTGCAAAAATCCTGTCTACTATGGAAACTTTTTCATATAAGCTGTGATAGTTACCTCTTTCAAAAATAGACATGTGTACGCCTCACTGGCACTGCAATGTCCACATTCTGTTAAGCAAAACTCATGATACATAACAAATAAACATATACAATTGAAACAGAAACTACATAAATAAACCATGAAAGTATAATACAGCAAACAAATCTCATCCCAGCATTTATTAGCAGAGGTGGCTGGTGCATTTTTTAATTACAGGAGCATAAATATGTGCCACAAATATGCTAGAGGGATCAAGTGTAGCGAGGGTGTCTGAATCAACCAAGGGGATTTGGTGGGTTTATACCACAGGAAAATGTTTTGAAAATGATTTAAAATAGTACGTTATACAGCACATTTTCTGTGAAAGATTGGGTAAAAAGCCAGACAGTTTCCAATCGATTTTGTAGGATAACTCATAAAAACATCCAACAGATGCAAGTCACCAATAGTATACAGGAACATTTTCCAATGCATTTTACTGATGCCCTTCCCCACAATATATTCCAGCATAACAAACATGTTCATGCTGGTTGCGCCCATACATTTCCATGCTGGTTGCACCAATATATTCCAGTATTCCCACAATAGAACATACTCAAGTTTGCTTTGTTCATAATGCCGAGATAATGATACTATGAAAAGAAATGTCCAAGCTGTCTCTGCCAATATATGCCAGTATCCCAATGTAAGACCATACTCCTGTTGGGTTTGCCATGCCACAGTAATAAAACATGTCCAAACTGGCTGCACCAATGTAGGCAAGTCTAGACACCTAATAATACTTATTGAGCTTCCTTTATCATAGACGGCCAGTAAAATAAAATGTCATGCCATAGTGAGAAATGGCTAGATTGGCTGAACCAAAACACCTATCTAGCCACGTAATAGCACTTACCATGATTCTTGTATCATAGATGCTCAGTAAAAAGATAACTTTACTCCTCACCGCACCATCCGCAGGAGGCACAAGCATACATGCATTCACGTGTCCATTGAAACAGACATTTATCCTGCATTCACTCACTCATTCACACACACACATTCACACAGCATTCACTCACTTGTTCGCACACACCATGCACTCACTTATTCACACACTCACCCAAGCATCATCCACTTGCACAGAGTGCTTCCTGGTTCCTGAAAATGGGTGTAGGAGTCAGAGTGTCCCAAGCTTACTGTGCCAGACAGTCTGAATGTGCGGGGAGGTACAGGAGTGACCCTAAACACACTCAGAGTTGCAGTTTCCAAGCGTGCTTGTCCAGGGGTGCATGCAAGGCTGTGGAAGCAAAATGCCCCCACTGTGCATTATCCATTAGACATGCACGCTGGGGAACAGAACCGTCAAAGGGAAACATAGTGGCTCCTCTATGATGGGCAACGGTATGGGTGGCTCCACACCATTCCGCCCATTGTGGACGAGGAGACATCCCTATGTTTGGCCTGAGGAGAGGAGCGAGGAGAGTTGCAGGCTGCAGGCTCCTGGATCAAACTGCCATCTGAAAAAATGCCTGTTGCCTGCAGCCTGCAAGGCTCACTGCACTGGACACAGGCAATGTGAAAAAACATTTTATACTGGTATATATTGTGGGGAAGGGCATCATAAAAATGCACTGGGAAATGCCCCTGTGCACTGTTGGATTTTTTTCATGAATGACACTACAAAACTGATTGCCAACTGTCTTGATTTTTATCCAGTGATTCACAGACAGTGGGCCTCATTACGCGTGTGCCGGTCCGGTAACAATGGTGCCAGTAAGCCTACTGGCACCGTTGTTACCATACCGGCACACTCCGAGTCTGGGATTGGCTGCCGCCCCCCCCCCCCGCAAGGTCTCACTTGGCGGGTGGGATGGCACCCGCTCGCAGACTTTCACAGTAGCACCGGTGGTACCGTCATCCCCATTCCCATTGAGTTCTATGGGACTCAAACGGGAATGGGGATTAACATTTTTCCGGTGCCTGACTTCCAGGAACACAGGGGTCGTAATCCCCCGGTGTTTTCCGTGATGCCAGCAGTCGGAAAAAAACACGAGTCCAGCCTGAGGCCCAGTGTGCTGTATAATGCACCATTTTAACCTATTATTAAAAACATTTTCTTGAGAGGAGAACCCCTTCAGACATCATTGGTTCCAGGCTCTCTTGCTACGCTCAGTCTTTCTTGCAAATTTGTGGTAAATATTTACGCCCCACAAATTAAAATATTCACCAGCCGCCACTGGCAGTGTGAAAACAAACAAAGTGGATTTTTAGAACTCGCTTTATTTTTTGAAATCACGCTGTGAAGTTTGGATTTCTCTAATGTGCCATATTTGCAAAGGCAAGACTGAAGAGTGGTATTTACAGTCAACTTGCTTGTTTTATTTTTCTGAGGCATATTATTTTGTGCAAAAATACTCAATGTTTTGAGGTTACTGTACCTAGATTCTCCCATATCCAAGTAAAATAGTATCCTATCATGTTTTTATGTATAGCACTTCATGTTTGACCCATGCTATCTCCTGCTTTTAAAAGTAGGTGTTGTCAGTATAAACATGGAAAGTACAGGCTGGCTCTTGTCAGAGATGAACTTTTAACTCACTGAGCTATCCAATTGTTACACATAATGCTGTTTATTCAATTGTGCAGTTAAAAACATTTATCAGAATAGCTACCATTACCGTCTCCTGTTCCCACCAGGACTTTTTAAAAGAAAATATTGCACTACTATTATCAGGTTTACTAGTGGGCTATGACATTACAGTATTAGGGGCCTCATTACGGGTCTGGCGGTAACCGTGCTGGTGATACCGGTGGGTTGCCGGCGGACCTTTAATGATTTACCGGTGCCTGACTTCCTGGTGACACCGGGGGGGTTACAACCCCGGGAGACCGGAAAGTCAGGCACCAGTAAATTGTAAGTACCCATTGCCATAGAGTCCTGTAGGACTTTATGTGAGTGGGGACCACAGAAGCATTGGCACCGTGAATAACGGTGCTTCCATGAAAACTCTCCAGGCGGGTGCAGTTCCGCCCAGCAGGTCAGACCTGCCGGGCAGGACGGCACCTGCCCACAGAGTTGTGTGCCGGTCCGGAAAAAAGTAAGCTTACTGACACTGTTGTTTCCAGATCGGCACACTTGGAATGAGGCCATTTGTATTTTATGAACTGGAAGCTTTCTTATGTTTTACACCCGCCATTCACTTCAAGTTATGACTTCCGGGTTAAATGTTACTTTATGTAATGTCACCAGGGTCAAAGGTCATATGGCATGACTTTATGTGGTGTCATTGGGTGTGTGATGTCACTTCCGCTACCCCTGGCATGTTAGTGAATTGAGTTCCCTGCTGCATTTCATGAGATGTTCCGGAAAGACGAAAACAGACTACAACCCCTGTCAGCCCTTCCCCTTGAATTTCCTTTGCAGGGACAGTGCCAGACACAATAAGGACTTTGCTTATGTGAATGTTTCTGGCTCAAGGGCACACAGGAAATGAAAAAAAGTCACATCTAATGCCATTGGTAAACATTACCAGCTCAAGGCCTGCCTTGTCCAGATACAAACCTGGATGTCCAGTGTATATTTCAAACTGAACCTGAAAAGAGAAGCATCCTCCATGCCACAGTCTGCCTCATCAAAGCCCTCAACAAATTTGATCACATTACTTCCACACTCATCAAACTTCTTTCGTTGCCACTTAAAGCATGCATCACTTTGAAGAACAGCTGTATCATGTACAAAGCCGTCACTTTGCATGCTCTCTCCTAAATATCTTACAAAGTCACTATCCCTGGAGGCCACCACTCCACAAGAGGCCAGAACATGGTTAAATAAGACATGCAAAATTCTAAAGGGACACATATTCATTGCGTAGGGCAGCTCCCACATCCAGCTTGATAAATGCGACTATGGTGTAGTTCCCCCTCAGCTAGCCCAAAGCCACAGGCATTATTGTGCTTCATGCAATACAGGTGCCCATGATAAAAATGCCTTATCGCAGTTGGGTTCCCTTCTCCCTCGAATCTCAGGTTCTTTGATCTACCAGGTGAAGCTGCAACAGTATCCAAACACCTACTATCGTTGAGTTGAAAGAAATGATTTACCTTAAAGGGACAGCTTTCTTTTTCTGTGTTGGAGTTTCGTGTTTGTTCAGGCACTCTCATCTGGGAAGGGCATTCCCTGTAAGGTATCACAAGGGATTTTAATACAGTTAAAGCTTTTAGGGGTGGCCGGCCCTTTTTTCCTAGTGGGGTTGGGGAAATCTAGACCCCTAAGAAAGGCCAGAGATTAGGCTCTGTGATTGTCCCGTCATGTGATGGGGACCAACGTAGGGTGTTCATACTGACCCCAAGCCCAGCATTCACTGGCTCAGGGGGGCAACAGGCCTCCTGACTCACTAGCTTAGGGGTCCCCTCTACCTACACTTTCTTCACCTTTTTATTCACTTTCCTGTGGAGTTCCACAGGGATTCGCCTTGTCTCTGATGCTTTTCAACATCTACATTCAGCTTTTTGAATGTCTTGTCCGCTCCATCGTTTCCGATGCTACTCTTATGCTGATGACACCCAAATCCTGGTTTGCTTGGATCTTGACCAGGCTGAGACGTCGTCGTGCCTGTGTCAGTGCCTGTTAGCCGCGGGGGAATGGATGAAATTCAACTTGCTGAAGCTTAACGGATACAAGACAGACATTTTGGTGGTGGGTTTTCCTCCCAATCTGAAACTTTGGACTCCTTCTTTCTGGACTTCTGCACTGGGTGATTTGCCTGCATCAGTGACAATTGTCAAAAATCTAGGGGTGTTTCTCTCCTAATCCCTCTCTATGGCCCCTCAGGTTGCAGTAGGTAATTTCCATCTGAGGATACTGCGTACAGTCCTTCCATTTCTGCCGCCCCATCTACGCTGCTTGGTAGTGGCCTTGCTGGTTCTTAGCTGGGTCGATTACTGTAAAGCCTTATTTCTAGCCCAACCGATGGGCTTGGTCCACTGGCTGCAGTTATTACAAAATCTGGTCGCTCGAGTTACAACTAACTCTCCCTATGGAGCTTACATCACCTTCGTCCTACTGTCTCTGCATTGGCTCCCAGTGGCCAGGAAAATTGAATTCAAATCTCTTTGCTTGGTCCACAATGCTTATCATGGCCAAGGAGCCAATTATCTTCAGGACACATTTGTCCCCTATCTATCTGGTTAAGCACTCCGCTCTGGTTCAGGGAGCCTAGTCCTATTCCCTAAATTCCCGCTGTTCAGGATTGGTATCACTTCATATTATCCCCACCAAAAATGTCACCGTATATACGGTCGCCTGGAACGGCCATAGGTGATTTTTTTGGGGGGATAGTTTTGGGGGTTTTTGGGAGCGGGGGTTGCAAGGGTGTCCCCTGCTCCTTTACAAATAATGCAGGGGTTGCGGGGTGTCCGACGCTGGTTCCATGCCTTAATATCGCCGCAAAAATATGATGATATTTTTGTATGGCAACATTTTTGCAGGGATATTTACACATGGAACCTCAGGATTGGGGTCCATGGTTTCTCAGTGGGCGCTGGAAGGCTATGGAATTCCCTGCCTTTGGCCCTTAGGTGCATCCACAACCACCTTGAATTGAGATGCACCCTGAAAATGTTTCTCTTCTTGGCTTCAGTGCCTAGTGGTGTTCTCATAGCACCAAGATACCCTAGTGTCGTGAATCTCCCCCTGTCTCACCTGAGATCGCTTCTTGCAGGGATCCACGGGAAGATTCTTCTTGCGGGCGGATCGGCTTTGTACCGGCCGGCACGAGTCTCTTCCGACTCCAGCGTGCGTTCAGCGTTCCAGGATACTCGCGGGTTCAGGACGTCCAGAAAGGAAGAAGCAGTCGCAAGGATATGTGGATTCCAGGAACAGGGTGGAAAGGAGAGGGTGGAAGGAGTGGGAATAAGGATCCAGGAACTTGGATAACAGAAGGGTTCGCCAAGCTGCGAAGTACACGTCTAGTCACTACCTGTTGATAGCGTTGAGACGAGTGGGGCCACGGGGCGTGGCATATTTATGGGATGTACTACGTCTGCCGTGAAGGCTGGTGCGAGGCATGTCACGTGATACGGCCATGTTGGGAGAAACAATGAATGCAAGCCCCGCCGCGATAAGGACCAGGAAGTCCAGAAGGGGCGCGTTCTGTGGGTCAGCTAATAATAATAATAATAAAGGAGGGGACTGCGTAAAAGCGTATATAAGTTTCAGCATAGCAGGGTACGTCATCATATGATAACGTGCTTTGCCAAAAAAGTGCACTTTGGCAAAATGGTTTTTGTCTAGTACCACATCGGGGAGACATGCTGTTAGTTTCCTTTTAGTTCTATTGGCAATGGAAGAAAATAAATAAATCAAGCAGGGGCCAAAGGGTCCCACGTCTGGACAAAGAGTGCATCATGTTTCGGACGATATATCTAATGTACAGGACAAGCACTGAATGCTCACCAACTTTACTCCTCTCATCAACAAATCTCTATTGAAACTAGCCTAAGAGCTTCATGACTTCTCCTTTATCACACAGTGATGCTCAGCCACCTTTTTCAACAAATATTTGGGGACTTCCTGGCAGAGTGGGACACTTTGATAGGAGCTCTCACCTTGGGCACGATCTCCTGGCTACTGGTGCCTCCAATATGCTTCAGATGCACCCTCCCTGATGCTGATCTACACATATGCATGGGCAGGGTGAGTGACCACTGGTGGCACTGGGCTGGGGGGAGCCAGTGCAGTGTTGACAGTCTACCTAACAGGACTAAAGATGGCATTGATGCTTGGGCATAGCTCAGCAACTGGACTGGATGGTGAGAACAGACCTGTCTGGGCTGGGAGTTGCCCACCTTTCTGGAGTCTCTGCAAACTGCTTTGTGGGTCTTTTAAGGCATTCCATGGGCACAAGAAGAGTGGCACAGATCATGCAGATGCTCCTTAGTGCTCTCCCTGGATAGCATGCCAGAAGAACCCAAGTTGAAGGAGCAACCAGGATCCATAGAGATTGGCTAATGAGCTCCCAGACGAGTGAGAGCTCTGCAAGGGGCTTGCAACACTTGGGCCTGTTTGGTCTGTGTTCCATGCGCACCCTGAAAAGGGAGAGCCGAGTGAGGAGAGAGTGTTTTTAGTGTTATTCACTCTGCATCTGTGAAGTCTTTTTTCAGTGGCTGCCCTGACAAGTGGGAGGAGTGCCTACATCAACTCACCAAAAACTCAAGCGGAGTGCGAGCGTAGTGAGGAGAGAGTGTTTTGTGTGTTCGGCAGGTACACAGAGAGGGCTGAGCCTGAACCTGAAGCTTCGCTCGGAAGGCAGAAGAAGGAAGAGGGAAAAAGCTCCTGGACCTGGCTCATTGCAGCTTATTGCAGTCCAAAAGCTCGGAAGACACGGTAAGCCTGCCAAAAACCAACGCGTAACTCTCCTTCCCTTATCGCGCGCACTAACACTGTATTGACTGCGCAACTAATAGATTGCAAACAGAAGGGGGGAGTATTAAGGTCACGCAGCGAAAGCAAAAGCAAATGGGAAACTGCTGCAACTGATGCTGATAAGTAACAAGTAACAACATAAGTGCTGGCAAACAGCAGAAAACTAACCCTACCCGCGACATGAGTGTGGGAGAGCAGTACTACCAGTTTGCTCACACGGCGGAACTAATAAAAGGAAGCAAAAAATACACCAATATTATTTGAACTGCCGGATAGGCCATTAAACCGGAAATGGCTGAGACCGAAAAATAGTGGACTTCTGATCCCAGCCGCAACGTGAGTGTGAGCAATTGCATCAGTGCTCTGCAAGTGCGGCAGGATCTAATAGAGAAAACGAAAGGGAAAAGAAAGGAGGTAAAGAGGAAAAAAGCCTGTCAGTATTGCCTGAATTACCCGGTACACCATTCAAAAATGAAATTAAGGAGCACAGCTCACCTGGACCTGACAAAGGCGCCAGAATGGGACGGCTCCTATTTGGAACCGGTGGATTCTTCTACAACAGTGGGGTCACCCTTATTCGGCATCGAATCAGCGAATACGCCAAACAATCAGCTCTCAATTGAGGCTCAAGTTCACAAAGTAAACCAGACGCTGGAAGAAGAGTCTAACAGTAAAGAAGATCAAGCTGATCGAATAAACCACTGAAAAAGAGGGCTTGAATATACAGTCACTACCAAAAACATCAACAAGAAAAATCAAAGAATTCTTTGAGAGAAGGAGTGAAGTTGATCGAACAATCAGATACCAATTGGACCCGCCTGGTAGAAGAAAATGGAAGGAGGGAGAATATCCAGGATGAAGAACAGCAGTTGCACGAAATCACAGAGGGTGAGGGAGAAGACCACGGGGATCCGGGAACAAGCAACATCGAGGCAGAAAGGAGAAAAGCCCCAATGGAAAGTGCCCACAATGGAAACTCTGTGGAGGGAAGTAATGGAGAACCTGAGAATAGTCCAACCCCAAGTGACGCAACATTGAGCGCACTAAACTATGTTTTAAACTCTTTGGTTTCGGTCTTTGAGTTACTAAAGGGGGAGGTTCAGTCCCAAGCAGGAATAGTACTGGAACTAACCAATGAAGTGGCGAAATGCGACATCGCTATGGTCAGCCTCAGCAATGTGATTAACACCACAGTAGTCCCATCAATAGAAGAAGTTAAAAAAGAATCCATAAAACATAGCAAAGAGGCAGCTCTTCTTCGGATCCTTCTGACCAATAATGGTAAAGCAGATAAGGTCGGGAGGGATCATATCTAGAAGACCCTGTGTAACTGGAGGGAAAAACCATCAGCGAGAGACGCAGAGAGCCAGGCTGGAGAATACAGATCCAAAGAGCCCGAGGACACGCCCCTGTCGAATCAACCATAGAAGAGCTATTGAGGACAGCACAAATAATAGAAGATAAAGAGGCTACCGGAAAAGAGGATAAAAGCACAACGGGAGAAAAAACAGGGGACACCCTAAACGACTCAAGCACAAGCTGGACAAAAGCAAGTAATCAAAACTATAGGAGAAGAAGAAAGACAAAGAAAGGGCGAACAGGAAAAAACAACGATCAGTAAGGCATTCCCCACTTGACAAAAAAACAAGAAAAAAAATTAAAAAAACAAAAAAAAACAGGAGATGGAAATGGCCATTGACGAAAACAATCAATGGGCCTCAGAAAAGGAAAAAAAGCAAAATAGGAAAAAAGACTGGGAAATGGAGGCAAAGGGCAGGCAAGAAAAAGACGAGAGAAGCCCAGAGAACCGGGCTCAAATGAAGAAGGGTGCAAAAAGGGCGGGACAACAAGCCCCAGCCAGTATACTGAAAACAGTGGGTGTGAGCATTGGCTTACGAACTGAGGCTCCAACCAAACCTGTTGATGTCTTAAAGACTCAAAATAACAAATAGTTTAAACTTGCCCTGATTTTCATCAAAAAGGGTAAAAATCTGTTGGGGTTGGTGGGGCCAAAAATAAAAATAGCCCCAATATTTGAAAGGGCGAAGAAAAATGAGCTGATGCTGCAAATGAGGGGTCAGCTGGAGCCCCCCAATTCGGGTGGCCATGAGCTTGGGCAATGGAAAATTTCAGACTATTCCTGAAACTGAAACGAAAGAGAACTGCCCAAAGAAAGAGGGACCACCGGAAATAAGATCTGACGAGGAACTGGGGAGCCAGAACAGAGAATCAGCTAACTATCAAACAACTCCCACTGGCTTTGAAATTCCAAAACTATGGCTGAAGATGACAGCAAAATCGTCAAAACCTAAATCCCTCAGTAGAACGGTGATACTGTCCATATTTTAAAACAGTAGATGCCTCTTCTTATTCTACACAGAGGACATTGAATATGTGAAATTTCCTGACCAAAAAAACTTGTTTATGGTGGAAATTGGATTGACCTTAAAAAAACACAATCTGCAATTCTAAAGGCGAGCACAGAGCTTGAACAAGAAGGTCTAACAGTGCACACCTCCCTCCCTAGCTCCCTCCGAGCTCAGTCAACCCAACAAAGGGAGTGGCACAAAGAGGTGGAGCAGCAGGATGGAAGGGGCCCTCGGGGGCCAGGTGGAGAAGGGAAAGGAACTGCTACTCAAGAGGCATCAATGTAGGAAAAAATATTGGCGGCTCTACCTGATATCTTGACACAAGTCCTGAGAAGTATGGGCCTAGGCACCCAGAGCCTTTAGGCAGAAGGGATTGCATATGGTCAGCTGGAACACAAGAGGGTCCAGCATGTTCAGGGCGAAAGAAACAAGAGACTATGGGCCTCATTACATGGTATGCGGTAACCATGGCGCTATTAGCGCCATGTTTGCCGCTGGTATTTTACCCTGTCCGCCTTGGTGGATGGCAGAATTACCGCCCTACTCCAAGGTTAGCGGGGGCAGTAATTCCCCATTCACCAAGGCACTTCCCCATTCCCATTTTTGCCCCCATAAGGCTCAATGGGAATGGGGAAGGAGCTAATTACGGTACCGCAAATTGCCGTACCGTAATTAGCACCAAGGTCCCTTTGCGGCCCGTTCCTTAACGGCTGGTATAACCAGCCGTTGAGGTCGGGTCCCGCAAAGGGACTTCGTAGTAAGGCGGTAAGGGTTTACCAGTACCGGTGCGCATTCCGTGTAATGAGGCCCTATCTCTTTGGGAAAATGGATATTTTGGCATTCCAAGAAACCTCGCTGGTAAATCCAATAGATTTACAACATTTTGCTTACCAGCTAGTCAAAAGGCAAAAGGGAGGCCGGCAGGGGGTTTGATTATTTCTCTTAAAAATGGTTCCACCGAACATGCCACCCAAATTCAGGAAGATGACATAGGAATGCTGGCCTGTAAAGTCCGATTCACCCTCGACTCGAAAGAGACTGCCCTAATTATGATAAACGTTTACTGGAACCCTGCATCCTCCAAAATCCTGGTTTTTCTGGAAAAATTAGCAGAACTGCTGGGAAAGATGAAAGTAGATTGGCAAGAAGCGGACATACTGCTGGCGGGAGACTTTAACGCAGAATGTGTGCACTATAAAAGAGTATCTGCGGGGGGAGAAAAGCGCATACCCTCCAATGAAGGGAGGGCCTGGTTGGAGTTCACAAATTCATGGGACCTGAAAATGTTAAATAATATTCATCATAAGGAGGAGGAACCCTGTGTGACATGGCACAGAGGCAAATCTGCCTCAGTTCTAGATTTTATCTTTGTCAGCGAGGGATTATTCACCTGTAAATCGAAATGAAGAGTAAAACAAGAGGGAGGAAACAACCATTCAGACGATCCTGTATTGACTAAGCTAAATCATAACCAAAAACTAACAGGGATAAAAGAGAAAGTAAGGTTGATGAAATATGGCCAAGATGGGAAAGATCTAAACAAAAAACTACAACACATCTCAGAGCAGATGACCCAAGAGCTATGTCAACCAGAAAAATTTGTGAATATAATATGGTAGCTAGACCCCCCAAAACCACCACTAAATAATGTAAAACTTAAACACCTTCATAGCTTTGACGAAGAAACCTGATAGAGAAAGAGAAATCCGAGAAAAAGCATTTGAGGGCTAAAGACTCAAAAACTGGATCAAGAATCCTACAACCTGCAAATGAAAATAACTAAGTGAAATTACAAGGCCTGGGTAAAAAACCATAAAGCCCTCCTCCATCAAAGAGAAGGGGAGCAAATGTTAAAACTAGTCTCGAACTCATGCTCAAGAAGCTTCTGGTCAGCAATACGAGAGCTAGACTCTCAGTCCAACAGTACGCTATGCAATGTGGTGCCTGAGAAAAGCTGGTTAGAACATCTCACAAATATCTTTGGGAAAGTACTAAAAGAACCAGACTGCATGCCACTAGATAAGGGGTGGAAATTGCGAGTGGAGGAGGATCGTGGAGGTAATATCCAAGGCCTCAACATCAAGAGCAGCAGGTCCTAACGGCCTCACATATCAGGTACTCAGAAAAGATCCATTACTCTGGGCAAAGCTATTAAAGCAACTCTTTACTGAGATTCTACAGCAGAGGTGTTTTCCCCAGTCCTGGAAGACAGCATTGGTTATACCATTTTTCAAGGAGGGGGATAGGTCAAACCCTTCAAACTACCGTCCTATTGCCCTCCTTGATATTGAAAGTAAAATATTCATGAGGCTTTTGATAAAAGAGCTCTCGGTCTGGGTAGAACGAGAGGAGGTACTATCCCGATGTTCAACCGGATCTAGAAAGGAATTATCAATGGCCCTGAATGGGATTATGCTAAATCTCCTCAGTGAAATAACTATGGTTAAAGGAGGCACACCATTATTTGGGGCCTGGATAGATCTCTCCAAGGCCTTTGACCAAATTGACAGGTCTAGGCTATGGTATAAACTCAGGAGAAAGGGAATCCCAGAGTCGCTAATGTCAATGTAACTCCACAGGGGAACAAGTGTAAGGGTACGCCTGGACAACAAGGGTCATCTTTCAGACTCAGTCCCAGTAGAAAGAGGGGTAAGACAGGGCTGCTTAGGTGCACCCATATTTTTCAATCTATTCCTAGCTGATGCAGGGGGACATTTGATCTCGTCCACGTTAGCCAGTCCAGAACTTAATGGAAGAAAAATCTTCTGGCTGGCCTACGCGGACGACATTGTCCTGCTCGATAGACCTGCTATCGGTCTTCAGCGATTGCTGAATGGGTTGAATAAGTATGCTGTGGAAAAGGGGCTTACAATAAATCCAAAGAAGTCCAGGATATTAGTATTTAAGCACCCTAGGAAGAAGGTTAACTTCAAGCAATGGGTCCTGGATGGACAGAGAATCCTACAAGTGGAAGACATCACATACCTGGGTTATAAGATCTACGCAAGCCCAGCCAACCACAAAGCAGAAAAAGATGTGCTCTCCAAAGCCCTTTCTCTAATCCCCCATCTGATCAAAATCAGAGTTAGATACTGTAAATTCTCAGTTGTTCCAATGATAAAATTCTATCTGGTCAAAATTGTACCAATATTATTTTATGGCCTAGAAGCCAAACCACAACTGTGGGATTTAAATTGGTCAAAAGTGGAGGGTAGAATTTAGAAGAGGGCCCTAAATCTACTGTGGAGCACACCAGGATGGCAGCTGCGCTTTGAGCTGAGGTTAAAGTCCTTGGACTGCCTAGCAGAATGGAAACTGATATCCCTCTATAGGTAGATCACAAACCCTAAAGGTGTCTCTCAGTATGAGGATATGAAGGAACACCACAACCAACTGAAATGTGTAGTGCAGGGACTGGAACTGAAAATAAAAACCGCGTTGGGCTGGATAGGCCTGAGTCCTGAAGTACTGGATAACAACCTCTTGAAGGTAAAACAGGAGCTGGAACTACTAGATTGGATAGATACAATAGGGAAAACAAGATCATCAGCTCCGAAGAATACCTTCCTGGTCATTGACAAGAGACTGGGAGCCCTCCCTAGGTATTTAGAATAATTCCCTGACGAGAAAGTTAGGAGTAACTTTCTCAGAGCAAGACTTAATATACTACCCACGGGGAAATATTGGAAATCCGAAAGCAGTCTGACAGGGCAGTGAAATACTGCGAGGGGTGTGCGGCACCAATACATCAGTCCCTAAGACTATTATTAATTGAATGCAAAGGAACGTGGGACCTAAGGGTGAAAAAACTAGGAAGATTTGTGGGAAGATTCGACTGGCTGACATCAGAGAATATGTGGCACAGAATAATAGCAGGGCATTAAATACACCTCACAGCAGCGGTGGTAGGTTTTCTTCAGTCCATACACTTGGTGGAATAAACTATTCCACCAGAAAGGTGGACTGAAGAAGAAGTTATATATCAGTAATGCTAGAATCCAAACAAGCATTAAGCAAATAAGTCCCATGAAAGATTCAGAGAATATGAGGGAGGGGGGGGGGGCTCTTGGATATAACAAAGAGGCAAGGAGCTGCTCCCACCATGGAGAATTATATACTTCTCAATCAAAATGCACTTTCTAATAAATCAGGGGTGGGGAAAGGGGCCGATTCTTTGACTCTCTGATACTTTTATCCTCATTTTTTATTTTCCTCTTCCTTTTTTTCCCTTCTTTATTTTGGAAAAGAAACTTTTTTACTTAAAAGTTTTGTACTTAATTGTTAACGTTTTCTGTCTATTGTATGTAGATTGCAAAGCAAATACAATTTAAAAAAATATGTAGTTCAACAGGGAGCTGCAACAAATCCTCAGGGAAACTGCTTGACTGCATGGCTGAAGAGCCTGGTATGTACTGGGAGCCCATTCTTCTTGATCTGCCTTGTTCTAGCATTCTGAGGTCACTGGTGAGGGCATAGCACCAAGTCGACTGGTTGGTCCTGTGAGTCAACCTAGATCCAAGTGACGTGGTGGCTGTTCCCGCTTCACTTCTGTTCAGATCTGCCTCAGAAGGAACTGAGAGTGGATGCCTGCCAGGAAACGAAAAAGGGCGGGTGGCAACAGCATTAGCAAGCTCATGGAGGCTGCTACAGCACAAATGCGATGATGTAAAGAATTGGTCCTGCAGGAGGAAAATGAGTGTGAGCTTTCAAAAGGAGGCTCAGAGGGTCCTGATATGAGCATCATGACTCTCTTCTCGCAAGTGTTGGGGCATCCTACCAAAATGGTCAATGACATTGATAGAGCTCACAGAGTGGTCCTGTGATGCTGGAAATGCTTTATGGAGGCCTCCTAATCCTTGTTCTACCACTTCTCTGTGTGTGTTTTATCTATGTTGTCTGCCACTGAGATCCAGCCTGTACCTCTGGTAGTGCAGCTCTTCATGTCTTCCTTTTGGTGAACCACCCATGGGCGGGGTACACCATTGTACCTCTTATGTGTGTTGCCCACAGAGCAGGTTATGGGCTAGTGGCAGCTACATGCTGACTTGCCAGTGGCTCTGAGTGTCCTCCATTTTGGGACACCCAGGCCCTGCCATAGGAATCAATGGATTCCTCCAGGAAGGCAAGATGGCCCCTGTGGCTTCTTGGTTTCTATTGTCTTCTAGCTTGTTTCCCCGGAGCCCTGCCTTTGTTCCTTCCCCTGGCTGGCTGTTGGGTGGAAATACCATATATGGCTCTGGGGCTAACTCCTGACAGACTGGCTGGAGTCTTCCCAGAGGCAGGGTCGGATTGGCCCATCGGCCGTTCGGCCAGTGGTGAGGCCAAAATTATTTGGAGGCGGGCGAGGGCCCGGTTTGAAGCCCACCCCTGGGCCGGACTCGCGCCGGCTCAGGGCTGCCAGTAGGCACTGCCTACTCTGATCTTCTCTGCATGATCAGGGCTTGCAGGCAGCGAGTTGGCGCGAGACACCATGGCGGCAGGAGAACTTTGCCAGTGAGTGTGAAGGAAGTGTTACTTTTTTACAAAACACAGGGAGCAGGCCGGGCTGGTCTCAACCTTGTCCGCTCCCAGTGTTTTGTAAAAGATAACATCCTGCAACTGCTCTCCCACCCTAGAAGGATGTGGGGCAGCACGGCAGGCTTCTGGAGGAGCCTGCAGGTTATGAAATAAACAAAAGAGAGTCACGGCTACCCCTCCCTTCAATGCACAGTTAGTGCTGAAAAACTTACAGGAGTCTAGGAGCTGTTTAAACTAGCCATGTATGATCACACTTATAAATTAGAAGAATACTGATAAAACAAAGTTTTTTCTAAATCAAGAAACATAATAAAATCACAAGTGAACAAATGAAGAAACATTGTCTTGTTCTATACATAAACCGGGCAATTCAATACACATTGCAGTCGGTAACAGATACAGTGTTATTATGTGTACTGTAAAACATCAGCAGCACATTTCTTCTGTCGACACATAATGTGTGTTTCTAGTTCAGATACAATTTTGCAACAAAGTCTCTGAGTGACACAATTTGTACAATGCTCCGAACTTTCCTCAGGACGCAGTGGGGCGTTGTTGTCAAGAGACGTGTAGAGAAGGTCTAAAGGTAGATGAAGGCGTCTTGGGAACCGAATTTAACCAGCTGTCACGTGTACAGGTGTGTATTCACGTACGCTCTGGAGGTTGCTGCTAGTCAATAGTAGCAAGGGTCATGAAATTACATTTGAAATCATTGCGAGATCTTATAGACGGAATTGCGCATCAATTGAGGGCAATAGTAGTCTGCCGGGATCTCGCAGACTACTGTTGCCCTCGATTGATGCGTTCAGAGTCACTGGGTGCAGAGGAAGGTCTGCCGGTGGATTTCCCATCTACCAGAAGCTAACAAAGATGTCCCCAAGGGTCTTGACTTGGTGAAGGTCCATGGTCATTGCCAGTGGTCGAGTCCAGGTTGCCAGAAGCCATTCAGAGGTCCATGCTGCGGTTGCAGCACCGAAAGGTGGAAAACCGCAACATATCGAAACACGACACCAACCATGACCTATTCAGCTGTCGCTGTCAGAAGTCATCGAAGGGTCTAGGGTGTCTTACTCTCATTTGCCAAGCCTTTAAGGATCCCACAGCAAGTTTCATCTTCTCAGGACTTCTACAGTCGGAGAAATCTTCGACCAAAGAAGAGCACCGCGAAGAATAAAACTGATGCACTTCAGAAAGATTTTGGTTCAACTTTTCCCGTGTACTCAGCATCCCAGTGGCTCCTTCTTCCAAGGGGGCAGGGGCGGATATCCTCAGAGGGGATCATCGAGTGAAACAGAGAAACTCTGCCACTTCGCTTGCCAAGGCAAAGGTACTGTGACGAGGAAGAGAATGTTCTAGCTTCAGAAATTGTCCGGGGTCCCAGATTCATCGTAGATCCTGTTCTCCTGTGGCCTCTCAGGTACTTTGGGGTGGTAGAATCTTTTGAAGAAAGCAGAAGGATATTGAAAATTATTGGACAGGGCTGTAAAAAACGAGATTAGTTGCTCCGTAACTTTTTCATTACAGGTTGCCGAGGTGTGGGGATCTTCACACAGAATTGTATTTCTAGTCTAAAGAAAGCATTCTGCCACTGTTCACAGCTATCCTTCTTTTCTTCATTATTCTATGCTGATACACCTCACTTAAGAACTCATATGCTTATTTAAAACGGTCTGCTGTTAGTGCAACTACTAATGAATTGAAGTATTGTATGGTACCGCATAGAGTGTATATATTTGCCATTCTTTGAATAAGTATTTCCAAGTACAAAGTGTTATTATTTGAATGTATTTATATTCATGAATCTTATTTTATATGAAGAGGCTGTGCTATCACCTAACATAGTGTGTGGACATTCCTTTGTGGGGGCTTGGGGACTCACTGTACTGAAGAAGCTGCCTGCATCACCTCCTGAAAGCTTAAGCCTAGCTGCTCGTCCATTGCTACCAAATCGAGAGCCTTGGCTGGGGTGCTCTGTGCCTTTACCCTACCACATACGGGGCAGAAGTACAGATACCCCCTCCAGTCTTTAACAGCCCTAGGAGAAAAGAATGAAATGGCTCTCTTAGAGATATTGTTTAAAAAATTGATAGTTTCTTGACAAAAGATATATTCCTTTCACAAGCCATAAGCAAATGCAAGATCAACTTCTTCCATAGCGTGATTGAGCTGTCAGTTCAACAATATAGCCATGGCTACCTTTGCATGTCGGAGGAGCATTAGGGTGGTGACTGAGGTCATCCAGTCCAGGAGCAAAAGATACTGTTCAACTTTCCCTTTGATCTTCACTTTCTCCACCGTGAGCGGACCATGACCGTAATTTCAGTTAAAGAAAGTCTGGCGTCGTTGTACTTGAACCTGATGGGGAAAAAGGCAAATATGTAGAGTTGGAAGTAGTGAATGGGACCGGGGCTTCAACCTCACAGACCCCAGCTGTCTCTGCAATCTAAAACATCTTGCCAGCTGACTCAGGAGCCTCAAAGGGGAGCTACTACCAGAACAGATGAGTTTGGTCCTTAATCACCTTCCAGTTATGAACGGCTTTTGAAGACCTGGTTGCGGTTGTTGATGGTTGTTGATTGTGAGCTCAGTGAAAAGCTCGAGCTGTAGTAAATGGAGGACCTTACGAGGGATAGGTCTGCTACCTGGGTATTGTTCCGAATGAAAAGTCTGAAGAGCCTCTACCTACCCTTGGTGATTTCAACCAGTGGGATGAGAATCAGGTCCCGGGTGTCAGCCAAGAGTGGAGACTCCATGTGGGTAGGCAGAGGGAGGTTGGGGGAGCTAATGAGGGAGCGGGAGAGGGGCTGTAATGAAGCATGCTAAAGTTGTCACTCGAGACATTATTTGGGAAACGGTGGATGTGGGGGGTACTCCAAAGAAGAGAGCCTATCTGTTCAAAGAGCTAGATCTCACATTCCCTGAGGTTGTGCTGCTCACAGCTAGACTAAAGAATAAGTCATACCTTCAAAACAGTTGCCTACACGTGCCCTAAAAAAGCAAAGGTAGCTACCTTTCGGAGAAGAAACAAATTTTTCAATCAAAAAGAAAGATATGACTCAGTAGTGCAATATTTCCTTGTGAGGGGTAAGCTGGGGGGCCTAGCACTCTCTATTAAGGTAGTAGCCAAGCCTGCCTGTGATTAGTTGAACAACATGGGGGAAGCCATATTTGCAGGGGACATGAACATGGAGGTGGATAGGACTGTGAAAGGAACATATGTGGCGGCGGGAGCAATGCTCGTCAACATTAGGTCAGAATTCCTATCCACGAGGCTATTAAACAGTTGGTGCTTGATGCATCTAGACAGATGGGTATCTCCTTTTTTCAAATATCCGTCATTCCTAGTTCTTAACCGATGTGACCCTTTTTTTTGTAAACTTGGTGAAGAGTGTTGTAACTGCTGCAATTGGAGCGGTTATCTAGTTGCACCACACCCCAACAATGGTTGAGACATTATTGGATTAGAACAATCCTATTTGGGCTTCCATAAACATCTCAAGACATTGCTATTCTCTGAAGGCCTGACATTGGACTGACTGACTCGCCTGTTGCTCAGATCTCTTATCTGGGCTTGAGTCACCCACTTGTGTTTCTGTTTTCTGTCTGTGACCTATGCTAATCTGTTTAATCCTGCAACTAGCACCTTGATGCCCTTGGGTTTAGAGCGCTTTATAAGCGCATAAATAAAAATAAATTTGCAAGGGTAGAGTGGGGAAAAGGCGCTTGAAGACTTGATACCTATATCCCGAGGGATCCCTTACACAGGCATGCTATCTATGAAACCGTGACTCAGCTTTTAGGGAGGAAACTTGGTCAAAACCTCTTTGTCAAGTATTTGTGGTGCTCTCCGCAGTGGCTTGGTGTCTGCTCATGGAAGCTGATCTGAGGAAGCATTCAGTACAAAAAAGAAGGTGGGTGAGGCGCGCACTCCCGGTCCTGGTCATTTGAACCTGTTGCAAAAAATATAATAAGTAGCTGGGTCAAATCCCAAAATGGACAAATATTCACAGGGTTAGATCCCTTCTGCTGCAAATCAGGTACTCAGTAATAACAGGGTTAAATCCCTCAGCTGCAGTTCTGTGGTCTGTAGTTGTTCTCCTCCTAGCGCTTTCTTATCTCAAATAATCATCAGGGAGGCTGTTGAGCAGGTGTGTCTAATTAGACTCAAAGGATTCTGGTAGCTGTAGTGAAAACGTTTTTTTCTGTTCAGGTGACCAGCAACCGACACCCCTCCAAAGCACAAGTCCTTCCCAAATTTGGGGGAGGGGAGAGAACCATCTTTATGATTCTCCAAAGTGGGGCACAGTCACCCCGTGGCGCTGCCTCTGGAGCCCGGGACTCCCATAGCATTCAGTACAAAAAAGAAGGTGGGTGAGGCGCGCACTCCCGGTCCTGGTGGAGCCACAAGTAATGGTAAAACCCAAGGTGGATAAGGGCCAGACTTTGCTTTTCTTATAGGCCCATTGCCCTAATAATCTTAGATGCCAACATTTACAGAGTGGTTCTGAAGGGTTCTGGTCAACAGAGTGGAACCTCTACTCCCTGCCTCATCGTGACCAATATGGATAAACATCTAACTGAAGTTCCACAGAAAATACCAGACAAGTAATTCACATAACAGACTCAGTTGAATGATTTAAGGATAGAGCCATGCGTATTGCATCAGAGGACGCGAAAGCCTTTGTTGAGGTAGATTGGGGCTTTCTGGGCAAGGTCCTGATAAACATGAGCTTGGACATGGTGTGATAGCCATGATTATGCCAAACTACAAGTCGCCATGGGCCAGCGTGGGGTTCAACTGTGCCCTTTTGGAGTTCTTCCACCTCTACGGGGGTATTAAGCAGGGACGCATGCTCACCTCACTTCTTTTTGCTATGATCAGTTACGTGGGGTGCGTGGGATCTGGTTGTTCATACATGATGTGCTGTTGTATATCACAGGCCACACGACTTCACTTTCAGCAGCAGTGGTGGAAATACAGGCATTCTCCAGAGTTTCAGGATTCAAAATTAACATGTCAAAATCTGAACTGTTGAATCTAACACTCCCCAAATCTGAAAAAAGACTTATCGAGTTGCTAGTACCATTCCAGTGAATTAGGGGAACGTTAAAATATTTGGCCATTTCTCTCAATGATGACTTTACCTACCTGTACAATGAATATCTGTGACTATGAACAAATCTGGCAGGACATGCGAGGGCCATAGCAACATCAGATGTGCTTATCCTAACTTTATACTACTACGTAACTCGATTTAGAATGCTAGGACAATGGATGCATCCCGACTCTCAAAATCCATGCTTGTTCATGGAGCTGGAGCACTTATTTGGAAACCAACTAGCCTGTCTAAGCAGAACAGACCTCAAAGATTGTACATTAATCTGGTTACTTAAAACAACCCTGGGAAGGACACTGGGCCTCATTACGACCCTTTTGGTAGAGTGATTATGGCGCCAGTAGTGCTGCCGGTGCCGTTATCACTCTAACTCCACATTACGAGTTCTGCTCGCGGGGCCGCTCTGTACGCCTGGTCAGACCAGATGTGCAGAGCGCACCCGCTAGCAGGACAGGATGGTAGCAACGGTCTCGTTATTAACAGAATCGTTGTTACCATCCTCCCCATTCTCTTTGAGCCCTATGGGGGCTCAAATGGGAATGGGGACGTACTGGGTTCAGGTCCCACAAATGGGAATAACCGGGCATGCAAAGGTCGGAATGGACCGGTAATTCCCATTTTTCGGGACCCGGACCTGAGTTTGGGGGTGGCCATGCCGGTAAAAACAGCATGGCTACCTCCAAACTTGCAATGAGGCCCACTGCCTTTCCTTCCCCCTTTCACTCCTCTTGTGTGATATCCATAAATGACTTTGAAAAATGCCTTTTACGGAGCACTATCAGCTAAGGAACTATTGGCAAAGCTTTATACTATATTTAACGGTAGAAGAAATATATGCTATAGTGGCAAAGAGACCTGGGGTTAAGAATTCAAACAATAATTGGAAGAACATTTAAAAGAATATTCAGGAACTCTAGACACTCTATAGTCTTTGGTCAGACCTAGCACACCCAGCTTAAACTCTCCTACAGATGGTATTGCCACACCATTTTGTTCAATAGTTCTAGCCAAAATCCTGATCTTGTATTCAATTATTACAACCACTCGATTTCAAAATAAATGACGTTATTGCCCCATTTAGTACTAAATTAGTTGTCGAGAGACACTAGAGGAGAAATCCTAAAAATGAGAATACATCAAAATACAAATCGGCCCATTTGGACTATACACAAGTGATTCTCGAGTCCAAGTAGGCCTATTATTCCTAACAGTTTGGCGTCTAACTCCACTAAAAAAGTGTTCGACCTGCTAGAATCCTTGTCCAAAATTGCATCTGCCCTTGTCTCCCAAGAACCCACTGAGGACTGATACAACACCAATCAACAATGTTTTAGAGTTAATGACTCTAACATCCAATCTAAATTGACTGTCTTCCAGTGAAAGGCTTTTGATACCCTTCATGCATTGGGAGTGCTCTTATAGTTTTTCACAGGTCTCATATGCATATTTTCTATTAGTACCCGGTGAGGGCACAATCAGAATGAAACAAGTATTCTGATTGGCCCTCGCTGGGGCTTTACCCGGCCGAGAATCCCTCGATTCTCGCCGGGATTCCACCCGCCTTTTCCAGGCTATAACTATGGGACCTGGGGCATTACCTGAGTCGGTAATGCCCCCGCCGCTCGGGGCATATTGCTTAATTAATTCCTCACTTGAACGTACATATTGCCCATCCGACCTTTGCTCTTCTACAGTTATACAGGATTGTGTTGAAAACCTCAGCCCTCTAATTACCACCCTTATAAACTCCTCATTTGAGAATGCCATAGTCTCCCTGGCATAAAAACAGCCTTGTGGTACTCCTATACTAAAATAGGATCAGTTTGATCCCCAAATATTCTCCACTTATAGACAATCTACTAAAGTACCATTCTTGCTGAAAGTGTTGGATAAGGTAGCCACTACTGAGTTTAGTAAATGCGTGGAAGAACATAATCTCTTGGGAGACCATCAGACTGGGTTTTAACCTGCCATAAGTACTGAACTTGTTTTGATTGATATGAAAGATGTGTTACTTGTAAATTTCGACGATGGAGATTCAGGCCATCTCATGTTACTGGACTTGTCCTCAGCCTTTCGTAGCCTAGATCACAACATCCTTATCAAGAACATTAAACAAGTGATTGCGATTACGGACAAATCATTCAGTGGCTGGCGACTTTCATCACCAACAGGACAACTGTAAAAACAGTAAAAATAGGCTCTTCCTGCTGACTTACAAAATCGTTTAACTGGGGTGTACCACAGAGTTCATGTTTTTCCCCTCTACTTTTTAATACTTTCGTATCAACTCCCAAGTGAATATCCATCTCCTCCCGCCTTCTGGTAATTACTTTGCTCACCACTCTTCCTCTAAAATCTCTCATATTCATGACACTCTCACATCCTTCCTCAAACCTCCTTCTGTCCACCTCCACACCCCTTATCTCTTCTACTCTTCACTTCTCCCCTACATCTTCCATTAGATTGGCACCCATCCTTCACAGCGCCAACCCATCTTGCTCTCCTATCTTCCTTTATGCTTTTGATCCTCAAATGGTCAAAGACCTAGGACCTCATTACGAGCTGGATGGTGATGACGCCGGTAATTCCGGGGCATGAAATTACCATTACCACTGTGGTGTCAGACAGAATTATAACTGCATTACAATGTGCTGGCAGCGCGCACGTGCAATTAGCGGTAACTGCCGTAAATCAACTTAGGACAGTAATTCACCTAGAATCGGCAGAATTACCATTATCACTGCCCAACTCAGTGTTATTTATGTTGGTGGAATTACACGATTTCCTGGTGCCATCTGAAGCCAACAGTCGTGTGGAACATGTCACAGGAAAAGCGGAAAAGCAAGGTGGTGGAGATGATGCTGCGAAAGCAGTAAATCAGTGAGGCGTAACTGCAGTTTCTGCAGATTAGGTGGATGCTCATGCAGCTGTATGGCTGAAGACAGTGGAGGACTTCTTGCCAAAGGAAGTCATCCATCTGAGCCAGCATCCGGTAAAAGGTTGTGACAGGGGACATTGTTCGAAGACTGTCACAAAAGATGGCTCGACCTCAATACCAGTGTCCACAGCCTCATTGACAAGCACAGGCATGAGACTTTCGCCACAGTGGTGGCAGTGTCAAAACACTTTTCCTAACTCCATGGGAGGAAAAGACCAGCAGCATCCTCCACAGGGAAGGGATAGAGGGTGTGGGCAATGCCGAATTTGGAGCAAGCAGCCAAGGAGATGCCGATGAGTATTTAAATTCCCTCTCCCAAGAGAAAGCACTGTACAAAAGCATGTGTCCCCCAGCATAGATGGGCCCAGTGGTCAGGGGAATGGACAACTATATGGCAATCTGTACAAAGATACTCTGACTACATGCACGTGCAATAGAAGGTGGGATACGGTTGAAATACACATGCACCGTAGGAGAAATGTGCATGTGAAGCCAGGGAGCCATGAGAAGCACCCATGTGTGATGTGAACGTTCAAGTTGCAAAATGACCACCCTGCACCACCACATCAATAAGCCATGATGGCATGCCAACGGGCAAAGAGACAGTGCATGTGGCAAGTACAACCTCAACAGACACTACTCTCACCTTGCATGAGGTGTACTCATTGGCCTGCAAACAACCCTGCCCATCAGACAAAATGGGTGTAGGATCATCATTCATCATTTTGCAGGAGTCTCTCGCTAGCCCACGTACTAGGTGGTGGGCCTTCCACTTCCCAAGAAACACCCACTGGTAGCAGTGCACCAACCTTCACCCCTGCATAGGTCACTAGAAACTACTAGATTGGATAGATACAATAGGGAAAACAAGATCATCAGCTCCGAAGAATACCTTCCTGGTCATTGACAAGAGACTGGGAGCCCTCCCTAGGTATTTAGAATAATTCCGTGACGAGAAAGTTAGGAGTAACTTTCTCAGAGCGAGACTTAATATACTACCCACAGGGGAAATATTGGAAATCCGACAGCCGTCCGACAGGGCAGTGAAATACTGCGAGGGGTGTGCGGCACCAATAAATCAGTCCCTGAGACTATTATTAATTGAATGCAAAGGAACGTGGGACCTAAGGGTGAAAAAACTAGGAAGATTTGTGGGAAGATTCGACTGGCTGACATCAGAGAATATGTGGCACAGAATAATAGCAGGGCATGAAATTCACCTCACAGCAGCCGTGGTAGGTTTTTTCAGTCCATACACTTGGTGGAATAAACTATTCCACCAGAAAGGTGGACTGAAGAAGAAGTTATATATCAGAAATGCTAGAATCCAAACAAGCATTAAGAAAATAAGTCCCATGAAAGATTCAGAGAATATGAGGGAGGGGGGGCTCTTGGATATAACAAGGAGGCAAGGAGCTGCTCCCACCATAGAGAATTATATACTTCTCAATCAAAATGCACTTTCTAATAAATCAGGGGTGGGGAAAGGGGCCGATTCTTTGACTCTCTGATACTTTTATCCTCATTTTTTATTTTCCTCTTCCTTTTTTTCCCTTCTTTATTTTGGAAAAGAAACTTTTTTACTTAAAAGTTTTGTACTTAATTGTTAACGTTTTCTGTCTATTGTATGTAGATTGCAAAGCAAATACAATTAAAAAAAATATGTAGTTCAACAGGGAGCTGCAACAAATCCTCAGGGAAACTGCTTGACTGCATGGCTGAAGAGCCTGGTATGTACTGGGAGCCCATTCTTCTTGATCTGCCTTGTTCTAGCATTCTGAGGTCACTGGTGAGGGCATAGCACCAAGTCGACTGGTTGGTCCTGTGAGTCAACCTAGATCCAAGTGATGTTGTGGCTGCTCCTGCTTCACTTCTGTTCAGATCTGCCTCAGAAGGGACTGAGAGTGGATGCCTGCCAGGAAACGAAAAAGGGCGGGTGGCAACAGCATTAGCAAGCTCATGGAGGCTGCTCCAGCACAAATGCGATGATGTAAAGAATTGGTCCTGCAGGAGGAAAATAAGTGTGAGCTTTCAAAAGGAGGCTCAGAGGGTCCTGATATGAGCATCATGACTCTCTTCTCGCAAGTGTTGGGGCATCCTACCAAAATGGTCAATGACATTGATAGAGCTCACAGAGTGGTCCTGTGATGCTGGAAATGCCTTATGGAGGCCTCCTAATCCTTGTTCTACCACTTCTCTGTGTGTGTTTTATCTATGTTGTCTGCCACTGAGATCCAGCCTGTACCTCTGGCAGTGCAGCTCTTCATGTTTTCCTTTTGGTGAACGCACCCATGGGTGGGGTACACCATTGTACCTCTTATGTGTGTTGCCCACAGAGCAGGTTATGGGCTAGTGGCAGCTACATGCTGACTTGCCAGTGGCTCTGAGTGTCCTCCATTTTGGGACACCCAGGCCCTGCCATAGGAATCAATGGATTCCTGCAGGAAGGCAAGATGGCCCCTGTGGCCTCTTGGTTTCTATTGTGTTTTAGCTTGTTTCCCTAGAGCCCTGCCTCTGTTCCTTCCCCTGGCTGGCTGTTGGGTGGAAATACCATATATGGCTCTGGGGCTAACTCCTGACAGACTGGCTGGAGTCTTCCCAGAGGCAGGGCCGGATTGGCCCATCGGCCGTTCAGCCTGTGGTGAGGCCAAAATTATTTGCAGGCGGGCGAGGGGCCGGTTTGAAGCCCACCCCTGGGCCGGACTCGCGCCGGCTCAGGGCTGCCAGCAGGCCCTGCCTACTCTGATCTTCTCTGCATGATCAGGGCTTGCAGGCAGCGAGTTGGCGCGAGACACCATGGCGCCAGGAGAACTTTGCCAGTGAGTGTGAAGGAAGTGTTACTTTTTTACAAAACACAGGGAGCAGGCCGGGCTGGTCTCAACCTTGTCCGCGCCCAGTGTTTTGTAAAAGGTAACATCCTGCAACTGCTCTCCCACCCTTGAAGGACCTGGGGTAGCACGGCAGGATTCTGGAGGAGCCTGCAGGCTATGAAATAAACAAAAGAGAGTCACGGCTACCCCTCCCTTCAATGCACAGGTAGTGCTGAAAAACTTACAGGAGTCTAGGAGCTGTTTAAACTAGCCATGTATGATCACACTTATAAATTAGAAGAATACTGATAAAACAAAGTCTGTTCTAAATCAAGAAACATAATAAAATCACAAGTGAACAAATGAAGAAACATTGTCTTGTTCTATACATAAACCGGGCAATTCAATACACATTGTAGTCGGTAACAGGTACAGTGTTATTATATGTACTGTAAAACATCAGCAGCACATTTCTACTGTCGACACATAATGTGTGTTTCTAGTTCAGATACAATTTTGCAACAAAGTCTCTAAGTGACACAATTTGTACAATGCTCCGAACTTTCCTCAGGACGCAGTGGGGCGTTGTTGTCAAGAGATGTGTAGAGAAGGTCTAAAGGTAGATGAAGGCGTCTTGGGAACCGAATTTAACCAGCTGTCACGTGTACAGGTGTGTATTCACGTACGCTCTGGAGGTTGCTGCTAGTCAATAGTAGCAAGGGTCATGAAATTACATTTGAAATCATTGGGAGATTTTATATACGGAATTGCGCATCAATTGAGGGCAATAATAGTCTGCCGGGATCTCGCAGACTACTGTTGCCCTTGATTGATGCGTTCAGAGTCACTGGGTGCAGAGGAAGGTCTGCCAGTGGATTTCCCATCTACCAGAAGCTAACAAAGATGTCCCCAGGGGTCTTGACTTGGTGAAGGTCCATGGTCATCGCCAGTGGTCGAGTCCAGGTTGCCAGAAGCCATTCAGAGGTCCATGCTGCGGTTGCAGCACCGAAAGGTGTAAAACCGCAACATATCGAAACACGACACCAACCATGACCTATTCAGCTGTCGCTGTCAGAAGTCATTGAAGGGTCTAGGGTGTCTTACTCTCATCTGCCAAGCCTTTAAGGATCCCACAGCAAGTTTCATATTCTCAGGACTTCTACAGTAGGAGAGATCTTCGACCAAAGAAGAGCACCGCGAAGAACAAAACTGCTGCACTTCAGAAAGATTTTGGTTCAACATTTCTCATGTACTCAGCATCCCAGTGGCTCCTTCTTCCAAGGGGACAGGGGCGGGCATCCTCAGAGGGAATCATCGAGTGAAACAGAGAAACTCTGCCACTTCGCTTGCCAAGGCAAAGGTACTGTGACAAGGAAGAGAATCTTCTAGCTTCAGAAATTGTCCGGGGTCCCAGATTCATCTTAGATCCTGTTCTCCTGTGGCCTCTCAGGTACTTTGGGGTGGTAGAATCTTTTGAAGAAAGCAGAAAGATATTGAACATTATTGGACAGGGCTGTAAAAAACGAGATTTGTTGCTCTGTAACTTTTTCATTACAGGTTGCCGAGGTGTGGGGATCTTCACACAGAATTGTATTTCTAGTCTAAAGAAAGCATTCTGCCACTGTTCACAGCTATCCTGCTTTTCTTTATTATTCTATGCTGACACACCTCACTTAAGAACTCATATGCCTATTTAAAACTGTCTGCTGTTAGTGCAACTACTAATGAATTGAAGTATTGTATGGTACCACATAGAGTGTATATATTTGCCATTCTTTGAATAAGTATTTCCAAGTACAAAGTGTTATTATTTGAATGTATTTATATTCATGAATCTTATTTTATATAAAGAGGCTGTGCTATCACCTAACATAGTGTGTGGATATTCCTTTGTGGGGGCTTGGGGACTCACTGTACTGAAGAAGCTGCCTGCATCACCTCCTGAAAGCTTAAGCCTAGCTGCTCGTCCATTGCTACCAAATTGAGAGCCTTGGCTGGGGTGTTCTGTGCCTTTACCCTACCACATACGGGGCAGAAGTACAGATACCCCCTCCAGTCTTTAACAGCCGTAGGAGAAAAGAATGAAATGGCTCTCTTAGAGATATTGTTTAAAAAATGGATAGTTTCTTGACAAAAGATATATTCCTTTCACAAGCCATAAGCAAATGCAAGATCAACTTCTTCCATAGCGTGATTGAGCTGTCAGTTCAACAATATAGCCATGGCTACCTTTGCATGTCGGAGGAGCGTTAGGGTGGTGACTGAGGTCATCCAGTCCAGGAGCAAAAGATACTGCTCAACTTTCCCTTTGATCTTCACTTTCTCCACCGTGAGCGGACCATGACCGTGATTTCAGTTAAAGAAAGTCTGGCGTCGTTGTACTTGAACCTGATGGGGAAAAAGGCAAATATGTAGAGTTGGAAGTAGTGAATGGGACCGGGGCTTCAACCTCACAGACCCCAGCTGTCTCTGCAATCTAAAACATCTTGCCAGCTCACTCAGGAGCCTCAAAGGGGAGCTACTACCAGAACAGATGAGTTTGGTCCTTAATCACCTTCCAGTTATGAACGGCTTTTGAAGACCTGGTTGCGGTTGTTGATGGTTGTTGATTGTGAGCTCAGTGAAAAGCTCGAGCTGTAGTAAATGGAGGACCTTACGAGGGATAGGTCTGCTACCTGGGTATTGTGCCGAATGAAAAGTCTGAAGAGCCTCTACCTACCCTTGGTGATTTCAACCAGTGGGATGAGAATCAGGTCCCGGGTGTCAGCCAAGAGTGGTGACTCCTTGTGGGTAGGCAGAGGGAGGTTGGGGGAGCTAATGAGGGAGCGGGAGAGGGGCTGTAATGAAGCATGCTAAAGTTGTCACTCGAGACATTATTTGGGAAACGGTGGATGTGGGGGGTACTCCAAAGAAGAGAGCCTGTCTGTTCAAAGAGCTAGATCTCACATTCCCTGAGGTTGTGCTGCTCACAGCTAGACTAAAGAATAAGTCATACCTTCAAAACAGTTGCCTAAACGTGCCCTAAAAAAGCAAAGGTAGCTACCTTTCTGAGAAGAAACACATTTTTCAATCAAAAAGAAAGATATGACTCAGTAGTTCAATATTTCCTTGTGAGGGGTAAACTGGAGGGCCTAGCACTCTCTATTAAGGTAGTAGCCAAGCCTGCCTGTGATTAATTGAGCAACATGGGGGAAGCCATATTTGCAGGGGACATGAACATGCAGGTGGATAGGACTGTGAAAGGAACATATGTGGCGGCGGGAGCAATGCTCGTCAACATTAGGTCAGAATTCCTATCCACGAGGCTATTAAACAGTTGGTGCTTGATGCATCTAGACAGATGGGTATCTCATTTTTTCAAATATCCGTCATTCCTAGTTCTTAACCGATGTGACCCTTTTTTTTGTAAACTTGGTGAAGAGTGTTGTAACTGCTGCAATTGGAGCGGTTATCTAGTTGCACCACACCCCAACAATGGTTGAGACATTATTGGATCAAAACAATCCTATTTGGTCTTCTATAAACATCTCAAGACATTGCTATTCTCTGAAGGCCTGACATTGGACTGACTGACTCGCCTGTTGCTCAGATCTCTTATCTGGGCTTGTGTCATGATCTCTGCTTCCAAAAGATCAGGACTTGCCTGACTCCCTTGGAAGCAGATCCATAACCCCGGTTCCGAGTGCCAGCCAGTCCCAATTGGGACCTTTTGGACCCTGTCCTGGCGCCAGTGGCACCAGGCTCATAAAGATGCCCAGTCCCAGCGCTGGAAGCGCCGGGCTCATAATGCTTGGGTGGACTTACCTGCAGCAGACCATGCTGCTTACTTACCTGCCAGTTGAACCCCTGATCCTCTTCTGTTTGGGACTACTTTTCCTGTTGGGTGGGGCAGGAGCCACTCCCTAGGTTCAGAACACTGGAACTCTTCTGGAAAGCAGGAACTCTTTTCTTACCTAGGCGTGGCTGTGGAAGGAGACACCTAAGCACTACAGGAGGCTATTTAAACCACACCCGATGGATGAATCTTGCTTTGCGTTATTCTGCATTCTCTGCAGCAGAACGCTCATCTTGTCTTCTGCTTCTGATCCTGGGCCTAAGGGAACAAAGGCTTACCATCCTGGAATCCAGTCTTCAGCAGCACCTGTAAAGACAAAGAAAGAACAGGTTAGCACTACGGTCTTCAGTGGCAGCGCATCTCTTACCTGGTCCATCGGCTGTCACCAATGCCTCGCGCTGCATTCCGGCATCTGAAAGACAAAGGCTTACCTACTCTTCGCATGCTCCGGAGGTCTTCACACTGCATTCCGGCATCTGAAAGACAAAAGCTTACCAGCTCTTCGCACGCTCCGGAGGCCTTCGGCGCTGCATCCCGCATCTGAAAGACAAAAGAAGGTGCGTTTAAAGACATTGGGCAACTTTATTGCTCACGTGCCATTACTCCTTCCCACGCCGAATCCAGTGGGTATTCCAGCACCCTTCAGCTTCTCTAAAGCTCCGAACTTGTACCTGCAAGATAAAAGGGACAGTTAGTGCGCATCGTGAAGCAGGCTACAAGCGCTTACTTATGTGCTTCCAGGCGCTTCTATTCCTCACGCGGGTTCGGTCCTCAACTCTCATCAGCCCGCCATCCGCCATCGCCGGAACCCTGCAAAACAAGAGATAGCATTACAAAAGACTTTTAAGACATTTGAAGTGCCCAGAACTTACCGTTCGTGCAGTTAACGACGGACAGCAGTCCTCTGAGGTCAAGAGGCCTGCACCCTTATCCAGTGAAGAAACTGGTTACGGCACCCTGCCCTGAGGCAGATGGAGAGCTCGGCGTTCACTTACCTAAGACATATTACTCTTCGAGTCAGACATACAGTGCACAGAGGTCCAGCCCAAAGAGCCAACCGTGTGTTACACATCACCTTTGAAGATACGGCATTCACCCAGTCAAGACCGGCGCCTCTGCGGGAATCAGGTGAGCGTTACAGCTTGAGTCACCCACTTGTATTTATGTTTTCTGTCTGTGACCTATGCTAATCTGTTTAATCCTGCAACTAGCACCTTGATGTCCTCGGGCTTAGAGCGCTTTATAAGCGCATAAATAAAAATAAATTTGAAAGGGTAGAGTGGGGAAAAGGCGCTTGAAGACTTGATACCTATAACCCGAGGGATCCCTTACACAGGCATGCTATCTATGAAACCGTGACTCAGTTTTTAGGGAGGAAACTCGGTCAAAACCTCTTTGTCAAGTATTTGTGGAGCTCTCCGGAGTGGCTTGGTGTCTGCTCATGGAAGCTGATCTGAGGAAGCACGTTACAGATTTAAAGGAGATGGGAATTTGAGGACAGATACGCGTACGCAGAGGAAGTTCATAGCAACAGGGCACAGTTTAACAAACGTGTTAATTGTAGAGTGGAGAGCACACTGCTCATTTCTGAAGAACTTTATTTTTTTGCAGGGTGCTTGATTTGGGTCCCTCCTTGCAAAACAACACCTAATTAAACATAATCAAACATATATTAAATTCTTACAGGCTGTCGGCAGCCATTTGATTAGCACAGAAAGGGTTATTTGGCCCCACTGGCAGGATAGATATCTGGATTAGGATAATCTGCCGGTACTAAAGCCGGATCAAAGGAACAGTTTAAAACACCCAATAACTCAGGAAAAGGTAACAAAATCCCTGGCCCAGGTGGGGTTAATGCAAAGTTCTATGAAACTTTTAATTCTCTTCTGGCACCACACTTAGTTTCCCTGTTGAACTTCTTTAGGAACATAGGTCACATAACAGTTTCTATGGTGGAGCCACAAGTAATGGTAAAACCCAAGGTGGATAAGGGCCAGACTTTGCTTTTCTTATAGGCCCATTGCCCTAATAATCTTAGATGCCAACATTTACACAGTGGTTCTGAAGGGTTCTGGTCAACAGAGTGGAACCTCTACTCCCTGCCTCATCGTGACCAATATGGATAAACATCTAACTGAAGTTCCACAGAAAATACCAGACAAGTAATTCACATAACAGACTCAGTTGAATGATTTAAGGATAGAGCCATGCGTATTGCATCAGAGAACGCGAAAGCCTTTGTTGAGGAAGATTGGGGCTTTCTGGGCAAGGTCCTGAAAAACATGAGCTTGGACATGGTGTGATAGCCATGATTATGCCAAACTACAAGTCGCCATGGGCCAGCGTGGGGTTCACCTGTGCCCTTTTGGAGTTCTTCCACCTCTACGGGGGTATTAAGCAGGGACGCATTCTCACCTCACTTCTTTTTGCTATGATCAGTTACGTGGGGTGCGTGGGATCTGCTTGTTCATACATGATGTGCTGTTGTATATCACAGGCCACACGACTTCACTTTCAGCAGCAGTGGTGGAAATACAGGCATTCTCCAGAGTTTCAGGATTCAAAATTAACATGTCAAAATCTGAACTGTTGAATCTAACACTCCCCAAATCTGAAAAAAGACTTATCGAGTTGCTAGTACCATTCCAGTGAATTAGGGGAACGTTAAAATATTTGGCCATTTCTCTCAATGATAACTTTACCTACCTGTACAATGAATATCTGTGACTATGAACAAATCTGGCAGGACATGCGAGGGCCATAGCAACATCAGATGTGCTTATCCTAACTTTATACTACTACGTAACTCGAATTAGAATGCTAGGACAATGGATGCATCCCGACTCTCAAAATCCATGCTTGTTCATGGAGCTGGAGCACTTATTTGGAAACCAACTAGCCTGTCTAAGCAGAACAGACCTCAAAGATTGTACATTAATCTGGTTACTTAAAACAACCCTGGGAAGGACGCTGAGCCTCATTACGACCCTTTTGGTAGAGTGATTACGGCGCCAGTAGTGCTGCCGGTGCCGTTATCACTCTACCTCCACATTACGAGTTCTGCTCGCGGGGCCGCTCTGTACGCCTGGTCAGACCAGATGTGCAGAGCGGCACCCGCTAGCAGAACAGGATGGTAGCAACGGTCTCGTTATTAACAGGATCGTTGTTACCATCCTCCCCATTCTCTTTGAGCCCTATGGGGGCTCAAATGGGAATGGGGACGTACTGGGTTCAGGTCCCACAAATGGGAATAACCGGGCATGCAGAGGTCGGAATGGACCGGTAATTCCCATTTTTCGGGACCCGGACCTGAGTTTGGGGGTGGCCATGCCGGTAAAAACAGCATGGCTACCTCCAAACTTGTAATGAGGCCCACTGCCTTTCCTTCCCCCTTTCACTCCTCTTGTGGGATATCCATAAATGACTTTGAAAAATGCCTTTTAGGGAGCGCTATCAGCTAAGGAACTATTGGCAAAGCTTTATACTATATTTAACGGTAGAAGAAATATATGCTATAGTGGCAAAGAGACCTGGGGTTAAGAATTCAAACAATAATTGGAAGAACATTTAAAAGAATATTCAGGAACTCTAGACACTCTATAGTCTTTGGTCAGACCTAGCACACCCAGCTTAAACTCTCTTACAGATGGTATTGCCACACCATTTTGTTCAATAGTTCTAGTCAAAATCCTGATCTTGTATTCAATTATTACAACCACTCGATTTCAAAATAAATGACGTTATTGCCCCATTTAGTACTAAATTAGTTGTCGAGAGACACTAGAGGAGAAATCCTAAAAATGAGAATACATCAAAATACAAATCGGCCCATTTGGACTATACACAAGTGATTCTCGAGTCCAAGTAGGCCTATTATTCCTAACAGTTTGGCGTCTAACTCCACTAAAAAAGTGTTCGACCTGCTAGAATCCTTGTCCAAAATTGCATCTGCCCTTGTCTCCCAAGAACCCACTGAGGACTGATACAACACCACTCAACAATGTTTTAGAGTTAATGACTCTAACATCCAATCTAAATTGACTGTCTTCCAGTGAAAGGCTTTTGATACCCTTCATGCATTGGGGCTGCTCTTATAGTTTTTCACAGGTCTCATATGCATATTTTCTATTAGTACCCGGTGAGGGCACAATCAGAATGAAACAAGCATTCTGATTGGCCCTCGCCGGGGCTTTACCCGGCCGAGAATCCCTCGATTCTCGCCGGGATTCCACCCGCCTTTTCCAGGCTATAACTATGGGACCTGGGGCATTACCTGAGTCAGTAATGCCCCCGCCGCTCGGGGCATATTGCTTAATTAATTCCTCAATTGAACGTACATATTGCCCATCCGACCTTTGCTCTTCTACATTTATACAGGATTGTGTTGAAAACCTCAGCCCTCTAATTACCACCCTTATAAACTCCTCATTTGAGAATGCCATAGTCTCCCTGGCATAAAAACAGCCTTGGGGTACTCCTATACTAAAATAGGATCAGTTTGATCCCCAAATATTCTCCACTTATAGACAATCTACTAGAGTAGCATTCTTGCTGAAAGTGTTGGATAAGGTAGCCACTACTGAGTTTAGTAAATACGTGGAAGAACATAATCTCTTGGGAGACCATCAGACTGGGTTTTAACCTGCCACAAGTACTGAACTTGTTTTGATTGATATGAAAGATGTGTTACTTGTAAATTTCGACGATGGAGATTCAGGCCATCTTATGTTACTGGACTTGTCCTCAGCCTTTCATAGCCTAGATTACAACATCCTTATCAAGAACATTAAACAAGTGATTGCGATTACGGACAAATCATTCAGTGGCTGGCGACTTTCATCACCAACAGGACAACTGTAAAAACAGTAAAAATAGGCTCTTCCTGCTCACTTACAGAATCGTTTAACTGGGGTGTACAACAGAGTTCATGTTTTCCCCTCTACTTTTTAATACTTTCGTATCAACTCCCATGTGAATATCCGTTTCCTTCTGCCTTCTGGTAATTACTTTGCTCAGCACTCTTCCTCTAAAATCTCTCATATTCATGACACTCTCACATCCTTCCTCAAACCTCCTTCTGTCCACCTCCACTACCCTTATCTCTTCTACTCTTCACTTCTCCCCTACATCTTCCATTAGATTGGCACCCATCCTTCACAGCGCCAACCCATCTTGCTCTCCTATCTTCCTTTATGCTTTTGATCCTCAAATGGTCAAAGACCTAGGGCCTCATTACGAGCTGGACGGTGATGACGCCGGTAATTCCGGGGCATGAAATTACCACTGTAGTGTCAGACAGAATTATAACTGCATTACAATGTGCTGGCAGCGCATACGTGCAATCAGCGGTAACTGCCGTAAATCAATTTAGGACAGTAATTCCACCTAGAATCGGCAGAATTACCATTATCACTGCCCAACTCAGTGTTATTTATGTTGGTGGAATTACACGATTTCCTGGTGCCAACTGAAGCCAACAGTCGTGTGGAACATGTCACAGGAAAAGCGGAAAAGCAAGGTGGTGGAGATGATGCTGCGAAAGCAGTAAATCAGTGAGGCGTAACTGCAGTTTCTGCAGATTAGGTGGTTGCTCATGCAGCTGTATGGCTGAAGACAGTGGAGGACTTCTTGCCAAAGGAAGTCATCCATCTGAGCCAGCATCCGGTAAAAGGTTGTGACAGGGGACATTGTTTGAAGACTGTCACAAAAGATGGCTCGACCTCAATACCAGGGTCCACAGCCTCATTGACAAGCACAGGCATGAGACTTTCGCCACAGTGGTGGCAGCGTCAAAACACTTTTCCTAACTCCATTAGAGGAAAAGACCAGCAGCATCCTCCACAGGGAAGGGATAGAGTGTGTGGGCAATGCCGAATTTGGAGCAAGCAGCCAAGGAGATGCCGATGAGTATTTAAATTCCCTCTCCCAAGAGAAAGCGCTGTACAAAAACATGTGTCCCCCAGCATAGATGGGCCCAGTGGTCAGGGGAATGGACAACTATATGGAAATCTGTACAAAGATACTCTGACTACATGCACGTGCAATAGAATGTGGGATACGGTTGAAATACACATGCACCGTAGGAGAAATGTGCATGTGAAGCCAGGGAGCCATGACAAGCACCCATGTGTGATGTGAACGTTCAAGTTGCAAAATGACCACCCTGCACCACCACATCAATAAGCCATGATGGCATGCCAACGGGCAAAGAGACAGTGCATGTGGCAAGTACAACCTCAGCAGACACTACTCTCACCTTGCATGAGGTGTACTCATTGGCCTGCAAACAACCCTGCCCATCAGACAAAATGTGTGTAGGATCATCATTCATCATTTTGCAGGAGTCTCTCTCTAGCCCACGTACTAGGTGGTGGGCCTTCCACTTCCCAAGAAACACCCACTGGTAGCAGTGCACCAACCTTCACCCCTGCATAGGTCAGCCAATAGAAGAGCAGGAGGATGAGCAGGAGTGAGGCACTAGATCCGGAGTACAGCAGAAGCATGTAGCCGGTCCAAGTGGAGAGACAGCCACAGACCCCACAAGTGTACCCAATGGCCCCTCCACCAGCACTTCAGATGCAATTGCACGTGTGAAACCCTCAGCAGCTGTAACAGCCACACCACATCCGACTCCTGTTGTGATCCCTGGGGTCAGTGTCACACATAGCACAACACCTGCACCCACCCATCGGCCTCTTGACTCCCGCCGTCACCTGAGGCGGACTGCCTTTCCCATCATGAAGGTGAGCCGGATACAGGGAGTGATGGCAGTGGTACACCTGATAGAGAAGACACAGACTTCAGGTCCCTGCTTCATCCCTGGTCCTCTCCATAGTCCACAGGCTGTCCAACAACATTCACTGGATGCTATCTGGGGGAGGCTGGAAGCCATGGAGCTGACATCAAGTCACCGTCGAAACCCTGGCAGAGATGCATGCGCAACATTTGCAGGCAATACAGGACAGTGTGCAGGTCTCCTCACAGAGAATAACAAGGGCAGGATGAGGGAGCACAGAGAGGGCATGTCAGCTTTTGCCGAATCCATGCACGCTAGCATGCTCCTCACCCTGCAACACATCCGGGGCCAGGATTCCAAACCTTCCACGTCCGTCACCGCCACAAAGGCGTCATTGGTATCCGAGCCCACTGCGCCGCTCCCTCCACAAAGCCAGGGCAAGTAATGACCTGTATATACATTACATCATTTCACTGGGCACAAGGGAGGTAGGTGGGAAAGGCTGTTGGGGATGGGGAGGCGGTTGTGAATGGCTATTGGGGATTAGTGAAGTGGGTGGGAAGGGATGTTGGGTAATTGGGAGGTGGGTGGGAAGGGCTGTTCGGGATGGGGGTGGGTGGGAAGGGCTGTTGGGGATTGGGTTTGTGGGTGTGAAGGTCTGGTGGGATTGGGGAGGTGGGTCAGAAGGACTGTTGGGGATGGATGCTCACCACAATAAAAAAATAGTTCACTAGAAGAAAAGAAAGGGCTCCTCAGGTATGGTCCAGGCACCAAAAACGTGCCTTCAGCAGTCCAAAGGTCCGCTCAATGCAAAGTCTGGTCCTGACGCATGCCTCATTGTAGGCCACCTCGTGTGGCGTAGGTGGAGTACGCACAGTTGTCATCAGCGTTGGGAGCTGGGGGTAAGCAGGGTCACCTGCAAGAGAATAGGAAACAGATGTCAGTCATAGGGCATTGAGGATGCGTAGCATGTTACATGTCTTGTTGATGGACACTCTCTTGATGCAGTTATGTTGCATTTGTACCGCATGGTTTTCATTCTGTGGCGTGTCACAAGAGGGACAAAGACTCTGATTTTCCATTTTACTGTAGTTTTATTTAATAGAGTGGTGCAAACTCCTAACTTTCCCTAAACTATAGGTGTTCCTTACTGTGAAAAACCAGAGAGTGTTTCACTGTCCAGGCTCCAGGGATCCCTTACTCAGGTGGCCAGGGCACGGCCATCGTTTTTGGATCCAGACACTTGGGGTTGACAAATGTGGGAGGATCATGTGGATGAGGGGTCCTGAGAGAGTATGGGAGGAACACCCGATGGTGAGAAGCGGTATCTCCCTTCCCCTAACACCCCTGTCCCATCCTATTTCATAGGACATTCCAACTTCCCAACTCCCCCCCACCCTTTCTACACAATACTGACCTGAGGAAAAGGAGATCTGAGACTGAAAGGAGTACCACACATGCAATACCTTGGACATGTCCCACTAACAAGATCAGGCACTGTCAGGCACTTGACCTTAATAACATAGACTTGGCACCTATTAGCCCTCCCCCAAAAGGTGGAACACTGAGACACACTCTGAGCGAGGCGGCATGAGAAAAAGAGCTGTTCTTCCCAGAGAAAGGTGAACCCAGCTGAAGGAATCGGGGAATCAAGGGGCCATTCGAATACTGTTTCCTAGGCGAGTGAGAAAGCCATACTCTGAGCAGACAACAAGGGTTCATAAACAACCAAGGGAAGAAAGGAAGTCCCTCTTTGAAGTGCTTCAAGGTAACCAGCCAACCTCCCTGGTGAAATGGCAGAGTTGGGGAGGATTAGAGACATCTGTGATACCGACCTTGACTCCCGCGATCAGAGCAAAGCAGAAGGAAACCAAGATATCACAACCGGTGAGTTATTGGACACAGCAAAAGTACGGTTTATGAAATGAAGGAGTGAAACTGTATCGAAAGTTGAAAGTGGCGTGTGTGCCAACAAGCGCAAGCAGAATGGAATGATTGCTTGGAAGAGTATCATTGAAATACAAAGTAACATAGTGGTCCGGCGAAAATGTGAATGCCCAATCGAAAGTCTCTGTGAGCTGTACGACAGTATAACCAAGACAGAATTGATTACAAGAAGATAAAAGCGGAATAAATGAACTTTATATTCTGATCCCGGTGGAGGGAAACGTGAATTGTGAAATTAACTTTGCTGTGTGGAAACTACAAGTAGCAAGGGGCATTGCAAAATGGAAGAATTTAATGTGAAAGTGTTGAACTGTTTAATTAGGGGTCAAAGTGGTCATGCAGAGGTGAAGTCGAATCCAGTTAAGGTAACTCAAACCCGACGACCGGAAGTCTTTAAAGCTATGTGAAGTAAAGGTTTGTTTGATGCCGGCAGAGGGGAACCAGGGTAAGATACGTTGGCGCCCCTTGTGGGCCTGGCAGACAGGTATGCGATATACTCCTCCGCTTCGCAGATCAGTGCGTTATCGGTGTTGGCGGTCGGGTGGCGTGATTAATAGTCTCCGGGGCTGGCATCCCCACCTGGCTTATGTATGATGGTATAGTCGTACTCTTGAAGTCTTATGCCCCTTCTCTCGATCCGGGGGGGGGGGCTTTTTGTTTTGGGGTTTCTGAACAGGGGGAGTAGCACCTGATGGTCGGTGACGAGTGTGAAGCACCTGCCGATTACGAAATGGTGGAACTTTTTGCAGGCCCGTACGGCTGCTAGACTTTCGCGTTCTGCCTGCGAGTAGGCCTTTCCAGTGGGAGATAGGGCCCTGCTGGCATACGCGATGACTGCGTGTTGGGTGTTGTCCTCAGGGCTGGTTTGAGCCAGGATGGTGCCGAGGCCAACGGGGCTGGCATCGACGGTGATGATGGTGTCCCAGCTCGGGTCAAAGTAGGTCAATTGTAGGTGGTTCGCCAGGCTCTCTTTGATGGTTTGGAAGGCCTCTTGGCATTGTTTGTCTCACGTGAAGGGTGGGTCCTTCTTTAGTAAGGCCCTGAGGGGGTCGGTGGTAGTGGCGTAGTTTGGGATGTACCAGGCACAGTACCCGCCAGCCCTAAAAAGGATCTCAGTTCAGCAACGTTTGTGGGGGCGTGCAGGTTGGTGATGGCTCTAATATTTTCTGGATCAGCTGTAATTCCCTTGTCTGAAAAGATGTCCCGAAGAATCGCAGGCTGGTTTTGTTGACTTTGCACTTGGGGGGATTGAGGTATAGGCCTGCGTCATGCAGATTTTTGCATACAGCAAGGAGCGCTTTGTCATGTTGTTCCTGGCTCTTCCCGAAGATACGGATGTCATCACTGTAGTTTAGGGCATTGATCTCTGGTGATAACAGTTTCCGTATGGTTTCTTGAAAGATCTCTGCCGCCGAGGATATTCCGAAGTTGAGGTGTTTGTATCGGAATAGCCCTTCATGGGTGACGAAGGTGGTGATTGGTCTGGAAGCTGGGTCTATGACGAGTTGGTGATATCCCTGGTTTAAGTCTAATTTGGAAAAATGGGTGGCCTGGTTTAGTCCGACGAGCATGTCTTCTCTGCTGGGTCCTGGTGTCTCTCTCTTTGTATGGTGGCATTGGGGATGCGCATGTCAACACACAGGCGTAGTCGACCGTTGTCTTTGGGGATGACAACAAAGAGCGATACCAGGGCGTGGGTCCCTCTACCTTTTCAATTATGTAGTTTTGCAGGAGCAGGTGTAGTTCTTTGGACACCTACGCTTGGAGGTGGAATCCGACGTTGCGTGGGTGTTGGGGGACAGGCATGATCGTGGAGGCAATGTGCAGCTTGATGACCGAGTCCTTGAGCATCCCCACTCCTTTGAACAACTTGGGGAAACAGGTCTTGAGGGTCTCCACGTCGATGGGTTGGTGGATTATTGACCTTATTTCCTGTCTCCCTGGTGGGTATCCTTTTATGACTTCTTCCAGTTTGCAGTGAAGATCAATGAGTGACAGGGCTCTGGTGGCCCTGTAGCTGAGGAGGCATTGTCCCACTGATAGGCTCTGGATGACATGGATGACAGTGGGCACTGTAAGACCTCAGTTGGACAGGTCACAGAGGACCTGGCCTTTGGAGGCCAACGGGAGTGCCGCTCCCATTGGAAGATGTGTGTGCGTGATTTGAATAAGGGGTAGAGGTCTGCTATTCTGTGATACAGTTCTTCATTCATTACATTGACGGTACCCCCCATGTCCACGACAAACTGGTTCTGAGCCTCTCCCATTTGTACCATCGCTTTGGGGGCTAGCGTGTCATCCAAGGATGTGCTGAGGAGTTGGACATACTCCCTATCATAGCCGTCTTGCAGGTAGAGTGGGTATTGGTTGACTGCAATCAGGGTCCTAGGTGGTGAGTTACTGAACGGGTCATAGTCCGATGTAGCAATGGCGGGTGCATTTCCTTCTTGCTCCCTGATCGTTGTGTGTCCTCTGGAAATGTGTTGTCAGGTGGGGTGTCCTGCAGTTCAAAGTGGGGTTGCTAGTCGTACAGCTTGTGTTGCTTCCTGTCGGGTTCAATGTGGAGGCTTTCCAGGGCCCTGACGGTGTCCGGGCGGGTGGTGGGCGCCGTCGGGTAGTGTATTCCTCTTTTGAATGGTCGCAGGTCATGTCTGTTCTGGCTGCCGTCCAGGGCCTTGTGCTGGCAGAGGCTGGTATGATCCTGTGTCAGGGAGCTTCTCCCTGCAGATGGCCTGGAAGTGGTTTTCTTGGCCGCAGCGCATACACCTTTGGCCGATTGCTGGACATGGACCTCTGTGGGGGTACTCAAACCCGCATCGGTATTCATTGTTTGTCGCTCTGAGGCCATTGTTGTGGGCCTCTGAAGGTTTGCCTTCCCTGGGGGCCACGGTATCTTGGGTACGGTGTCAGGGCTGCAATCGTGTTGCCTTTTTGAATGGCTGCAGTTTGAACATCGACTCATTCATACACGCGTGCCAGGTCGAGGATTTTTTTGTAGTGTTAGTGGTTTCTTCAGGAGGTGCTTCCTAAATAGGGATAAGATGAGCCCTTCAATTATACGTAGCTGTATTGCATCGTCATTGTTGAAATTGGCGAAGTCACATTTCAGGATTTTCCTTTGCAGGCGGATAACAAATTTGTCAATCAATTCATGGGCTAGTTGGGCGCACTAGTTGAAAGCTTAGCGCTCGTTGTCTCTGTTGAGAGTTACCACTAGTTTGCTGTTGATGGCGGCGAGAAGTCGTTGGTAGGTATTTCATTCTTGTGTCAGTAGTGTCCTTATTATGTTCTTTATTTCTCTTCCATCTACATTTGTGAATATGTTGATCTTGTTGGGTGGGTCTTGGTTCCCTATGGTGCCTACGAAGTCTTCAAACTCTTCAACCCATTCTTCCGACCTTTGTCCCTGGTCATGATGTGGGTTGAGGGTAAATGGGTTGGGGCGTTTTATGAGACTGGTGTGGGATGTGGGACCCACATTTGCCAGCGGTTGTGCTCCTGCCTCGGCAGCTGCTTGTGCCTGGTCGGTCATGGTGCAAGCGATGTGTGGTGGTATCTCACGCGATCATGGGGTCTTGTCTGTTGCACTGGGCTATCTGTGGGAATGGGGTGGTCTTTCCTGGTTCGCGCCACCTCTCCCTCCGGCAGTCCTGGGTGGTGTTGTGCGATCAGTTTACTTGTGGCGTAGTGGCCAGAGGTCTCAGCTTGTGCCTGGTGCAGGTTCAGGCATGATCTTGACACTGGTGGGGTTTTTGGCAGTGTTCAATATGGGGACACGCTAGCGGGCCTCATTCCAACTTTGGAGGTAACCACGCCGCTATTTGCGACATGGCTGCCTCCAAAATCGTTTCTGACTTCGCCCTGGTGAATGGAGTAATTACCGGTCCATTCCTAGGTTGGAGGGACTGGTAATTCCCCATTCACCAGGGCCCTTACCCATTCCCATTTGAGCCCCCATAGGGCTCAATGGGAAGGCGCTAATAACGGTACCGTAAATTACGGTACCATTAATAGCACTAAAGTGCCTTTGTGGGTCCCGTCCTTAACGCCTGCTAAAAGCAGGCGTTAAGGAAGGACCCACAAAGGGAACTCGTAGTAGGGCGGTAAGGGTTTAACGGCACCGGTCTCGTTACCGGTGACTGTTAACCCTTACCGCCCTACTCGGAATGAGGCCTGTTGTGTCTTTGCAGTGGCCTTTGGGGCATGGGGGTCACTCTGTTCTGTTGGCCTGTGCAGTGTGAGGTGGACACCATAGTAGTGGTCAGTGGTTGGTGCTTACGGCTCGCTTTTGGCTGACCCTATGTGGGCCTGGGGATTGGTGGCGCTGGGTGGCCTCTGGTGTGCCATGTTGTAAATTCACTTATTTTGTGTGTTCTTGATCACCTGATCTTGTGCTCCTTGATTTCATGCAGCCTTTTTGAGGTAGATCCCCTGGGCTGGCTGCTCTGGTGGCTGTGGCGGCATTCCCCGTTATGCGGCGGATGTTTTTTTTCTTGGCGGCGTTGGGCTTTCTTTTATTTTCATACACTCTTGCGAGCGTGTTATCGTGCTGGCCCAGCGTGCTGTGCAGGGGCCGCTTGCTGTCACTGCCTTCAGTTGGAAGCTTTCTGCATACGGTGGCAGGGGCGTGGGCTTCTTACTGGTGCCTGGCGTCTCCTCTGCTCGGCCGCTGCATTTTACTTCAGGTAGCCGGGCTCCTCCTTTCGTTGATGGCTGCTGGGCTTCCACGTGCTCTGCTTGCGGTGGTCTCCTGTCACTCTCCTGGTTCTTCCGTGTCACGACACGGGCTGCTGGGCTCCTCACCCCTCCATTTGCTCTCCCTTGGCAGTGCGGGCTGCCATTCGTCTTCTTCTTGGGCGTTCACATGGCTCTCGGTCACTCATCCACTTCTGGGCTCGTTGTGATGACGGCCCTCCTCGTTGCTGCTGGATGCAGCGACCCACTGCTGCTGTGCGTGGCACTGCATACTCCGACTGCTCTTTCCTGCTGGGCACGCGGCCCACCCTGCTGTGCACCGTGGGGTACGGCAGACTTGTTGCCAGTTGTTGGCCCCCCTCGTGGGCCTGGCATGCAGTTCAATATCTCACACGGAGCCAGTGCCAACTTCAATCTCTCTTTATTCTTGCTCTAACATTACTGACCTCCCTCCTCCTTTGCCTGTCCCCTTCCTCCGTCCTCCCACACCCTTCCACCCTGGCGTGCTCTCTTCTCTTAAAGGGCTTGCTCTGTTTTCACCCACAACAAAAAAAAGAGTGAGCTGCAATATTAAAATTGGATTGATCCTACCGTAGGGAAACCTGTGTGAAGCTGAAATTGAGAAGGCTGGAGCCCGACAGAGGGGGGCCTTTTTGTGGAACAATTAAGAAAGTGAAAAACCCTGGCTTGGGTGAGGGAAACCAGAGGGGTCATAAAACTAATCACTGAATGGAAGGCCAAGAAGGCCCTCATTCACAAAATGAACTGCATCCTTTGGGCCGAGGCCAGAGTGTGTCACCAGGTCCAACTGTGCCACCTTACCCCATGCCACAAAACGTGTCAAAAAGGGAGTTTTGCTTAGCCATACTGACATTTCTTTTGAGCACTGATTTTTCTTTGTACATTATACTTTCCTTCTACACATTTATTGTATTAGAGTAAGGGCAGGCATTAGGTTTATTAGTATAGGTAATTTGTATTTGACTAAAGACTGACTAGGACAGCATTATCTTTTGTTTGATGAACACTCCCATCTTAGTTATAGGGCAAGATAGGAGTTTTCCAACCCCATGTGAACCATTAATAAAGGTTTTAAAACGTGCAGCTCTTGTGTCAGAATCAACTTGTGATGCTATGCCTCCCTTACACTACCTAACAAACTAACTAAGGTGCTCGTCAGTCGTCAGTGCAAGTCTTAAATCCAATTCAGTCCACTGTCCAAAGCTAACCTATTCTGACCCTACCACTATTATAATAACTAAGGAACAGGAGAAAGACTCCCTTCTCCTGTTTTATGGGTTCTCCCCAAGTTCAGTTCAATATAGAATGTGTAAATGTCTTTTCACCACTACTCTCATCAAATTATACAGTTTATATACTGGACTCTTCCAGGTCTCAATGTGATCCTTTACTTGTTTTCCCTTCTTCCTCTTTTGTTCTTCCCCTCTTTGTATTATCCTTTCTCTGTCACAGAATATCTCTTCTTTCTTTACTCTCACAAAGGTTCTTCCAATCTAGTATTGACTTTTCATCCTGATCAACACAAGCTGTAAAGCCCCAACATTCTTTCTCACTTTCTTTTATTATTTCTTTTAGACTGGGATGAGTATGAGTGTTCCAGTAAGGATTATAAGTCTCTCTCTGTATATTCCATACTTTGTTTTGACTGGTACGAGTATGAATGTTCCTTGAATGATGATCACTCTCTCTCTCAGTATTTTTAATGCTTCCTTTTAACTTGGATGAGAATTAGATTTCCAGTAATGATTCTCATTCTCTTCCTCTCTCGCTCTCTCTTTCTCTCTCTCTCTCTCTCTCTCTCTCTCTCTCTCTCTCTCTCTCTCTCTCTGTTTTCAATACTTCTTGTTGACTGGGACGATCATCCCTTTCTTTTGTCCTCCCGTTTTCCCTATTAACTGTATTTTGTATGGGTAACATCACAGGGGTCTTATGGGGACTGCAAAGTTCTTCTCTTCTTGTCAGAATGGCTTCTCTTATCAACAACGTATGAGCTTGCTGCTTCATTCCGCTTTCATTTGTTTCCTTCTCAGTCAGCTCTTCACTCGTGGTATCGGCATTGTTTATGGACCGATAGGCCCACCGCATCTCGCCTGCGATCATGGTGGATTCCCTCCCCTTTTCCTCCCTTTGGGGTCAGGATGTCTATTGTTACGACCTCTCTTTACTTTAGCGTTCTCTGTCTCTTTCTCTTCCCAACCCGGTGCGTTGGTGACCTGCTTCGGTTCCATTTTCCACTTGGTACGCTCTCCTCACTTTCAGACCGTTTCTCTTTTCCAAAGTGTTGATTTGGTGTTTTTGCCTGATTTTCTTCCTCGCATTGGACGTTGTGTGTCCAAGACTCTCTAAGCTAGGCCCTGCCAGCTGATTTGAAACTTACGGTCTCTCTCCTCTCCCAGGACCCCACCTTCCAGTTTTATGATGTTCTCCTGAGGCTTCCCTGGTATTTTGGACAAGTCCTTCTTTTCTTTCGTATTCCCATTCAATATGCTTTGAATGATCTTCGTCCCATTCTCTTTAAAGCTTTCTCTCACAGGCATTCATGTTACACTTTGGAAACATTAACAAACTTTAATTTGTGTGTTATGTCTTCCTTCAGGGGATCTTGTTAAAAAGGGTGTAGTGATCTTAAGTTTAGGAATTTCCTTACTGGAACGAGAGCCTCTCCTGGTGAGGTACCGCTTGCCTCTACCCTTAGGAAGGGTGTTGCGTATCAGGCTCCCCTCCCTAGCTTTACAAGGAATGGCTCCCACTTGGGGAGAGGTGAGAGAATCCTGTGATTTGCCACAATTCCCAGTAATTCAATGAAGTGTGATATACTACGGGGTACATGTGCATTCTCACTTAGAGATACACTGCGCAAACAGCTCACAGAAAAGTTGTGCTAGACATGGCCTGTGATAGGATTTCAAATGTGCATGTTGTCTGTGTTGGGCCTGTGCTGTGCTGTCAAGTAGTGCCCCGTTGGGTGATCTGTTGTTCTTGTGTATGTTTGTGTTTTGTGAATTTCTGCTACAGTGGATTCACGTACATGGTATGCAGTGTACATGCCATCAGTGTCTGGTGGTGTTGCATTGTCATTGTGCAGTGATGAACTGGTGCATTGGCTCTGTAGGTATGTGTACCCTATGCATTGTGGTTCCGGTAGTCATCTGTTTGTGCATGAGTTACTTGTTGGGAGAATGCATTGCTGTCATAATACTGCATAGTCCTGCTGGGCCTAGTCCTGTGGGTTGGTGGGTGTCATGTGTGGCATGAGAGGGCAGGCCCTGCATGTATGGGGCGTTGACAGGGCATGTATTTTTCCGTAGTTATAATGTTCCACTCCTCCACCCTTCACATGGCTTCCAACTGGTGCTGCAAGATTGTATTGTGTGATGGTACTTATACTCAGCATCCATATCCATTGCCCTCTATAGCTCTCAATGCACGCAGGCAAGGTGCTGTTACACAGGACCATTGCATTGTGGGTGGATCCAGGAATGTGGGTACAACAGTGTGTTATTGTCAGGTCAGCATCACATGTAACCTGCACATTCATGGAATGGAACTGCTTCCTTTTGCAGTATGCCTATTCAGATGCCTGGGAGAAACCAAAGCTACATGGATGCAGTCAAGCGCAGCAATTACGTTTGGCATGTGGTCTGCTGAGTAGAAACATACTTTTGTGGCATTTATATGTGCCAGGGTTGTGGGGAAGGAGATGTGCTGGGATGCATGGAACAGGAATGCCTCCAGCAGCTGCCCGAGCACAAGTGAAAAAATTGACTGTGACCAGAGAAGGAGAAGGAGAGCGACGTGCCGGGTGTGGTTCGTCGGAACACACAAGCATGTGGGGAAGGACGGAAGGGTGTCACCAGTACCAGCAGTAGAAAGTGGAAAGGCTGCCTTGCAAGTCGACAGGACGTCTCTGGTAGTAGTAGTAGTAGTAGAAGAAGAAAGTGGAAACCGGAGGGTGAGTGAGAGACCGGGGAAATGAGAGACCGGTCCAGTGCCCTACCAGCCCGGGAGAAGGAAACCGGGTGATACGAAGGTGCACCTTCCGAGAAGAGGTCAAGTGACACAGAAAAGACTAAGCATGGGTTGCCTAGAGGGGATCTTGATAGTCGACACAGGGCCAACACAGTGAAAACCAAAAGAAATGATGGTGGCGGCATGACCTGTGGTGGGTGGACCGTGCGGTGCGAGAACTATCCGGAAACTTCCAGCACCGGCCTACCACAGAGCCGCTACCTGGAAAGGCTGGGCAGTTGGGGCCTCAACGAATATCCAAAACGTCTGTAGACATGGGGTACGAAACCAAGCAGGCTTCAATTATTGAAGACAGAAGCATAACATCACTGAACAGCCCAGGCATAACCAGTAAAACGTTCCCCACCCAGAACAGGTAATGGGAATGGGAGAAAGTCCAGGAGGGAGCCGTGGGATATGTAAATGAAATTCAAAACGTCGATGGAGTCGGGAAAAAAGGAAAGCAGAGTCACAACGCAATTCATTGGGGTCAAATTAAAGAAAACATAAAGAGACTTACTTTGAACCTGGGGCTGGCACTTAAAACCTTGCTCCCCTCTCTCCCAAAGATCGCAGACGTGAATCCGTTGGAACTTGTCCACAAAGTGATCAACTCCCAGACCCAGGGGTCTTGAAGAGCATCATTGGCGAAAACAGTATAATCTCGGTGTACAGCCTGGAAACTACAAGCCTCCTGGGAACATGCTCGTGAACAAAGGGATACCTCTTTCTTTACACAACAGTGATGTGAGATATTGGGCCTCATTATGACCCCGGCGCTAAACCATGGTGCTATTAGCACCATGGTCCATGCCGGGGTCCGCCATGGTGAATGGCGGAATTACCGCCTCATTCCAAGGTTGGCGGGGCGGTAATTCCCCATTCACCATGGCCCCTTCCCCATTCCCATTTTTGGCCCATAGGGCTCAATGGGAATGGGGAAGGCGCTAATTACGGCACCGTAAATTACGGTGCCGTAGTTAGCTCCTAGGTCCCTTTGCGGGTTGGTTTTTTAACACCTGCTAAAAGCAGGCGTTAAAGTGCAACCCGCAAAGGGACCTCGTAATCAGGCGTTAAGGGTTTAATGGCGCCAACACCTTTTACGGAGCCGTTAACCCCTTAACGCCTGGGTTGTAATGAGGCCCATTGTCTTTTTTTGTGGTTGTTCATTCAACACTGGATCCTGCCAAGAGTCAGTGCACCTTTGAAACCAATCTTCTCCAAAAACCAAAGAAGAGAATTCCTTGTGCTAATCCTTTACTGGAAATACTAGCTTTGGTGCACCAAAGAGCCTTAAACAAGCCTTTTCCTCGTCCCAGTTGGGCGAAATAATGAAAGTAAAGAAAGTAGAGGGGAGAGAAAACCATTGGAGGGAACTACAAGAACTGTTGCAGAAGTTAGAATTAAGATAGCCCGGAAGAGGCTTACAAAGAACGGGGAACAATCTAGGAGAAGGGAGTCATTCTCCTTGCCCCACTGGAGTATTTTGGAACCTTGTCTTCTTTGAATTTGACCCTTAGAACATTTGCAGAAGTTGAAAACGTTGCACCTTGAGGGACTCATACCCAGGCGAAGTGTCAGAATGTACCAATGTGTCAACTGAAAAGGATACAATATTCAAAAGGATACAGGAGGTAGGGTCTTCCGGATCCCTGTTCACCCGTTTTGATAGTCGTGAAGTCAACAAAGACCTTCCAAATGATACAACCCTCTGGCTGATAAAACAGGCAGAGCGATGGATCACTGGAAAGGGCGTGGGTAAGGTAGAGTAACCCAGCCTAGGACAAATTAAAGTATCATGAGTAACTGTTCCAACCTGAGTATGATGAATTAGACAATGACAGGAATGTTCACACTGACCTGTATCTCTGGGTAGAATAATCCAGAAGTCTCTTGATGGAATTGAAATGAAGAACAAACGACAGGGAAGGGAAAATTAGTAAGGGAGACTTATCCCGAACGGAACGAGGCTCACGCTAGATACGGGTTGAGTTCACCACAGGATAGCGTCCAAAGTTCAGTTCAAAGTCACTTCCAATAATCCTTGAAAGGCTTCCTTCCCACTTTAGGGAACAATCCTTCTGTTAATTCCACAGATGCAGGAGTTTAGAAGAAAATAGCGTTGAAGACAACGTGCGCGTGTGGTTTTACACGCGGGCAGGATTCGCGCAGCCTTGGCCAGCCGCGTGTGAAGACAAAGAGCGCGTGTGGTTTTTACACGCGGGCAGGATTCGTGCAGCCTTGGCCAGCCGCGTGTGTAGACGAAGAGCGCGTGTGGATTTTACACGCGGGCAGGATTCACGCAGCCTTGGCCAGCCGCGTGTGTAGACGAAGAGCGCGTGTGGATTTTACACGCGGGCAGGATTCACGCAGCCTTGGCCAGCCGCGTGTGTAGACGAAGAGCGCGTATGGAATTTACTCGCGGGCAGGATTCACGCAGCCTTGGCCAGCCGCGGGTGTAGACGAAGAGCGCGTGTGGATTTTACACGCGGGCAGGATTCACGCAGTCTTGGCCAGCCGCGTGTGAAGACAAAGAGCGCGTGTGGATTTTACACGCGGGCAGGATTCACGCAGCCTTGGCCAGCCGCGTGTGAAGACAAAGAGCGCGTGTGGATTTTACACGCGGGCAGGATTCACGCAGCCTTGGCCAGCCGCGTGTGTAGATGAAGAATGCGTGTGGATATTACACGCGGGCAGGATTCACGCAGCCTTGGCCAGCCGCGTGTGTAGACGAAGAACGCGTGTGGATTTTCACGCGAAGGGATAGCTCCAGGAATCAGCGTGTGGCGGAACACACGTTATCGAAGGCCCAAAAGTAGCTGTAAGATTCAGCAAGGATGTAGATCAGAGGTCCAGCTACACAACGCCAATAGAGACGATCAGAAGCAGCGAGTGAAGTTACTACGCTGCTTAAATACGTAATACCGTAGTTCACGTGACGAAGCAAAAGTCACGTGAAGTTAGCGACGTGAAAAGTGCAAACGTCGTTTTCCCGGTAACGTATCGAATAGCCTCCATTTGGAGTAGAATGGTCTAGCTGTCCTACGAGCGTAGCGTCCAGCATGCATGACAGTGCCATCCCCCAAAGGGACAACCTCTCCCCTTCTTGTGTGAAAGCGCTTCAATAAAGCAGGAGCATGAATGTTAGAAAGAGGTTCCCAGGACCTATCTTCGGGACCATAGCCCTTCCAGTCCACCAGATAATATGGTCTACCAGAACGGAGTTTCATATCCATTATGTCTTGTACCTCGTATTCATCTGAACCCCGCACAGAAATAGCAACAGGCCGTACAGGCAGTCTAGTAGCTTCAGAAAATGGCTTAATGAGTGACACGTGGAACACAGGATGCACTCGCCATCGTTGTGGCAAAGCCAGACGTACAGCAGCAGGATTAAGAACTTGGAGCACTACATACGGACCGATGTATTTAGGCAACAATTTCTTTTTGCCTGGAATTCTTAAGTTCTTAGTGGACAGCCAGACTTTCATACCAGCCTTATAGACAGGTGCGGGTACTCTATGAGCATCGGCATAGAACTTGTCACGTCGTTTAGCCTGCTCCAATTGCTGCTTCACCTTTCTCTGTAATCTCTTCAGATCACGAAAAGTACGGCCTGCGGCAGGCGTGTCCAAGGATAGACCGGAATCCAGAGGTATTGATCGGGGGTGTTGTCCATAGAGAGCATAGAACGGTGATGTGCCTATGGCACTATGATAAGAGTTGTTATAGGCGAATTCAGCCGCCGGCAGTACCGTGAGCCAGTCCGACTGGTATTGCAAACACAGACACCGCAGATACTGTTCCATAGTACAATTGACCCTTTCAGTCTGTCCGTCAGTTTGAGGATGATAAGCGCTGGACATTCTATCATCAATTAGTAATGCAGATGTTAAAGCTCTCCAAAAGCGTGACGCAAACTGCGAGCCCCTGTCAGTAATGATTACTGATGGTAGACCAAAGAAACGAAATATATGTTGGATGAATAGTTCAGCCAGAACAGTAGCAGTTGGTAAACCAATACAGGGAATAAACAGAGCCAATTTAGTGAAATAATCCACTACGACCCATAGGGTATCATATCCCTGATTTGGGGGGAGTTCTACCACAAAGTCCATAGATATCATGTCCCATGGTTTGTTAGGGACAGGCAGGGATTGGAGTAAGCCCACTGGTTTACCAGGAGTACTTTTACATTGGATACATACAGAACAAGAAGATACGTAGTTTATAACATCCTTTGCCATGGATGGCCACCAGCACCACCTTTTGAGCAGGTCCAGTGTTTTCTTCCGTCCAGGATGGGCTGCAATCAAGGAATCATGATTCCATTTGAGGGCTTTATTCCGCATTGAAGGAGTTGGTAGATAAAGTACTCCTTGTGTGAAAGGTAAACCGTTATGCACGTCCAGATTCATATCCTGGACTACTTGTGGATTACTTTTTACCCACTCTTGTATATCGGTTTTTAGGGATGGTTGAACCGAACAACTACAAATCACATGATCTGCCAACAGCTGGATCTGTACTTGTTTTTCTTCCTGCGCCTCTTTACTCATACGGGACAAAGCGTCCGACTTAACATGTTCTCGGGCAGGACGATAGGTGACCCGGAAATCGTATTGGGCAAAAAAGACATGCCATCTGGCCTGACGGGCCGTAAGGCATTTCATGGATTTGAATGCTTGGAGATTCCTATGGTCAGAGTACACTAACACCTGTTGTTTGGCCCCAAGAAGATGATGACGCCATTCTCGGAAAGCATCTTTAATAGCCAGTAGTTCCCGCTCAGTAACGGTGTAGTTTCGTTCATATGAGGTGAGTTTACGAGAGAAGAAAGCCACTGGGTGTTCCTCCTTAGTTTCTGTGCAAACTTGTGAGAGCACTGCGCCAATAGCGACACTGGAGGCATCCGCTTCAACGATAAACTGGCGGTCAGGATCCGGATGTTGAAGCACGGGTGCAGTGGTAAATGCTTCCTTTAGCTTTTCAAATGCTACTTGGGCATGTTGGTTCCAACAGAAAGGTGTTTTGGAACTAGTTAAAGCCGTCAAAGGAGCTACTGTTTTGGAAAAGGAATGGATAAATCTGCGATAGAAATTCGCAAAGCCCAAGAAAGACTGTAGTGACTTGACGTTATGTGGAATCGGCCAATTCAAAACGGCCTTTACCTTGGAACGACTCATTCGAGCACCTAGATTGGTAATGTCGTAACCAAGGAATTCCACTTCCTGTGAATGAAAGACACATTTTTCGGCTTTCACATAAAGATGGTTCTCCCTGAGTCTTTGTAGGACTGTAGAAACATGTCTGACGTGTTCCGATAAAGATGATGAGTAGATCAAAATGTCGTCCAGATAGACCACCACATATTGGTCCATTATGTCTCTGAATATATCATTCATGAAGAATTGAAATGTGGCGGGAGCGTTGCACAGACCAAAAGGCATCACCAAATATTCGTAAAGACCATACCGTGTCTTAAAAGCGGTCTTCCATTCGTCGCCTTCACGAATGCGAACCAAATTGTATGCACCTCGCAAGTCCAATTTGGTGAAATAACTGGAAGTGCCTAACTGATCCAACAGAACGTTTATTAGTGGCAAGGGGTATTGGTTTTTTATGGTGATGTCATTAAGTGCCCTGTAATCAATACAAGGTCTGAGGTCTCCCTCTTTCTTAGGAACAAAGAATAGAGGAGATGCAGCAGGAGATTGTGAGGGCCGTATAAAGCCCGTTGCTAGTGCTTTGTCAATGTATTCTTTTAACACGACGTCTTCTTTGGGTGTTAAAGAATAAACACGGCCTGCAGGAATTTTGGCACCAGGAATCAATTCGATAGGACAGTCGTACTGTCGATGAGGAGGTAGTTGTTCTGCCTGGCCTTTATCAAAGACATCAGCATAATCAGCGTATTCGCATGGTATGATATTGTCGCATTGATGTACAACGCTGATAATAGAATCCTCCACCATAGAGGCCAATATATGTTGTTTATTTGACACCTCTTGACTGGTAAAGCAATGTTCATTGCAATGAGTCGAAGGATATTGGAGCGATCCCGAAACCCAGTCAACAGCAGGATTGTGAAGGGTTAACCATGCAAGACCTAGTATGATCTCGTACTGCGGAGCAGCAATAACATCGAAGATGATTTCTTCAGAATGGTTATTCGATAACGTCATCTGAACAGGTACCGTCTCCTGGGTTACCATACCAGAAACCAGAACAGATCCGTCCACGGTGTTCACCGTTTCAGGTCTTTTTTTGTTTACAAGGGGTAAGGAACGGTTCTTGGCATAAGTGATGTCTATATAATTGCTGGTGGCTCCAGAATCAACCATGGCCTTGGAAACCACTTCTCGCTCCTCACAATGCAACGTCACCTGAATTATTACAGGCGCATGTTTAGGAATGGTACTGGAGTCCGATGAAACACTCGACATAGGGACTCCTGCTAATGTCGAGTTTTGGCGTTTCCCGCATGCTTGATGGGTTTTTTAGGACATGTTGCCAACAAATGCTCGGAAGAACCACAGTACATACATAAGTGGTTTTTTCTTCGTTTCTCCCGTTCTGCATTGGACAATCGGCCTCTCACGGCGCCTATCTGCATGGGTTCAGGGTCGTTAGAGTTGACTGCTGGTGTCTCTGACCGCCCCGAGACCGGCATGAAGGGCTTTTTCTCTCCCTTTCGAGCATTCCTTCGGGCGTCGATTTGTAGAACCAAATCGAGCAGCTCTGGGAAACCCGTAGGAACCACAGGAACTGTAGATAAGGCGTCTTTCAGTTCCTCAGAAAGACCCTTGTAAAAAACAGCCGTTTTCTTGCTGTCAGGCCATTGGGTTTCCGCCGTCAGTTGATTGAACCGGGCAACGTAAGACATAAGGGGTTGGCTGCCCTGTTGTAGGTTAAGCAACTCTAAATCGGTGGCTTGAGTAGAGTAACGCATGTCAAAGACTTTACTCATAGCAGTCAAGAGATCGTCACAATCGTACAACAAAGGGCTATTGGTTTCCAACAAAGGGTTAGCCCAGGCAGCGGCTGTGCCCCCTAAATGGGAAAGCACGAAGGCTGCTTTTGTGGTTAGATCAGGAAAAGATGTAGGACGGCAAAGAAAATGGAGCCGGCACTGATTTACAAAGGTTCTGTAGGCTTTGGGATCACCCGTGAACCTTTCCGGAGGGGCCAAGGGAAACTGAGTGGGCATAACCACATTAATAGTTTCCTGTGGGGGTGCCATACTCCCTGATCCGGATGCAGTAGCCATCGGCGCCTGTGCTCCCTGAGGACTACCATGTAGGGCGTCTTGCATAACGTCCATACGGTGCCGTAACATGTCCTGTGCAGTAACCATTTCATTTCTCAAATCGGTGATCAACTGTGTTAAAACGGTTAAAGAATCCGTACCCTCCATGGCTTCTGATTCTGTCAGAATGTACCAATGTGTCAACTGAAAAGGATACAATATTCAAAAGGATACAGGAGGTAGGGTCTTCCGGATCCCTGTTCACCCGTTTTGATAGTCGTGAAGTCAACAAAGACCTTCCAAATGATACAACCCTCTGGCTGATAAAACAGGCAGAGCGATGGATCACTGGAAAGGGCGTGGGTAAGGTAGAGTAACCCAGCCTAGGACAAATTAAAGTATCATGAGTAATTGTTCCAACCTGAGTATGATGAATTAGACAATGACAGGAATGTTCACACTGACCTGTATCTCTGGGTAGAATAATCCAGAAGTCTCTTGATGGAATTGAAATGAAGAACAAACGACAGGGAAGGGAAAATTAGTAAGGGAGACTTATCCCGAACGGAACGAGGCTCACGCTAGATACGGGTTGAGTTCACCACAGGATAGCGTCCAAAGTTCAGTTCAAAGTCACTTCCAATAATCCTTGAAAGGCTTCCTTCCCACTTTAGGGAACAATCCTTCTGTTAATTCCACAGATGCAGGAGTTTAGAAGAAAATAGCGTTGAAGACAACGTGCGCGTGTGGTTTTACACGCGGGCAGGATTCGCGCAGCCTTGGCCAGCCGCGTGTGAAGACAAAGAGCGCGTGTGGTTTTTACACGCGGGCAGGATTCGTGCAGCCTTGGCCAGCCGCGTGTGTAGACGAAGAGCGCGTGTGGATTTTACACGCGGGCAGGATTCACGCAGCCTTGGCCAGCCGCGTGTGTAGACGAAGAGCGCGTGTGGATTTTACACGCGGGCAGGATTCACGCAGCCTTGGCCAGCCGCGTGTGTAGACGAAGAGCGCGTATGGAATTTACTCGCGGGCAGGATTCACGCAGCCTTGGCCAGCCGCGGGTGTAGACGAAGAGCGCGTGTGGATATTACACGCGGGCAGGATTCACGCAGTCTTGGCCAGCCGCGTGTGAAGACAAAGAGCGCGTGTGGATTTTACACGCGGGCAGGATTCACGCAGCCTTGGCCAGCCGCGTGTGAAGACAAAGAGCGCGTGTGGATTTTACACGCGGGCAGGATTCATGCAGCCTTGGCCAGCCGCGTGTGTAGATGAAGAATGCGTGTGGATATTACACGCGGGCAGGATTCACGCAGCCTTGGCCAGCCGCGTGTGTAGACGAAGAACGCGTGTGGATTTTCACGCGAAGGGATAGCTCCAGGAATCAGCGTGTGGCGGAACACACGTTATCGAAGGCCCAAAAGTAGCTGTAAGATTCAGCAAGGATGTAGATCAGAGGTCCAGCTACACAACGCCAATAGAGACGATCAGAAGCAGCGAGTGAAGTTACTACGCTGCTTAAATACGTAATACCGTAGTTCACGTGACGAAGCAAAAGTCACGTGAAGTTAGCGACGTGAAAAGTGCAAACGTCGTTTTCCCGGTAACGTATCGAATAGCCTCCATTTGGAGTAGAATGGTCTAGCTGTCCTACGAGCGTAGCGTCCAGCATGCATGACACGAAGGGAGTCATTCTCCTGGCCTGTGGAAACAACTTTTCTTAGATTTGGATTTGTGTTTAAGTGGTAGGGATAGGATAGGAGTTTGGACTAGGATGGTGAACTTTTGATTTGGACTACACAGACTTCCTGACTGGCTGAGTTTTAGTTTGTTTGAGGTAGGGAAACCACCTCTAGTTAGGGATAGCTAGGTTTGTTGGTTGTTAATAAATGTTTATAGCAATCACTATGCCACTGTTTGGTCAAACTACTCATTCCATGCCGCCACATTACCCAAACCACCCAGAAAACTATCAACCAGTTTCCCATCTTCAACGGATCACTAAGTACCTTGAGAATTATGGCCTCAGAGATCCACTTCACTTTGGCTTCTGTAGTAAATACTCCACATACTCCACAGAGACTGCAATCATGCATGTCTCCAATGTTCTCTCTGATGTCACCACTGTAAACTCTCTTCTAAACACATCCTTTTGGAGACATCTGGCGCTTTGACACTGTCAATAACTCCTCTCTACTCCTCACTCTCTAGGAACTTGTGTTTTGCAAATCTGTTTTTGCTTTAATTGCCTCCTAGTTAGAAGGTTAATCATTTAAAATCTTCTGGATTTTGCAAACTTCAAACCCACCGTCTCCATGTTGGCATCACCCGAGGATCCGTCCTTGGACCTCTGCTCTTGACCCTCTATACCTCTGCTCCGGTAAGACTTATCTCCTCCCTAGGCCTGCACTATTACCTTTTTGCTGATGACACTCACATTTTCTCTTCTTTCCCTCCTTCACCCAGCCACCTTGGAAGAGATTACCAACTGTCTGACCGCAATGTATCACTGGATGGCTTTCCGCTGCCTCATGCTGAACTATTAAAAAAACTGAAGTCATCTTCCTCTCTGCTTTTAATGCCATCCCTATCCTACCCTCTCCTATTTCCATCATGCCAGACCTTCTTTCTCCCTCACCCAAGGCTCACAATCTTTGGGGTCCTCTTTGATATTAACCTTCAACTACAGCGTTTCACTACTACCACTGCCAGTACTGCTTGTATGAACCACCTCAGTGTTTGGAAAATCTGTCTTTTTCTTACTAACCATTTTATGAAATCTCTAAACTCCACCCTTTTGCTCAATAAACTTGAGTACTGCTCAATCTTGGCCTTCCTCTCTACTCCTTCCTCCCTCTAGACAAAGGGGCTTATTATGTTTGCCGGTCCAGAATTAACGTGGCAGCAGTTCTGTTTACCGGTATATTTCTGGACCAGCAAACTACAGTTTTGCCCATCCAGTGGCCTGATGTACCTCCAGCCAGTAGCTGTAGGTAACTCAGTCACCCCACTGGCAAAAAACAGCTGGTTTTACCGGTGCATGTAATACCGGCAATCCCCCCATGGAGTCCTATGGGACTTCTTGGAATGGGGATGTACTTTCCCTTACTGGCACCTGTAATCTGCTGGTAATTCCGGCAGACCTGGTGCCGGTAACGGTAATTCCGTTTGGTGGTATGCCACCAGAGTTACCAGTGGGATACCACCAAACATATGAGCCACAAAGTCTTCGATTTTGTTATCCGCAGTGTCTACAACCTGCCCAGATGCACCCCCACTGATACCTATCAACATCATGCTGCTGGGCTCTCAATGCACAACCGCTCCCTTTTGAAATTCCTTCTCCTAGTCTACAAAGCTCTCAATGGTCCTGCTCCGCAGTGCCTGTCAGATTGCATCTCTGTTTACTCACCATCTCATTCTCTCTGATCCTCCTCTGCACTCAACCTCATTGTTTCATGCCCACTGTGCCTCCTCTCGCTAATGCTCTTTCTACCTACTCGCACTGCCCCACTGTAACCTGCTGCACATCACAATAAAAGCCAGCCCTTCAATGGATCTCTTCAAAGCTCGGCTTAAAATTCACTTACTTGTGAAACAGGGAGCCCCTCCTGCTCTCTCACCAGTCTTCCCTATCTGACCCCACTACTTCAAGCAGTGACGCTGAATAGTGTAGTTTTGTACGTTTATATGGCACTCCTCTGTTTAAAGCACTTGCGCCCTTCAATGAATTTTACCTTTGTAAACCACCTGGTTTCTTTTATACATATTTATTTCTGTTTGGTTTGTTTAGTCGCTGGTATATGTCCCACTTTCTTACACCTGAATAAACTGGCTCACCCCTGTCATCTTTGTGCTATTGTACACGCCCAATTAGCACCCAGGATGGGACGAGCACCAATCAGGTTCCATGAGACGTGGGCTGAAACCACTAATACCCACAGGCGGCTTCCCCCACTGCGGCGCGCCATCTTCCCCCACATATCTTTCTTTAAAAAAATACTTTCCCCAACCCCTGTCCCACTTACCTGACTGTTGCAGTGAGGGGTGCTGCCGCAGCAGCTTGCCTACTCGCCTTTTCAGCTGCCAAGGTAACAGAAGAGGGGTTCTGTGTGGAGCCCCACCTACTATAACCATGCTGGCCATTTTGGATCAGTATTTCCATTCACTGAACGGGACGCGTGAAAACACTTTTTTTAGCACCCCGGATTACTGCTCTGGTGACCAGGGGTGCGGATGGCGTTAGCACCCGTTCCAAGTGCTGCAACGGTAACCATCGTTAACTATTCTTGCTTTGCTCGGGCCATTAATTCGGGCTGCCGGGCCATTACACACCCGTTCTAACACCACATTCTACGGAATGCCTCCAGTGTCCGTAAATGAGGTATTGTAAATCATTTCTGATTAAATTGACATCTCTGTCCTTCAATTAAATACAAATAAATATAAAATAGAATCCGACTGCTCATTTGAATTTAGAGCACTAGGTCCTCTTTCGTATAGACCTTGACTCGATTTGAGTTGGCCTTCAACCCTACCACTTTTTTTATTTAAGAAAACCTTATGTATTCAGTTTATTTGTTCTACTGTAGGTCCTCTAGGAGATTGTTTCACCCTACTCTTACACTCGGGGGAGAGGGGAGTACATATGCGGTCCAGGGAAAATCAAGCCACGGATACTGGACTATTCTAGGACAGGAAAATAGGGTAGGACTACCACAGTGAGAAAGGGAATTCTCCACTTCTAAACCTAAACAACACTCCGCATGTTGGACCAACTTGTGGCAAAGCGAAGCCTTTTCGTTGGTACATAACCTTCAATTCCGCAAAGCAGGCCTGTTCTGTTTGTGTTACACCCCTTTCTGCCTTCAACACATCCTGTGTTTTTATTCCAAAATCAAACTGGTAGAATCCCGTGTATCTTGTGCACAAATGTTCTGCTGAGCATCCCTTCTGTTTACGGTGCCCATATTCTATCTGAAATACAAAGGTGGTATTAGATTTGAAGTCTCTGAACACACAGAATGGAACAACCTCCCATTCTCCGTAAGGTAAGCAAGAACCCTGTCTGCACTTAAGGAAGAATCATAAATCCTTGCTTTTTTATGAAGGCTTTTGTTGTATCCTATGCCACCTCGGGTGCGCGAGGGAGACCGCATCCACCTTACGCACCCAAGGCCATGATGTTACTAAGCGTCAGAGGTTACCAACCGCCTCTGACGCTGACAACGGTTATTCTGTGACCCTGCCACGCTGACAGGGGTCATGTATGGATCGCACTTATGATTGTGACTAAATAAATGTATATGTTCACATCGCTACGTGTTTCCTGCTTACTACATTAGTGACGACAAGGAGGGATCCTGCGGCGAAACAAGACCCCTGTCGCAGGGAAGTATCTCATGTGGGAATACCACTGCAAGTAACTGCGCACAGCGATCGGATACAAATGCGTATGGAGAGAAATCCTATCTTCTTACGGGCATATGGTGGCAGACATCTACGACGCTCTACAGATAAGTGCATGAGGCATGGCAGGAGTGGATGTGTACATCTCCAGCTTTCTGAATTCTCCAGTGAGACGCGTATCTGGCATCACATTAGCTATGTGAAAGAAGGAGGGGATTTCCTGAGACTTAAGTCACATGGACGTTTTCAATAACCCTCCCAGCTTGAACTCACGTTTTTGCCATCCTGTGGCTATTTAATGGTACTACTGCCCCATTAGTTATATTCAAGCATTTTGGATGATAACTCCAGCTTTACAAGTGCAAGGGCCATTTGGTGCAGAATACAGAAAGGAAATATTGATATAACCTTACACCCTTCAGGCGGAGGGATGTATGGGATCTTTGGTGGCGCGCTCGCCTTCAGCTTTCCTGTTACTACTGGCATAATGACTGTAAACTGCACCACCAGTTAATTGAGATTACACCTTGTGTGTCAAGGAAGATATCATCCATCACCAATTGGGCTGAGCAGTATTTCTGGTGGTACTCAGTGGGGACCGTCTTAACTCCATCCGGCGGTGGCAGTGGGAGCTACTCCTGTCTGAAGATTGTGGGGCAGCAGGGAGATCTTGTATTGTGACACACCTTGGAATTAAGTCTCACTACTAGTGGTACTCTGTATATGACTGTCCCTATTCCATCTGGAAGTGATAGTGGGATGTACTCCTGTCTGAAGATTGTGGGTGCAGGTGGCCGATCTTACTAGTGTCATCCTCTGACTCAACCCTTACCACCAGTGGTACTTTGTGTGTGACTGTCACTACTCCATCCGGAAGCGACAGTCGGAGATACTCCTGTCTGAAGATTGTTGGGGCAGGTGGCAGATCTTCTGAGTAGTGAGTACCATGCAGAACATAGAGCCACCACCCAAGTTTTTAGCAATACCTGGTGAACCTACAATACCATGGGAAGATTGGAGAGATGTATTTAACTTCTACTTTGTGGCATCTGGGGGTGAAAGGTATTCTGATGAGTGGACATTTTCTACCCTTATGTGTTGTTTGGGTGCAGAAGCAGTGAGGATTATCAAAAAACTTCCAGAGGTAGTAGATGAGTAGGGTGTGATGGGGGGCAGAGGGGATGGTGAGGGTTTATATGGCATGGCTATGAAAAAATTGCAGGTACAGTTTGAAAAAAAACAATATTGTGTTGGAAAGGTACAAGTTCTTCTCAAGGAAGCAGGGTGTGGGGGAAACTGTGGACTCCTTTTTGGCAGACCTCAGGGTATTATTGGCATCATGCGAGTTCACAGGGAATGAGGTGGAGTATATTAGAGACCAGTTAATGTTACATACATCAAACCCTAAAATACGGGAACGGTTGTGGCAGGCAAAGAATCCACCCGTAATCGAAGCATTGATGATTGCCAAAGGAATGAAATTAACTAGCATGTGCCTTAAGGATGTGAATTCAAGAGGCAATAAGGAGTTGGAAATAATAAAAAAGTTGCGGCCAAAAAAGAGGCACTCCCTTGGCGACTGCTGTTATATATTGTAAAGAAAACAACAAATGTTAAGCGATTTAAAGTAAATGCGCTGGGTTGTCAGCATGAGTGTTTTCCCAAGACTGTGTGGCTGCTACACAGATGCACTACAAATAAGTAAAAGGTTTGGAAAAGGTTCCTCATATGCGCCAACCTTATTAATAAATTGTTCAAAGGTGAGTCATACAAATTCTGACTAGACAAGTTCCAGATTGTGCTTCAGAAAAAGAGAATTTCCAATTCAATATTGATGATGTTTTTGAAGTTTTTTCTTTTATTCTTACAATTTGTTTAGAGCTGGACAAACAAAAATAATTTACTGTCTGATGTTAACTTCACACCTTATAGTGTCCACAACAAATGCCATGCACAGATCCTTAATACAAATTGGTGTATGGTGTTTTACTCCACACCTTTAAATCTTCACATCAAATGATATGCGCTGATCCTTGGTAATTTGGATTATATGCCTTTATATTTCTCTCTATGTTTTTATATCTCTCTCGACACGTGTTTCCCCATTGAAGTTGTCAATGGTTCATCAGGAGAGGAAATGCTTTCTAAAAGGAAAAACCAAAATTATGTTTTTATAAAACTTAAAGAGATTCCATTGAGTTTTTTTCCACATCATACTATCATTCAATACCTTTTAAACCTAAAAAATAAATAAATATTTTGCTTGACTCACCCATTTTGTGATGCTGTATTTTTTCGGGGAGTATTTATATTCATCCAGGTAGTTTTAGCGGTATCAAAATAAGTGATCAGATAGTCAGAATATCCAAATTCAACTTGATAGATATTTGAAAGGGTTGCCTTCTACTCCAATTGTTGGTTAAACTGGTCAAAAGGCTAAAAGGAAGAGAAAGGTGGAGAGGTGGTATTATTTTACAATGCTTGGAGTAAAGAAGTAATTTCAGATTTAAGTTTTCTGTTCCTACTTTATTCTGGCACTAAAAAGCTAAATTGCTAAACTTATTTTTCTTCCTTTTAGGTTCAGAGGCCCTTTAATGCCATGATAAGCTGTTTGGGGGATACCATGGACGAGTGAATGTCACCATTTAATTTCGGCGCTCTTTTTGTAGTGTGTTTTTGCCGCGATGACGTCATCACGCCGTGCCCACGTGATCTAGCGTGACGCGATAATGTCATCACGCACGTTTTTCGTTCCGATAGCCATTTTGGATCGGGAAAAGCATTACAATGTACAGATCCGGCCGGTATACATCGGATTTACTGTGCTAGTTAGTTTAGGCTTTTGACTTTGGATTCAAATCTGAATTAGTTTTCCTTTTATTTTAATTTGAAGGTGTCAATGCTGAATGGGCATATATTTTGAACCATCAATAATTATTATACTCAAGTTTGGTAGTGGGTTTAGCTTAATTTTGCTGACCTATAAAGACATTTTTATTCTTATTTGGTAATAATAGATAATCCTGACAATCCCCCCCAAAGTGGAAATCCTTATTGCAGGATGTACCTTGAATGCCCTTGCTGACTTGGGGTCTCCTTACACCATTATTTTGGAAAACAAGTACAAAGAGATTTGGGGTGAGAAAGGTCATATGCTGCACAATACTGACATAAGGCCGCGTGCTTACTGTGGCGGGAAAATAGACATTATCGGTTTTGTGTGGCGAGATATTGCCTGTGGGGACAGGCCAACAAGAGGAAAGATTTATGTGGCTAGTAAAGGGGATTGTTTGCTGGGGTGGCGTCATCAAGGCAAGTTGGGCATTGAATTGCATCCCGGCAAGGGACTACAAGTGAGATTGGTGGGGATGAACTGGTTGGAAATGTTCGCCAAGTATGTGAGTTCAAGATTCAATAGTGTGTTTGGGCATGGCATTGGGAAATTGAAGGGATACTGCCACAAGATTGAATTGTAATCTCATGCCAGACCTTGGGTGCACAAAGTAAGGAATTTTCCTTTGAGAGTGAGGGAGAAGGTGAGAGAAGAATTACAAGGGTTATGTGAGCAGGTTGTCATTGAGCCTATTGAGAGCAGTAATTATTGTAACTCAACAGCCCGATGATAGGATTAGATTAGATGTTCACCTGAGAGACCTCAACAGGTCGATTTGGGTAAATAGACATCCACTAACCAAGATCAATGAGATGCTCATGACAGGGGAGAGGCTGAATGGTATAGTACGCTGAATCTCTCTTCTGCATATTACCAAGTAGAACTACATCCCTCATCACATCCCTTAAAAGCATTTATAACCCTGATGGGTGATTTCCAGTTTAAAAGGATGCTGTTTGGATTAGCATCGGCATCCGCATATTCCAAAGAGTTCTGGAAGATTTGTTCAGGGATGTACCCAGTGTGCAGTGTTTCCAAATAACATCCTAATTGGGGCAAAGAGTGAAAGTGAACACAATGCCAAGATGTATGAAGTTTTACAGAGATTGAAAATGGCACGATTGACTGCTAAATTAGCCAAGTGCCAGTTCGAACTACACCAGGTTTCTTATTTGGGCCACAATCTCTCTAAGGAGGGAATGGTACCACGTCCAGAAACGGTGGACGCTATTGTAAAAGTTAAGTCACCTTCCAACAAAGAAGAGCTACAATTATTTTTAGGACTAATTGAATTTTATTCCAAGTTTGTAGAGAAATGGTGGTAAAAAGTGAGCCTTTACGTTTATTGTTAAAGGGGGCTGGTAGAAGAAGGTGCATTTAAGAGGCTTAAAGGGGAAATCGCCAATGCTCCCGCATTGCGGAGGTTTGATTCGGCCGCTGAAACCATAGTATTAGTTGATGCATGTATATCTGGTATTGGGGCTGTCTTGAGCCAGATTAGGAAGGGCAAGGAAGTACCTGTGACTTTTGCTTCCAGAACTTTAACTGACATTGAATCCAGATATTCTACCATAGAACAGGAATGCCTGGCATGCTATTGGGCCTCTTTGTATTTTAAGATATACATTTGGGGCATACCCTACAATGTGAGGAGTGATCATAAGCCTTTGGCTCATTTGTTCATCACGAAAGGTTTAGGGCTGGCAACTCCTAGAATTGCAAGGTGGTTAGCAGCTCTACAGAATTACAACTTCATCATACAATATGTCCCAGGGAAGTGCAATCCTGTTGCTGACTGCCTTTCCAGCCCCCCACCCCCTGTCAGTGTTGATCATACGGATGACAGATCAGAGGAGTGGATAGCCCAAATATGTAATACTGTAAGAAATGTTTTCTTCAAAGAGTTTTGGGTGGATGCTCTAAGTGAGGAGCTTGAAATGAGGTCGGCTATGGTATTCATGGATCAAGGATGGAATTCCGTTGAAAAGTCAAAATCTCCTTACTATAGATTTAGAGATGAATTGAGTAGTTCAGAGTGGGGACTTACCAGGGGGGAGAGAATAATACCGCCCTTTTCATTACGGGGTGAATTGACTAAGCGTGCACACATAGGTCATATGGGGAAAAAAAAAGATTAAGGTCCAGATTTTGGTGGCCAGGAATGGACGCCATGGTAGACATTGAGGTGGGGAAATGCATCCCATGTTCTATGAGTGACAAGTCTCCGAAAACTCTAAAAGTGGAAACTAGCAGTGTGGAAATTCCTGATAACGCATGGGAAATAATTGCCATCCATTTCATGGGCCCCATGTCAATGTTGGAGAAAGAGAATAGATTTGGCATAGTTGTAGTGGACTATGCCTCTCGATGGTTTGAGGTGGAATTTGTGGAGTGTGTGACAACTAGCGTAGTGATTGATTACTTAGAAAAACTGTTTATTCGAGAAGGTTACCTCAAGATTATCATATCAGACAACGGTGCTAAGTTAGTGTTGTATGAGATAAGGCATTATTTGGAACAACATGGCATTGTGAATCACCGTACAGCGTTATACAACCCAAGAGCCAACAGGTTGGTGGAACGGATCAACCACATAATCAAGGATTCTATACAGTTGTCCAAGGCAAATGGGTTAGATTGGAAAAAAGGGGCGCAGGAGATATTGATGGCACATCGGGACACCCCACATGTACTTACGGAAAAATCACCTTTCCAGTTGATGAGAGGAAGGCCCATGCAGTGTACTTTGTATCCTGAGTGGATATGGACTAAGCAGTGGGGGAACAGCAGGAGAACATGAGTAGAATACATCATGTGAATGTGGGTGATGTGGCGAGGATCAGGAAACCCTTGCGAGTGTCCAAGGGATGCTCTCAATACTATGACCCAATCTTAGTGACCAAAGTGGGTGAAAAAATTGTAGTAACCAGTGATGGCAAACACTGGAGCATGAGTCGTGTGGCACCCCGTTCTGAGAGAACATTTTACCAATACTGCAAGTTATGACAATGGAGAGGATGACTGGTATATGGAGCTGCCATTGCATGATGATACAGAGTAGGATGTGAATGATGACGCCAACATGGTCACTACTGAACAGGGAGCGTCCACAGAGCTATCACCGGCTAGTGATAGTCAACCCATTGTAATGGAAAGGGACAGGTGTGAGCGGGAAAGGCGGGAAAGGCAAGGTGTTGGAATGGCTTCCTCTGGACGAATAAGGAAAAGACCATCCAAATATGATGACAAATTATACAAGTGACCATGTCTGTATTTCTTCACCTGTTTAACTCTATCAGAAGCACACAAATTAGGATACAAGCCCATCCATGTGGGGGAACCTATTTTAGCCACGTTGTTGTGTCATGTTCTTTCCAATCTTTTCTAATATGTCTGTACTTGGAGCCCTATTAATGCACACGTGCTACCTATAAGGGAGAACGTATGTTGTATCCTATGCCACCTCAGGTGCGCGAGTGAGACTGCGTCCGTTTCATGAACCCAAGGCCATGACGTCACTAAGTGTCAGAGGTTACTAACCACCTCTGACGCTGACAACGGTTATTCTGTGACCCTGCCAGGCTGACGGGGGTCTTGTATGTATCGTACTTATGATTGTGACTGAATAAATATATATGTTCACATCACTACGCGTTTCCCGCTTACTACAGCTTTCTCCAGGTAATCACCAACCCCCTGTAAGCACTAAGCAGATCTAGTAAGGGCTTGGATCCCCTGCTGCTCTTTGGCTCAAGATTGTTCAATGAGACCCTGTGATACCCCATTGCCCTAGGGGTCTACAGTGTAAGCCTACAGTCCAATCTCTGGATCAGAGCCTCATCGACCCAACTGCAGGCTTTCATTTGCACATGTACACGTCCACAAGACTACTGCCCTAGGCCCGCACTGCCCCCAGTCCACTCCGAGGCTTGATTGCACTTCATGTTACTGTATCCACCAGGACTGCAGCACCTGGGCTCACTATTAATGCAGGGTTTCCTTAACCACCTTCCTCTTCTTTTGTTGCCCCATCCGCTACTGCTCTGCTGCCATGGCAGATGCCTTGCACGACTGCAGATGACAGCCTGACCTAGGATGTGAGTCCCTCGACCTTCCCCTTCCCTAATAATCGCACCCTTCCGGATGCTTTGAACAATTTTCTCTTCATACTAGCCTTGTAAAAACATCTAAATAAAATAACTAACCAGACATTTGTGAAACTTGTTGTTTATGCAGCTCAAACGTAGATGTTAACCCTTCAAAACCATCTTCATTCTCCTTTTGAAGTAGAGAAAACCAATGGCAGTGTAACCATAATGTGCGACGGGGCCCTGACCCACCACCCAGTGTGAGGAGTCACCAATGAGACAATAAATGAAGAGAAAAACATGGTTTCGCTTGGCAATCTGTAGTTCACCAGTGCACATGCTCAATAGGCCATTCAAGCTAGGGCGTTTTCATCCCCAACCTTGCATGGTCCACTGGGCAAGGAGGCAGGAGTACTTTAGGGCCAAATGAGTGTAGGGGGCACCAGCTGACACTAGAAAATGCCCATCTCTTGCAGAATACTGAGTAGATCACTGCCTGTGTACCAAAAAACAACAATCTCTCTGTTCACTCATTTTTTTGCAGGGATCTCTGGATGCCACCAACAAACACGGCTCATGTTGCAAGCATCCTGTGACACCAAGGTGGCACAGCTACAACAAGGTACACATCAGAATCTAGAACACCATGGACCAGGCATTTGGGGTGTTCAAGAACCATTTCTGATTCCTCCACATATGCGGGTCGCTTGCAGTTCACACCTGAAAAGGTTTGCTTGATCATTGCAATATTCTGTATGCTAAATAATATTGCCATCCGGTGCAATGGCCCATGCCTGAGCAGGATGCGGGTGAGGAAGACCCTGATGATTGTACACATGGATATGGGATAGATGGAGAAATTGCTCACACTGAAGATGGGGTGAGCCAAAGAAGATAAGTATTAATTTCTTCATGACAGGTGCACAATAAATTACCCATTGGATTAGTTTCTGGGCTGCTAGACCACGACACTACAGCGGTACCTGTCGCAGTAAAACATTTGAATGTGAATTCTTAAAAATATTTATTTTCTGTCAAAACATCCCACCCTCCCCGACCACCAACTCAACAATATACCCCACAAAAATAAAAATGATTTAGGGGATATGGTGAATAGGACATAAATACAGTTTTGAAACAAAGAAATTATAACGATAGATGGAAAGGAAATCACTGCTGTTTTCTCGAATACTGGCCCTTGGTTGACACTGTGTGGTGTCCACTTCCACAGTAGACAAAACACCACTGTGGCCAGTCTGGGACTACAGTGTTGAGAAGAATGGGTGGAGGAGAATGATACAACAGCAGAAGTAGAGATTGGCTTGCCATGGCTGATTAAGTCCTGTATGTGGGGATCTCTCCTGGCATTCCAGCAACCCAGTCATGATGGCCTGTGACTGGGTATCTCTGAGGCTTCCATCAAACATCTGGTGGCAGAGGGAGAGGTTGAAGTGCCCACCACTGTGTACGGTTCCCTCTGTGGGTCATAATGTGAGAACAATTGGGTTTGGGGCATGCTGTGGGATTGTGTGGGTTTCCTACTGAGGCACACGTATCTGGTCATTGGCATTAGCTTGGGACTAAGAGCCTTAATTACAAGTATGGTGCTGTGATAAAAAACGGCAGTAAAACGGAGGTAACTGCATTGCCGCATTACCATACTATAGGTCTGGAAGTGAAGTGTAGGAGAAACCTCCAGCAAAATGCAAAATCTCGCTAAAATACCCATGAAGTCCTTTGGACGCCATAATCGGGCTAACACTGCCATACCACCACTTGTGATCCGGCAGGATTCCACTGGACCAAGTGGCAGTGGCGGTAAATCAGTTTGGCAGTATTCTGGTGGAATTACCACCGGAATACTGGCAAACCTGAAATGAGGCCCTAAGTGTGTGCTGCTGCAGCTTTGGCTTGAGCAAAAGCCTCAACCTTGCCTGAGGTGCATCCTCCAACATGGCCACCATCAAGGTTTTGCAAGCCTGGATTCCCTGCCACATCTGAATGTGCTCCAGTATATGGTGCATCTTCACCGGGACCTTCCCCAAGGAATGTAGCTGCCAGATCCCTCATATTTTACCAACACAACCTTGTATTTCCTCCATTAATGACTGTCTGTCAAGGATATTACACACAACAGGGTCAACCTGTTGAACATTTAGGAGAGGTTGCGAAGGTGGAAAGGAGGACTGTAACTAGGAGTGCCTTATGGTGCACTAGACTGGTGGCAACCTGCCTACCTTTCTGAAGAAGTAAAATGTTGGGTTGTGTGCTGGCGGTTGGGTCACTATTGGCTGCTGAGTGCTGGGTGGGCTCATATGTGTGGTGGCAACAGAAACTGGTGTACCTGTCTGCTTCAGGCTGGTTGGGTCAGGATTACTAGTGCCCGCGCGGATTGTTTCATGAGCTGCCTCCACTGCGGTGTCCTGCAGTGCCGACATAAATTTGATTAAAATGGAAGTGGGCACTCTTCAACATATGTTCACCACTCAAGTGTCAGAAAATATTTTTAACTTTATGGATTGGACACATCCCTGCACTATCATTCCTCTGTGTGCTACTCATATGAATATACATATTAATTGCATTCAATTGGGCTTGATCTCAGTGGTTTCAATGTTCCAATGCCGTATGCAACCTGATTTCCAATCTATATTTATAGAAGCGAAAATGTGTGGTCTTGTGGCTGGGTTTGTGGCGAAGCGTTGTTCCTTATACAATTCCACACCGTTTCACCAATCTGCACCACATTTTTCATCGTTACCTGTTAGGACCCTTCGGACAATACTGGCTGCATGACATTTGAACACCCCACCCTGTTCCCTGGATTTCAGTTAAAGTCAACATTTGTTTGTGGGTTTGTGGCTTAGTGAAGTGTGTTTCTTATACAATTCCCCACTGTTTCACCAATCTGCACCAAAATGTGCATAGTTACCTATTAGGACCCTTTGGACATTACAGGCTACATGACATTTGGACACCACACCCCTTTCCCCAGATTTCAGCAAAACTCTGAATTTTTGTTGTGGGTTTGTGGCTTGGCGAAGCATTGTTCCTTATACAATTCCACACTGTTTCACCAATCTGTACCAAATTTGGCATAGTTACCTGTTAGGACCCTCCAGATATTACTCACTACATGACATTTGGACACCCCAACACTTTCCCCGGATTTCCGCAAAACTCTGAATTTGTTTGTGGGTTTGTGACTTAGCAAAGTGTTGTTTCTTATACAATTCCACACTTTTTCACCAATCTGCACCAAAATGTTCATAGTTACCTGTTAGGTCCCTCCGGACATTACAGGCTACATGACATTTGGACTCCACACCCCTTTGCCCAGATTTCAGCAAAACTCTGAATTTTTGTTGTGGGTTTGTGGCTTGGCGAAGCATTGTTCCTTATACAATTCCACACTGTTTCACCAATCTGTACCAAATTTGGCATAGTTACCTGTTAGGACCCTCCAGATATTACTCACTACATGACATTTGGACACCCCAACACTTTCCCCGGATTTCCGCAAAACTCTGAATTTGTTTGTGGGTTTGTGACTTAGCAAAGTGTTGTTTCTTATACAATTCCACACTTTTTCACCAATCTGCACCAAAATGTTCATAGTTACCTGTTAGGTCCCTCCGGACATTACAGGCTACATGACATTTGGACACCACACCCCTTTGCCCAGATTTCATCAAAACTCTGAATTTTTGTTGTGGGTTTGTGGCTTGGCGAGGCATTGTTCCTTATACACTTCCACACCGTTTCACCAATCTGCAACACATTTTGCATAGTTACATGTTAGGACCCTCCGGACATTACTGGCTACATGATATGTAGACACCCCACCCCTTTCCACAGATTCCAGCAAAATTCTACATTTGTTTGTGGGTTTGTGGCTTGGCGAAGCATTATTGCTTATACAATTCCACACTGCTTCACCAATATGCACCACATTTTGCATAGTTACCTGTTAGGGCCGTCTGGGCATGACTGGCTACATAGCATTTGGACACCACACCCCTTTCCCCGGATTTCAGGACCTTCACACATGTGCCTGAAATCGGGGAAACATCAATGTGCTCGAAGAAGGACCGGTCCGCAACCCTAGAATGCACGGTTTCTGGGACATTTGCAATGCAACGCACCGCAATTAACTGCACCACGCCAGGGTGAGGTAACAGGTGGGGGGAGAGCACAGTAGGTCGCAGTATGCAGCAGCACACCAACTCTTGCCTGCCCCCGTCTGTTCCGGGGTATGTCAGCCAGCCACACACGCCCATTCTCAGTGCAGTGCAGCCTCTTTGGAGGCTGAGGCTGTTCACTGTCACCTTCAGTACTGCCCATTATCCATGCACCCTAAGCCAAATAATGATGGATTGGAGCCATTAATGTAAGAAGCCGGTAGATGGGAAATTGAGCTTTAATTTTTGGTTTAACATCCTTGTGCTTAGTTGACAAAAGATTAAACAATTATTTCACCCTTTGTTAAACTAAACCAAAAGCAAGCAGAATGATGCAATCCAGGAATGGTGTGCCGCCAACCATATCTGCCTCAATTCCGGTAAGACAGAGATCCTTCTCATCGGCACTCCTGCACCTTCCTTTCCTGTCACTCTCTGGCCGGCCTCCCATGGCCCTCTCCCTGCTCCCACCTGTGAGGCTAAGAACCTCGGTTTGATCTTCGACTCCATGCTTTCCTTTTCTTCACACATCTCTGATGTCGCTAAGAAGTCACACTATCAACTGCAACTCCTCTGGGGTATTCTTCTTTTCCTCTCCTTCACCCAGAAGCTCACTGTCTCTAGAGCTCTGGTTCTCTCTAGGATGGACTACTGCAACAGCCTCTTTCTAAATCTGCCTGGCACTACACTCTGCCCTCAGCAACTTATCCCCAACAGGACTGAGAGACTTGTCCTTGGCCTCAAGCCCAGGGATAGTATCTCTCCAGCCCTGAAATCTCTAGATTGGCTCCAAGTGGCTGCAAGGATTAAATTCAAGACCCTCTGCATTGTCCACAAGGCCTTTTGGGGCCTGGGTCCTCATTACCTTCAACTCTCCCTCTGAAAATACCTTCCTACTTGAGCTCTTTGCTCATTCGCCTCCAACTCCCTCAGGGTCAGTCACTTATCCAAGCAACGAGTTGGTGGTAGATCTCTTTCTTCAGCTGGGGCCTCCCCATGGAACAGCCTCCCTGCCTCTCTGAAACTTGAGGAGAACCATATCTGGTTCCGGAAGCACCTCACAACCTTCCTCTTTGCTTTTGCTTTCTCTCCTCTTCTTCCCTGCTGAACTCCTGGCTGAAACTGAAACTGCACAGGTCACCTCACTACTCTCTGTTCTCGGGCCAGGTTCCCTCCCCTCCAGTTGCACACCTGCACTGCCCGCCTGACAACCCTTGCACTCAGGGACTGTTTCTGTATCCCTACAGCCCCCTTCCAGCACTTGACACCCGATGTCTGCACTTACCCTTGCACCTGCCACCTGTTGGTTGCACTTCTTATTTATTTATTTATTTATTTTTATTTACTGTTTATCCCATGTACTGCACTTTCCCTCCACTTTTCCCCTCCAACTTTTCCCTTTCGCCCCACCCCTGCACTTGTGCAAACTCAATGTCACTTGGCCTAGTAAGATTGTTGTCTTTTGTCTTCCCTCTGTTCCCCCTCCCTTGTCTTGTCGCGCATTGAAACACTTGTGTATAGGTGCGTTATAAATGCCATATCATATGATATCATATCATACAGTAAGACACTCAGCTGAAAATGAGCTGAGTGTCATCTGCATAGCACTGAACGTTGGGGCAGAGAGCAGCAATGTGATGGGCAAGTGCCAGGTATTGGGTGAACAGCCAGGGAGCGAGGTTAGACCCCTTGGGAACACCACAGGTAGAGATAGAGATAGAGGAGAGGAAGGACCGAAGTTGGACCTTGAGGGTCGATCGTAGAGGAAAGAAATCAGCCAAGCCTGGGCCTGATCAGTGATAACCAGGTTATCACAGAGACGGTTGAGCAGGTTGGCATGGTTGACCATGTCAAAGGCAGAAGTGAGATCAAGTAAGAGGAGGACACAGGGGGTGTTGGAATCAAGGTTGGAGAGCAGGTCTTCACGGATGTTCAGAAGAACAGTTTTTGTGCTTCTGGCAGCTCTGAAGCCAGACTGATGGTCATGGAGCCAACCAACAGATTCAGTGTGAAGATTAAGCTGGGTGATGGCCAGCTTTTCCAGGAGTTTGCCCAGGAAAGGAGTGATGGAGATTGGGCGATTGGTAGCCAGGCAGGACGAGTACACAGAGGGTTTCTTAAGGAGAGGGTGCACAAGGGACTGCTTCTGGGGCGAAGGGAAGACTCCAGTGGCGAAGGAGTGGTTGCAGAAGTCAGCCAGAGCAGGAGCCAGGGCGTCAATGTGGTCCTTGTTGGTTTTGGAGGAACAGGGGTATCAGAAGTACGGGCCAACAACCAAGGATATGGTTTAAGTTTTTATTTACAATTGTTTTTACCAAATCATAAAGTGTCAGGATGCTTTTCAGTTCAAATACTAGAGATGTCAGGGTTCCGGTGGCCGAATTACATAGTAAGGTAGTCAGGATGATATGGTACCTCAAAGTAAAGGAGCAAAAAATGTGTTTATTATTGTTAAACTTGAAATAATGGAGAAGGCTTGGATTGAACATTGTTATGGTTCATCTATTTAAAGCACTGGGCGGGCAAGACCATTGGTCTGTCATGTTGGCGTTGTAAAATGTAAGTTTGGAGGTGGTGCATTCAAGATGGTGTGATTTGGACCTTGCAGATACATTACGAAGGGAAGGGGGGGGATTGCAGAGTGTTCATTTGTTTTATGTAATTTTTCTTTCATTTATTTTAAAGCTAGAGCAACAAGTGTTGATAACGTGTTAAATGAAAAACACACAGTAAATAACGTCTAGTACTAAATGCCTTTGGAAGATGTTTAGGGCCTTTTTGCAACTTTTTTAGGGAGTATATTACCTGGATTCAAACCTTTTATTATCTCTAATGTGATGTGCCATCGACACGATCCCACATCCTCTAGCTCTATTTGTGCCCCATGGTTTGTCTCCCCACCCCCTCTAACATTGATTTCTTGAGACGTCAAGGCCTGTCAGATTCGGTGCCCAGCTGCCAAAACAAACAATATTAATTACATTCTCACTTCACCCTGCCAGTGAGGCCCTCTTCAAAGCACGCAGCCTCAGATTACTGTCACTCCTCCACACCCCTCGTGACGGTGACGCTGTGCGCATACTTCGCAGAGGGACCTCTGTGTTCTTTCGTCAGCAAGTCTTCCGGTACTTAATAAGGAGTGCGCTGCCTGAGGGGCCGAAGAGAAGAAAGTAAAAGACTGACTGGGGGCTGAAAACTTGAAAGAAGAGAAGAAAAAAAAGCTGTCCCTGCAGACTTCGGCATTATGCAGCGTTCTGCGTACTTCATCCCCATCCTGAGGGGCATGGTTCTCACTGTGCTGTCCCTACCTGTGTTCTATAACACCGCTGGACGCCATGATTAGGACCAGCCTTAGGTAACCATAACTCTCAACATTTTGTGGCGCCAAAGCGGGAGAAAACACTTTTTGTTTTGGCAGGTGCATGCTCATTAACTTATAAGGGCGTGTCACGGGCTTGACGGGTTAGAGAACTGTTTGCAAGGCAGGTGACTCCCCCCTCCCCCCAGTCCACCAAGAAGCGCGTGAGTTGAGAGTTACAGTGTAACTGTCTGGTGGGGGAGAGAAGTGGAGGCGTGATCCTTGGTGGGGATGGGGTGCTACCGCAGGCCACTAGTAGGGGTGGTGCTTAAATATGTGAATTTATATGGCAGTGGTACTTTAAATCCCCTCGTGCACTTACAACATGCACAGCCACTCATATACCCTTGTCTGTATAGTTACGCATAGCTGCCAAGTTTCCCAGTTCCATGCGGAATCTTTGAGCCAGTCCTGAGGGTTTTTTCCGCACTGCATGCTGGAACATGTGGACCCATCCTTGCAATGGAAAAAATGAAACTACAAGTTCCAGCATACAATGGGAAGCAAGCACCAGGACTGGCTTGGGGTGTAATGCATGGAAATGGGAAACTTGGCAGGGAGGGTTATGCAGTGTCTGGTTGTATTTTTCTGTTTATTATGCCAGTGTAATTTTCTTTTATTCTGCAGGTTTAATTTGAGATCAAGTCAATTTGCAAATTCACGAAGCGTCTGTGGGGCGGGTCATGTGTCCGGGGAGTTTTTTTGACAGGCTTTCCTGGGTTGTATCTAAGACACGTAGTTCAGTGAGTGCAATACTTCTCTGCAATGGAGGGGATCTCGGGAGCGAACCATTATCTTTGGAACTTTGCAGTACTTTTCCCCTTACTTGAATGCGACACAAAGTGAGAAACACGTGCCAAGTATGGCTGCAATGGATGGGGGCTTCTAACCAGCCCATGCTATCATGCCCTAGGTGATCAGAGCAACACACACAACCTTTAGTTTCAGTGTGAAGATTAAGCTGGGTGATGGCCAGCCTTTCCTGGAGTTTGCCCAGGAAAGGAGTGATGGAGATTGGGCGATAGGTAGCCAGGCAGGACGAGTAGGCAGAGGGTTTCTTAAGGAGAGGGTGCACAAGGGACTGCTTCTCGGGCGAAGGGAAGACTCCAGTGGCGAAGGAGTGGTTGCAGAAGTCAGCCAGAGCAGGAGCCAGGGCGTCAATGTGGTCCTTGATGGTTTTGGAGGAACTGGGGTATCAGAAGTACGGGCCAACAACCAAGGATATGGTTTAAGTTTTTATTTACAATTGTTTTTACCAAATCATAAAGTGTCAGGATGCTTTTCAGTTCAAATACTAGAGCATTTCACATTTAGCCTAATTGTGCCAGAAAGGCTGATTGTGCCAGCTAGCGGGATTTCACATTTCGCCTGATTGTGCCAGATAGCATTTCACATTTACCCTGATTGTGCCAGATAGCAGTATTTCGCATTTAACCTGATTGTGCCATATAGCCTGATTGTGCCAAATAGCAGCATTTTGCATTTAGCCTAATTGTGCCAAATAGCCCGATTGTGCCAGATAGTGGGATTTCACATTTAGCCTGATTGTGCCAGATAGCAGCATTTCACATTTAGCTTGATTGTGCCAAATAGTAGCATTTCCCATTTAGCCTGATTGTGCTAGATCTCTTGCATCAAGATAACTATTAGTGAGCAATATTTCACAACTAAGTAGACTATACTCTGTGCTAGCTAGTACAGATAAAATTGCATATATGAGCCAGCATCACAATTAGACAGAATTATCATATCTAGACAAAACTGTAATACTAGCTTGTCATATCGAGATAGAATTCTGAAGATTAGCTTGTGTCATATCTACAAAGACCAGTAATACTAGATTGTGACTAATATCTAGACAGAACTGTAATACTAGCGTGTGTCATATCCAGACAGAATTGTGAAGATTAGTCTCCGTCACATCTAGACAGAATTGTGAAGATTAGCTTGAGTCATATCTAGACAGAGCTGTAATATTAGCTTGCGTCCTATCTAGACAGAATTGTGAATATCAGCTTGCATCACATCTAGGTAGAATTGTGAATGTCAGCTTGCACCACATCTAGATAGAATTGTGAAGATTAGCATTACTTGATATCTAGACAGAATAGTAATAATAGTTTGCGTCATATCTAGACAGAATTGTGAAGATTAGCTTGCGTCATATCTAGACAGAACTGTAATACTAGCTTGCATATTATCCAGACAGAATTGCGAAGATTAGCCCCCGTCACCTCTAGACAGAATTGTGAAGATTAGCTTGCATCACATCTAGACAGAATTGTGAAGATTGGCATTGCATCACATCTAGACAGAATTGTAAAGATTAGCTTGCAACACCTCTAGACAGAATTTTGAAGATTAGGATTGCGTCACATATAGACAGAATTGTAATACTAGCTTGTGTCATATCTAGACATAATTGTGAAGATTAGCTTGTGTCACATCCAGATAGAATTGTGAAGACTAGCATTGCGTCACATCTAGACAGAATTGTAATGCTAGCTTGCATCACATCCAGATAGAATTGTAAAGATTAGCTTGTGTCACATCTAGACAGAATTGTGAATGTCAGCTTGCATCACATCTAGATAGAATTGTAAAGATTAGCATTGCGTCACATCTAAACAGGATTGTGAAGATTAGCATGCAACGCTTCTAAATAGCGATGCCACTAACCAACCCCACTAAACAATCTCACCCCTCTGCATACACCTCTCACACTCTACACAAACACAACCACACCTCCAAAGCACTACAAACCACATGCACTGCACTACATCACAACAACAAAAAATAACACACATAGCCTCGCACAACAACACATGACGGCTACCAACTGAAAAGCGCACCTACGCTCAGCGAACAGTGTTAACCGAACTGAGTCTGCCAACAGCACATCACAGCTCTCTTGCTCTTTTTCCTGCTCAACCTTACTAACCCATCCCACCTTGTTTCCTTTTCAGATGCGCCAGAGCACCAGGGGACCACTCCGGTGGTGATAGTGTGCGGTATAATTATCCTTTAACAAGACATAACAAAGATGTCAGAGTTTGAGAGGAAATGCAATCAGTGATGGGCACAAAGCCCAACTAAACAAGAAATAAGTAAGAACACAAGAGAAGTGATGCCCACAAGGCCTACCACAAGGAGAAAAGAAGTAAGTTTGGCCATGAGACCAGGAACAGAGTCAAATGAAATAATTGGACACCAATTAGAGAGAGATATTAGAAAGGGACTGGTAGAATGCTCATGCTACTCCCTGGAGTGACCCAAGAAGAAATATGTATCACTCTTTTTTGGGGGGGGGAGTCTTAGTTAGCTGTGGCTCTCTTTTGCTCACACATAAAGTGATCTGTGTTTTCAATTTGCACTCTGGAATGGGGTGCAGGAGGAGGGGGGAGGAGATAGTATGATTTGATATGCAACAGGGAGGATACACATTGTTGAGGTCTTACTCTGTTATGCCAAGAACAAATTGTGGCCTATTGCTGCTAACAGTTGTAAAAACAAGCCTTAGCAGTGCGAGTAGTTTTGGCGTTTGCTGTTATTTGCATTTTGCATTTATAGGCACCATGGTGCAAGGAGGAGGGTGCCCAGTTTCAAAGGAGGATTCGATAAGGGGCACGGGTGTGCAAGAGAAGGAGAAGGAAAGAAAATAGGGCAAGGGCGGAAATGATTAACTGAAGGTGCTATCGATGATGGGCAAGAGGAAATATGAGTGGAAAAGGTTCAGAGTGAGAGGGTAATAAATAAAGCAAGTATGTGAGAGGAAGGATGAGGGGTTAGAGAGTGGTCAGGAGGTGGGTGAGTGGGTTGTAGTGAGAGTTGGGTAGATGGTGGTAGAGAGTGGGGGTCGGGTGGGTGGGTGAGGGTAGAGAGAGCGGAGGAGGTTTGGTTGGGTAGAGAAAGTGGGGTGGGTTTGGTGGGGCTAGAGAGAGTGGGGGTAGAGAAAGTGGAGGTAGCGAGAGGGGGAAGGGAGAGTGGGGTTAGGGTGAGTGGGGGGAAGAGAAAGTGGGGGTAGGGTGGGTGGGGAAGAGAAAGGGGGGGTAGGGTGGGTGGGGAAGAGTGAGTGGGGGTATGTTGGGTCTGTGGGGGTAGAGAGCAGGGGTTGGGCGGGTGGAGGCAGAGAGTGGGGTTAGGGTGGGTGGGGTAGAAAGTAGAGGTACGTGGATGGGTGTGGGTAAAGTAGAGGTAGGGTGGGTGGGGTACAGAGAATGATTGAAATGGGTGGGGCTAGAAAGAATGGGAGTGGGGTGGGTATGTGGGGTTAGATAGAGTGGGGTTAGGGTAGGTAGGTGAGGTTAGAGAGAGTGGGAGTTGGGGGGGGTAGAGACAGTGGAGTTGGGTGGGGTAGACAGTGGCTGTATGATGGGTCAGGGTAGAGAGTGGGGTTAGGGTGGGTATGTGGGGTTAGATAGAGTGGGGTTAGGGTGGGTAGGTGAGGTTAGAGAGAGTGGGAGTTGGGTGGGTGGGGGTAGAGAGAATAGGGTAGGGTGGGGGTAGAGAGAATAGGGTAGGGTGGGGGTAGAGAAAAGAGGGTAGGGTGGGTGGGGGTAGCGAGTGACGTTAGGGTGGGTCAGGGTAGAGAAAGTGGAGGCTCGGTGGGGTCGAGAGAATGGGGGTAGGGATTTAATCTTTGCGCACTCTTCTCCTCCCCTTTAACCTCTATCTGTCACGGCAAGAATGTCATATCACATTATCTGACTCCCACTTCGAAAAGATTAATGGGCAGTTGTTATGTCATAAAGGCTTCTACTGTACCGAAAATAGCGACTCGTTTTCAGTATTGTGTTTGTTCACTAAAACTAGGGAATAGGCCTAAATGTGTATTGGACACATTTTTTATATTGCCTTCTTTATGTAAGCTTAGTCAATCAACACTATGATTTGTGTATTGTTTTTCAAGTACCATTCAACTGTACAGAGCTCAGTCATTTGAGAAGGCCTAGTTAACAATCACCAAACCTATGCAATAATAACACACATTGCTGTAAATATTCAGGCTAAAAAGGTAACTCGCTTAACCATTCAGTTGTGTGTGAGTAGTGTAAGATGATACCTTTCATCACCATATAAATGTGACAGGTGGCTGTTAGGCAGAAACCTGTGCAGTTCCCTCTGGGACCACTGCAAAAAGTTTAAGTCTACAGGAGTTAGCGGTAAACCCAATTGGTAGCAGTCTGCACCACCCAGATTTACTTGGTAGCTGTGGCTGAGCAGTCAGACGTCTCTCAAGAAGAGTTAGGCAGTATTTGGAGTATACAAGATAGGGCAATTTACACAGTAGAACAAGCAGACACGGATCAGAGCTTGGGTGTAAAGATATATAATTATTTATTTAAAAACACATCTATGAAAAACACACTGGCACTAATATGGCAAACAACTTCAATCACAATTACTATAAGTATATATCAATCAACTAACAATATTTCGACAAGTCTAGGTTCGACGGCACCACTTATTTGCAGACAGAGGTGAGTGCTTTAACCCAGATGGCACTCTAATATTCGTTAGAAAGGGAGAGAAAAAGGCAGGGTATGAAACCAACACTTTTACGAAACAAACAAATGCAAGGCAAGCAAGGCAGGGTCTGCTGTAGATCAAAGTTCAGAGGCCAGGCCCACTCGGAGAGAGGCGAGGCGAAATGTCCCAAAAGATACCACAGTGGAAATGCACTTCAGGTCTTTGTAGCAAAATGTCACAACAAGATCAGACCAGTTTAGAACAAAAGTTAAGAAGGTCTGGAGGCGACCCAGGGGAAAGGTAAGGATTTAAGACACCTCACGCTAACCGTCACAAGGGAAGCCAGGCGGACACAGTACCTTGAAAGTGAAGAGACAGCTCCGGCGGGGGCAGTTGTTCCTGGTGGTGGATGCAAGTTGGGGCTTTGCCAGAAGATGAGAGGATCTCGTCGTCGAGGAAAGTTGAAGATCTTTGCACCACCAGGGAAGAGACCAGCCGCGGAGTGCTCAGTCACAAGGCACCACCTTTTGATCGCGGTGCAGTGGTTAGCGGCTATCCAGTTGCCGGTGTGCTCAGCACGGGCAATTCGACCACTAAACGTCCTGGAAGCGTAGAAAAAAGCAAGGGACTGGTTGTTCCCACCAGTCAGGCGAAGGAGACTCTCCGGCAGGGAGATCTCTTCTGTCGTTGTGAAGTGGTGAGTCGGTTCAGCAGGGTTCCACCGGAGGTGTCGTCGTTGCAGGTCGGCTCAGCTTTACCCTCGTCGGATTCTTTAGGTCCTGTGGCGACTTCTGAAGTTCCAGTCCCAAAAGCCCTGCTTTTAAGCAGAAAACCCCCATTCATTCAGCCTAGCTGTCACTCAAACATGCTAAGTGGTGAGCGGGGCGGCTCACCACTAGGGCCAATCACACCAGAGTGCGACTTGAGTTGGCAAGACAACTCAGTCCAGGGTGCCTAAACCCCCTCCCACACTCCCTGTGGTACCCAGACAGAATGGCACCACTCTGGAGGGCTTCTGTGCAGAAGCCCACCAAAAGTGGAACAAAGGGCTCAACCTTTGGTTTGGAGTTACAGAGGCGAACACATACGCCATTTTAAAAACCGAGTTTTGGCAGAATATACCAACCGGTGGATTTATTTAAGACAAATAAACCGGCGGTATGTTAGAGACTAATGTGAAAAAGTGTTAGCCTCGAACAATGGGAAGAATCCCATAGGAATATATTCGCGGTCGAATATAAAAAGTAGTATCCACTGCCACCAGCCAAAACTCGACGAGGGGGGACGGGACAGTGCCCCCTCGAACAACAGACCCAGGGGTAATCGAATTATCCCTACCGGTACGTCCACAATAGGATGGTTTGTACTGGTTCTGTTAGTAAATTTAGGTCTAGCATTGCCAATGGTGACTTTACATGCCCTGGGAGACAGTAGTCAGTGCCAGGGTATGGAGTCTATGTTCGGGGTCACCTAGGACACCCCAGTGTTACGGCACGGAGGGTGCTGTATAACACACATAGCAAAACACATGAGGCCCTATGGAGTAAAAGACCCCATAGCCCATAGAACACATTAACATTCAAAGAAATACCACAAATCATGTCCAAGAGTGGGAGGAAAAGAGTCTCACTCTTGGCAGGATAAAAAAAAAAAAACTCCAGAAATCCAGCAAAGCTGCTCGGGGTCTCACTAGGTTAGGAAATTCAGCCTAAACAGAGAATTCTCCCTAACAGTGGCCATGCCCCTTTGACCCAGAAATTCCACCCTACCAGAAGTTCCGTCACGGAAGTGACATCATGGCCGTTACCCAGAAGTCCCACCCTACTGGGAGTTCTATCCCAGAAGTGACATCATGGGGGTTACCAAGAAGTCCCACCCTACCGGAAATTCCACCTCGGAAGTGACATCATGGGGGTTACTCGGAAGTCCCACCCTACCGGAAGTCCTTTTCCGGAAGTGACATCATGGGTGTAACCCGAAGTCCCACAGTACTGGAAATTCCACTCTGGAAGTGACATCATGTGGGTCACCCGGAAGTTCCACCCTACTGGAAGTCCTATTCTGGATGTCACATTATAGGTGTACCCTGGAAGTACCAACCTCTAGGTTGTGGGTAAGTGCCATCACCATTGTGACCCGGTAGTAATATGTGTGAAGTCGTGTTTGTTTACCCTTTGCACCGGTGTTAGTGAGAATTCTCAAAATGTGCTAATTCCTCTCTACCTTAGAGACCCCCAGCTCTTTCGCTGGACTTTGGGACTTTTAACTTTTTCATTCTGTTTGTTTTCTGTGTTTATTTCTTTTGATTATGGAGTTTTAGATAATTCCATAGGCATCATCTTTTCATGTGTGTTACACAGCACCTTCAGTGCAGTGACAAAGGGATTTCTTTTTAGACTTCCCAAGGGTTTAAATACCTTCTCTGGGATAAACTACTGTTTCCCAGAGAATGTAAAGTGCAATTGACTTTACTAGTCTTTCCAAATTCATAGACCCATCACACACCATCTTACAATGGAGTGCTGGAGGGGTGACTTAGAATCCCTTGTGTCTAAATACTCATGTAGCAGTCAAATGCTACCCTTTCCTATTGAAAAGGCTGGTGGCAGTGGTTTTATAATGAACTACCATGATTTTTCCAGACCGCAAACACCAGTAGCTAAAAATCACGGGAGTCATGTTTTTCAAGATGGCGCCTTAAGCCCCTTTATTTAAACAGGTCCCGGTCTTCTTTCTTACCAGTTTCTTTTCGGAAAGGTTCTTCTAGTGTTTGTCTATGCGCACCAAACCAGGTTTGGTCCCTTTGTTTGTGTGCCTTCGGTGGCCTTCAGGACTGAAGACGGCCTCTGTTGTCTGAGTGTCTGGGGTGGGCAGGAAGTGAGGGATGTGCCCGAAACTCCCTTTGCTTAGTCTCCTATGAGACCCAAATGCACTCTGGCATGATTGGCTGGCTGACTGTCCGGCAAGGACAGCCACCCTGCTGGGTGAGTGACAGCTCGGCTGGAATGAAAGGGAGAAAACTGTTTAAAAGGCGAGTCTCTTGGACTGGAAAGTAGAGTCGACCACTGGAACGAAAGAACCAAAGACGAGCTGGAAGAGGACGGCTGCTACAACTCCTGGACCGTTGGTTTGTCCAGTGAAGCCCTGCTACAGGTCTGAATTGCCAAACTCATTCAACAGAGAAGCTCCTTCAAGGACGGCTTCTTCCTTTGAGTTGGTGGGACCAATCAACTCATAAGACACATGGATACCATTCTCAAGGCTGGTTAGGATTAACCAGAGAGAGGAACACCAGTTTGTGTTCTTGAATCTACAGCTGCTGGAACTGAAGTGACTCCATCTTGTTTGCTTTCTTCAATGATCCTGTGCAGTGCAGGAGTCCCCCGACGTCCTCCCTCTTGTCCCCACGACTGAAGCTCAGGAACAGTGAGATCTGCAGGACCTGCCTGGGACCACGACTTCAGCAACATTTGTTTCGTAATATAAAGGTACTGTGCCAACCCGATTTAGAGAACGCCACTTTCGCGATGAAAGTTTGTGAAACTTTCCCAACTTGCAGGCCTTGTGACCCGACAAATGATCCTTTTTCGTCTAAACTACTTCTGATAACTTTTGCAAAGACTTTACCGTTTGATACCAGAACTGCCCTTTCCTATCCAGAACACTAGCCCATTGACTTTGGCCTGGCCTATTGACTTGACTTGAACTGCTCTGGTGAACAAACTATTTGCACTCCCTAGAAAGTATACGTGATCTATTCTATTTGCTCCCATTTCAGGGGAGCTCAAGCTGTCTCAAAAGCTTACCGTTTTGTATTGAAGTGTATTGGTATATAAAATTAAGTTGTCTACTTCTAGTGAAATGTTTTCTAAATGATTGTGTAGTAAATTGTTTTTAACACGAAACCTTGAGTATAAGTGTCTACTTGAACCACTGTGATTGAAAGTCCTCTGTGTAACTACTTGTACTGCTCACATTCACTCTTGAGATAAGCCTGGCTGCGCAGTTCGCTACCAAAAACTGTGTGGTACAGACTTATACCAAAGGTTGGTTTGGCTAACATCTGTAGTCCTAATTGTGTGTAGTGGTCCCAGGGGGTACTGCTTGCAATTCTGCCTAACAACCGGTTTATTGGGTGACAATATAATGCGGAAATGATGTAGATGTTGTGTTTGACCTCCGCTGGTATGTCCCCAAGTCCCAGGAAGTGTGTCACAGGGTTTACAGGGCACTCGTTTGGGGGAGGTGAAGCGGACTTCTCTTCTGTAGTGAAGCAGTTCTTTTCAGGAAACTAACACTCTTACCTGGTGCTGCTGCTGCCTGTAAATCAGCGCTGGGAGTTTTTCTAAACTCGCGCCTTGCGAACGCTCGCTTCCAGGAGGGGGCGGAGCATTGCGGCGGTCACGTGACTGCTCACGTGACACTCTCTGCCCACAAAAACAGGGCTAGTGCAGCCGAGCGGCGCGGACTTCTCTTCTGTAGTGAAGCAGTTCTTTTCAGGAAACGAACACTCTTACCTGGTGCTGCTGCTGCCTGTAAATCAGCGCTGGGAGTTTTTCTAAACTCGCGCCTTGCGAACGCTCGCTTCCAGGAGGGGGCGGAGCATTGCGGCGGTCACGTGACTGCTCACCTGACACTCTCTGCCCACAAAAACAGGGCCAGTCCACCCTTGCAGCGTTAAGCCCGTCAGGAGTAAAGCCCAGTGACTGTTGATCGACTGTTAGGCGCTGGTGGATCGAACACTGGTTGGGAGACTGCGGAGTTTATCTCTTTGATCCCAACCGAATTCACTTATTTTACTTGTGGCACGGTGAATTTACAGGTAATCCTGTTACGTGCTACAATAATTTGCTGTGTGAAGCTAAGCGTTACCTGCGACGCCAGTGTGGCCATGTGTGCACACGACTCTTTCTCTCATAACAAGAAGCAGGCCCCTAATGTCTAGGATGGAGCCGGGACCCTCAGGGCTCCTTTTGACTGATGTCGCTGTTCAGTCTCAATCTAGTAGTGAAGATGGGGGAGTACATCCGCTCACCAGACGGCAGCGTCGCTTTCTGGCCGCTGGAGGAATCGAGCCTGTCGAACTACTCACAACATCCCTGGTAAGTGGTTACAGATCTTGTAAAAGAATGTGTACTTCAATCTCATCATCCAGCTCTGAAAATGTTCTTGATTGCCAGGCAAGCAACTCACCCCCACATGATGTTACTAGAACACCGAAGACAGTCCATACACCTTGTTTTCCCTATGGTACGATCCTAGAATAAGAGAATGTAAGGACTATAAGTCACGCTGTGTCCGAGATGCATCCGGAGATTTATCCGGCAGCATTCTCAGAATTTGATTCCTCAGTCACGGAGTGTGACATAGATCCAAATATCCATCAAATGGTTGCCACAACAGAAGTTCACCCATATGAAGATGTAGAGCAGACGGCGACGAGATCTTTATCAGTCACAGAGAGCTGCATGCAGGATCAGGAGAAAGACCATACGAAAGCGAAGGGGTACAATCAAGCTGAAAATGTTGGCACTGCAGGACAGCTACTTAGTAGCCATGAGTTATACCTGCATAATCACAGCCCTCCAACTCAAGCCGAGAAAAGCGATTTGGCAGAAGATAATAGAAATATGGCAGTTGATCTTCTAACCGACATCGGTAATAATGTAGATGAAACAAACACAGGAATTATCAGGTACTACTGCCACTACTACCAAGGAAGCAAGGAGCCCAAACCGGCAAAGCTCGATTGCCACAGCTGATAAAATACTCAAAGACTTAATCGAAATAAACACGAGATTGACAATTCAGCAAACCTCTCATAATGAGGTAGAAACATCATCTACGGAATTTCCAACAGCACCCGAGTTGGTTGTAGATGCAAACATGTCTTTACCGAGGAATATCCCAAAGCATTTACCGAGTACATGGGAGTTTGTTGAAAAACGGAACCCGTGGCTAAAACCCATGACGAAAAGAAAAAGAACCAACTTGTTAAATGATGACCTAACTGATCTACTGTTTGTATCCCAGAAGAGACATACTGAAGAAGGACACCTAACCGGTCGAGACGAACTTGGGGATGAGTCCTATTTAACATCAATCCTGACAGCTGGTCCTAACATAGACAACATTTCTACCAAAGAAAGCAATCTCTGGAAGCCAAAGTTAAAAACATCCAGTCTGAAACCAAAGAGTACAAGGAAAAAAAAGAAACCCCAGACTCAAAATTTGGCAGAATGCCTAACTAAAGAAATCACCAGATAATTAAACACACTAATAATGGCTGCTCATACGATATCGATTTCACCATATATGAAGCTATATGAACAATTGAATGACAATATAAAGGACCAAAAAACACTCCTGGCCATGATGAACACCAAAATGCGAACCGTAGAGCAAGACCTGACGAGAACCCAACAAATGCTGTCACATGAAAATCTAAAATCTGAGGCAAATGTGAAGATTATAATAGAACACACAAGGAACAGTGCAACTGATAAACGACTGTTTGCAGAAGTAGCACGAGAAGCGATTGCCTTGCTAAAACAGCAAAAAATGAACCCCATTCTTATGGAGCAGACAGTGAAACAGAACGGTGAATGTACTGACGTGCGTGAGGAGATAACATCTGTAATTAATACGCTACAAGAGGCTAAACAAACTGTGCAAACTGAGATCGATAAAGACTCAAACTTAAACACACAAAAGACCTGTCAGGATAATGGATGTATGAATGATCCTCTGTCCAAATGTAAACAAAAATTAAAAAGAACCAAAGAAGCTGAGAAAGGATTTACCATTACTGCTAAAATAGATCTGCCCACTCTCCGGCAGCCTCTTTGAAAAAAGTCCAAGAAGCTACACTGGAGCAACCTGTCAGTGATAGCTCCATTGTGTAAATAGATTTGACCCAGTCTAATAAAGCCCTGCTATCAGTAAAACTGCCAGACTTTAAAGCTACCTTGCTGGATCAGGCCCACCCCAATCCAGCTACTGGCAGTGTCCTAAAAGATACTGAAGCAGCCTCACAAAAGCAGTACATACTGACGGAACAGGACCTCTTAAATCCAGCCCCAGGCTGCGACTTGAAAGATACTGAAGCAGCGTCACAAAAGCAGCCCATAGCTAGTTCAAAAGTTGTATTTCCAATCTTCGATCCCAAAAAATCAGAGATCCAAAAAAAAAACACAGAGGTGATGATGGCCTCGAAAAAACCAAAGAACATGAGAAATCGTAAAAACCAACAACGATCTAGTGTGTGTTCTTTTCTAAGAAATATAAAAGGCTTTAGTATTACAACAACTACTAAGCAACTCTCTGGAGCCATCACTAAAGATCACCCTAGCACACAAAAGCCAAATCCACCAAAGCTCAATGACAGAGAAGGAAAACTCTCTAGAAGATCTATTAGATCTCTCTATATACGAGCAGAGCGAAAGTGACAGCTGGGTTGAGACTCCTAATCCAATCCCGAATGAAGAGTGTATAACAGCAGAAGCCGTAATTAGCAGTGACCTCAGATCTACATCGCATGAAGAGAAATTATCTGAGGGCAAGAAAAATTGTAAGAAGCCCCATATCCCACAAGATATTCCAACTGGTAAAATCGGTGGGGCGACAATGAATGAATCTGAGCATCAGCAAAAATGTGTCACCAGGCAACTAGTAAAGCAAGATAGTTCCCTTCTAATATTTGCAGCGAAAGTCCCAGCAACATGTATAACGCTAGAGGAAAAAAGAGCGCTAACCATAGCCAGTAACAACCGGGAATGCTCCACCTCAGAACTTTCATCCCGAAACCAGGATCTGTGGAAGTACGAACAAGAATTTGAGGCTCTGGAAGCCAAGATGGCCCTAATGGATGCCGGACTATCACCCCTAAGATCATTACGGAAATAAACTCCAGAGATAAAGATGCTAATTTAACTGAGTCAATTCCATCGCCACAGACGCAGGGACTTATGATGGATTCAAAGATACCTTCTGACTTACGCCAAGCAATGTCTGAGAAAACCCAGACCAACGCAAAAATAAATAAAATGCCCAAGAAGGAGCCCTGTCCTCAAAATCGGCACTCCACGAAATCAGGGAAATATATCCTGCGAGTGGAGCGAATAGTGAGAGAAAAAGATGGTCTCTTACTAAATAGAGAAAACGTGATGAGACTAATACATCACATTGCGCAACTTAGAACAGTGGCTTCTGAAGATATCCAAGTAGTCGAATTTGAAGATGAAAAATATAATGACCGTGTGATACTTCATATAGCCTCTAAACTCATTTGAGACTCCCTCTTACAGACTGGTGCTATCTTCAATTCCCTAGGGTTTGACATAAATGAGATTGGTGACCCAAAGGAGAGAAAACCAGCAAGGGAAAAAAGATCCTTCTCTGATTACAAACAAGCAGAACATAAGATCCGCAAGCGAGGTAGAAGAAAATGTCCCGAAAAACAAACATGTCTCCCCCGAGAGGGAAATCTCTGAGAACGAAGAATTGAAGAGTGTGCCAACTGGAACAAAAAGTAGACACTCTGATACCCAAGGCCCGAGGAAATCCGATTCGAGAACTGAGGACCTCGATTGGACATGGGTTGCGAAAACCATCAATAACCATAATATCAGCTAATGCCGAAAGTCATACGAGTCAGGAAAGATATGCATAGTGTAGAACTCCTTGTTCCCCACAGATGACCATGACCTCAGGTGAAGTTCCAGTAACTTCTTTATTTAGTTCCAGTACATTATGATGGTCATATAATGTCAGGTACATCTGGGTTCAGGGCAACATACACCTGCATCCTCCCAGGTAGGCTTACATCTCCCAACTGACCACATAGAACCCCAGTCACACATAAACATTCTAACCCTTAACACTCCATTGTCAATCAATACACTGACCAAAGGTTCCATTAGGATGCAGGATAATACCAAATCCCTACATATCTCCCTTCCTTAGGGACATAAAAACACAAGTAGATAACTTAACCATAATGGCTAATAACAACACGCACACAAAAAACCCCACGTTCAATGCACTTGCCTCATCACTCCTAACTGATAACATTCTGCTAGTCTCATTACATATTCCAAAATAGTCCACACAGCCGTGGGACACAATTACAATCAATGCCCCTTCCTCTTTCTACCAAGTGAGGAAAAGGCACCCAACTGCTCAAACATCCTTGCTAAAACCTTTACAAATAGAGGCACCCATACCTCTCTTCCTAAACTTGACTTCATCGTCCCACAAAAGAACACACACACATCTCCCTCACACCCAACAATGCAAACCGGTATGTACCTAAATACACACCACCTCCAACTAGACTGAGTATCCCAGATACCCGGGTGACTACTTCACTTCTTGTGACACCATTACCCCTAAATTGCCCATGTTGAAAGTATTCCTAAATACAATACAGCTCCTATTAGGGAAAACCACACTTCATTCACACCAGCATCATACCAACATCAATGACTCTACTATAGTCTTTGCTGTATCATCATGAAACTCTGAATGGTTTCTAAACCAAACAACCAAACAAAAACTTTGTTTGACACTTAGCACTTTAAACTTTAGCATTAAATAAGGTCTTAATACATCTGCATTACAAAAGTCCCACCTGTGGAAATAAAACATTAGTGCACATAACTATACTTCAGATTCCACATACCAAACTCTAGCAATGTTGTCAATGCAACCTATATTTCATTAAATGTCCATCTGTGGAAGGAAAAGCGTGTTAGTTAAACATGACCGTACCACAATTTTTTCCTTTGCATCATAACATTACCATGTATTTGTTGACAGAGGTAACAGAGGCCACGACTTTTACACACCATCCGTGCACACCTATCAAACATGCTAACTACCACTTGCAAGATACCTCTCATACCAATGTGCCTACAACATAAATACCAAATAGCATTTCAGAAAACACTATTACTACGCATATCTCAATCTCTTTCTACTAATATGCAACTTTAGCCTACTTAATAGAACCTCACATTTGGATCACTTAATTCCTTGGTTGACTAATTACAAACACCCTTGAATCCAATCTAAAAAACTATAAACTTTGTTCTCTGCTCTTAAGCTTCAACAACTTCCATGAAGTACCCCTATTACAGGACAACCTATCCCACAAGAAACTACACCTGACAACATACAGGTTCACACTCTCATGCACTCACGCTGTCCAAATGCCATTCAGGCCTCACATGACAACAGATTCTGAATCAATAACTAATTATAACTACTTAACCAATTCAATGAAGGCAAGACCAAATTGCTTCCTTTACTTATGCTCGTGAAAGCATCATCTCGTAACTTAAAAGTACCTCTGTTATTCATTCCAGCAATTAAGATCATTCACAACTTAAGCTTTTTGAAAAAAAATTCCAACGGGCGGAAATGCAGCCGCCCGCAACAGAAATGGATTTACCAATCCATCTGCCACACTTCCTTTTGTAAATATCACCTCCCGAAGCGTTCCTTTCCTGGTATGTTCATAATGCTGCTTTTCATTGCTGCCAGCCGCCTGCTATAAAAATTGTACTCCCTTTGCCTCCTACCGCATCTCTCAGTTCTTAAGTAGGCTCCAAGCCCCTCAGGAACTACTGACAACATGCCCTCAAAGATCCTCATCACCTCATATAAGTGATAGCTCCTACATGCACCTCCTTAGCGCTGCTGCAAATGGGCCCTTGCCCCTCCAGGCACTACACATGTTGTCTTGGGCAATATTCTTTCATCTCTGCACATGGGCTCTAAGCCCCTAAGGTGCAGCCACGGGCTACAAGTCTCTTAGGTGCAGGTATGGGCTCCAAGCCACCTCCAACGCTGGAATGGCCCCCCAGGACCCTCCTCTGCTCCAGGCGCTTTTCACATTCGCCACCAATCTTCTATTTAACATATAGGCGCAGCTTAGGTTCCCAACCTCTTCTATTGCTGCTGCCCCAACTCCAGGCCTCAAGCTGTACAACTTCACTCCTCATTGTTTCTTTTCCCGGCGCAGCTTAGTCTCCAAGCCTCTCCTGTTGCTACTGCCTTGGGCTTATAGTCCTCAGTTGCACAGCATGCCTCCTCATTGCTTAATTTCCAGGCGCAGCTTAGGCTCCAAGCCTCTCCTGTTGCTACTGCCTTGGCTATATCCCTCAGCTGCCCAGCATGGCTTCCTCATAATTTCCAGGCGTAACTAGACCCCAGGCCTCTTCAAATTGCTACTGCCATGGGCACCAAGCCCTCCATTCTGCAGCTAGTGGTCCCAGACCCCTTAAGCAATCAGTCTCTGGGCCCTCAGCCCCTCCTCAGTCTCTTGCTTTCCTCTTTCCCTGACCTGTCCTTCTAGTGACAGGCCAGCTGGCCCCTGGCTCTGGCGCAGCCCCTTACTTTCTGCCCCTGAGCTCCATGCGCTGGGCCCTTCTGCACCTACAGTTTTAAGCGCTCGCCCTACCTGGAAAGTCTTCTTCTTGGGTTGGGGGGAGGTGTATGTGCCATCTTCAATGCTGTCCCCCCAGCACAGCCAGCATCCTCGTCGCCAATGTAGAACTCCTTGTTCCCCACAGATGACCATGACCTCAGGTGAAGTTCCAGTAACTTCTTTATTTAGTTCCAGTACATTATGATGGTCATATAATGTCAGGTACATCTGGGTTCAGGGCAACATACACCTGCATCCTCCCAGGTAGGCTTACATCTCCCAACTGACCACATAGAACCCCAGTCACACATAAACATTCTAACCCTTAACACTCCATTGTCAATCAATACACTGACCAAAGGTTCCATTAGGATGCAGGATAATACCAAATCCCTACACATAGCCTCATGGAACACAAGAGGCTACATGCATTTGCTGAGTGAAATCCCAAGTGAACTAAAAGATATTGACTTATTATGCCTGCAAGAGACATGGCTAACTGACATTCCAATTGCAGATGGTTTTAAGATTGCTTTCAATCAGGCAATAAAAAAGAACAAGGGATGACCCATGTCGGGAATGTTGAAAAATCAAAAGTGGCACACGTATTTTATCTACAACTAATGTTTCATCGTACATACAACTATCCAGGATCAAACTACCGATGAGTGCAACGAAAAACGAGAACTTACTTATGTTGATAAATGTCTATTGGCAACATGCCACAAAAAATCTGAGGCATTCATCAAAACTATCTCAGAAATTATCTGCAACATTAAGAGGACGGAAAAAGACGTAAATATCTTAATATGTGGCGATCTCAACATAAATTGCCTGCCAAGTTGACGAGATGTGAAGGAAACAGACAGAGAACATGCGGCCAATCTGTGGGTACACGAAATGAAATCATGGAACCTACAGATGCTGAATGGAGAAGTGATGGGAGATATTCCGCCTCGTCCAACTTGGCGAAGAAATGAGCTAAGCTCCACAATAGATTACATGTTTGCAAACGAAAGACTGAAAAGTGAAGTCGCACAGCTAAAAATCATCGAAATGAAACATAGTGATCACAGCTTAGTAAAAATACACTGGGAGACCCATCATATAAGAAGTCTCCCTGATACTGCCAAAAATGATCTAGCGGTTGAACCGGGCCGTAATCGTTTACGACTAAACACGACCAAAATGAATTCACTGCTAAAATCATTGGAAGAAACATCAGTGGTAGAGAAAATTGAATATACAACCTTTCTAGAGACATATCGAGAGAAGAACTTCTCTAAAACCAGATCAAACTTCAGGAACCAACATGTATGGGATGAAGAACTCAATGATAAGAAAAAAAAACTGAATAAAGAACTAAAACGTCTCAAAAAGAAACCGGATCTGAGCAATGGAAATACGGCAAAAACCCTGAAACAAACTTACAAGAACTGGCTTCTCAGTCACAAACATATCATGCTGCAACTCGATGCGGAAAGCATGATGAAAACGTTAGCCAACAGAAATACAAGTGAATTTTGGTCCTACCTGAATAACATCTCAACTCCACAAGGTGCCATTATAAAAAACACAATACCAGAAGAACTATGGGTGAAGCACTACGCGAGAATATTTTTTAATAATGAAATCAAGATAAAAGAAACCACCACATCGGAGAATGAGTGGTCAATTACAATAACCAAAGAAGATATCTCTAGAAACATCAAGAGATTAAGTACATCAAGAGCCCCAGGACCCAAAGGGTTAACGAATCAGATGCTAATACAACAGCCCGAGCTATGGACGGAGGTCTGTTTTATGTTGTTTTCAGCCACCCCAAAAGAACCGAAAGATCCCTACATCTTCGAAAAGTGCTATTGTCATACCGATTTTTAAAAAGGGGGAGCATACGAACCCAATCAACTATCGGCCCATAGCGCTCTTTGATGTAGTGGGGAAATTATTCGCCTTGCAGCTTCAAATCCAACTAACAAACTGGATATACGGTTGCAAACAATATGATCCACACCAATCAGGGTTGGATGCGGTCTGAACTTGACGATTCTGAACTTCTTAAAAATGGAAGCGATCCGCCAAAATAGAAAAATCTACGTAGCGTTTGTGGATCTATCAAGTGCCTTCGATACAATTGATTGAGAGTTACTTTGGAGCAAGATGAAGAAATGGAAATGTCCTGAAAATCTTCTCCAACCCATAAAAGCACTCCACACAGACACACAAATTAAGGTCAGACTAGACTCCAATGGAACGTTGAGCAAGGCTATACAAACTAATCAGGGCGTGAAACAAGGCTGTCCTTTGGCAGCCACGTTGTTCGCCCTATTCTTATCCAATATTGGAGAAAGCTTAGAATCCATAATCTCCTACCCACCCAAAATCAATGGATCACGGATAAACTGGATGCTCTACGCTGATGACATCGCTATATTGGATCTAACGCCAATTGGTCTGACAAGAAAATTGAGAGCTCTAGAAAGCTATGTGGAGAAAAACAAACTAAAGATCAATTTTGCAAAGTCGGAAATAATAATTCTTCAAGATCTAACAATAAATAACAAACAAAACACAAATCGTGTACCTAAATGGAGTCTACACAATGACAACTTGAGATGTGTGAAAAAAGCAAAATACTTAGGAATGTGGATCAACAGCAACATAAACAATGCCCCTTGGGTAGAGAATGTAAAACAGAAATGCAAACAACTATCAAGTCAAGGAGTGATTATAAATAAGAGATTTGGGAAATTCTCTCTTCTACCTGTTCTGGCCCACTACAACCAGAAAGCGCTACCAACATTGATATATAGTGCAGAAAGCGCACTGAGAGTACCTGCAAACCAATGGCCAGAACTGGAAAATCAATATTGGAGGCGAGTATTACATCTACAAAAGGAAATCTCGAGCGCCTGCATTAGATATGAACTCAACCTAATATCTATGCAAGCCCGAGTACTATGGAACATGCTATCTATATACAGGAAGATAACCATACCTGATTGCTCCCCCCAGTTTAAAATATTACAGGATGCCCTTACGGGAAACTCGGAATCAGTTCTGTGCAAATGGGTAATTGGATGCAGAAATAAGCTAGCAAAGTTGGTCATTGATAAAAGAACCTTGGAAACCAATCCGTACATTGTTAAGAAAAAGTTATGGGAACTGGATTGGTGTCGAACAGTGGACGATCGAAATCGCCATAACCTAATGAAAGATGCCGCAACTGAAGCCAAAGATCGGAACATAATCTTGCAGCATCTGATGAAATCACCAAGTGCTAGACATCGTTTTTTGTACATGAAATTTCGAATTAATCTATTCAACACAAGGGTAAGCTATGCAATAAGAACTCGGAACGTGTTAGCAGTATTAAGCTGTCGCTTCTGCAATAAAGAGCAGGAGACACTTAAACATCTTATATTGTATTGCGAAAGCTTGAAAAACATGAGATCTGTGCATTTAGGAAATTTAGTAAAACAATATCCTACCTTGTGTGGAGAAGAATTGTGGCGAAAATGGTTCAACCCGCAAGAAAAGGACATTTTTGGGTTGACTAATTTTCTACAAAACTTGGAGTCAGTGTTATAAACTTTATATTAACGTGAGTAGCACTGCAGAGAAACACGGCATAGATGTGTCATGGAAGCAGAGACGGAATAAGGGGGAAGAATGAAACCCAGAGGATTATAACATCTGAAGAAACATAAACTGATAAACAAAACAAAGACTGGAAAATTGGACCAGGATGGCTAGCAACAAAGGACATCAAAACTGTTGCATAAGCCATTGTGATTAAGATGTACCCTAATTTATCTCTGCTTTTCTGACACCAAGTAATTGTGAGTTGGAAATTCTGTTTCAAAAGTTTGTATAAACTAAATGAAAAAAAAATAAAAAGAAGTAGGTAGTGGACTTTTGACCCTGATATGTGTCATGGTGCGCCAGAGTGCTGTACAGATTATGTATTCGCAGTGCCGCCCCTAGGGGTGGAGTCAATGGTATATATACAGACGGAACTCCGGAGAGAGGTATACATCGCTCCTGAAGACCTGGCTATCCTGCTTGCACAGCGCCATCGATAACCTCAAACATGAAGCGCTACAGCTACTACTCTAAGAATACCTATGGGAGCGATGACTTGAACACAATTCAAAACTACTATAGCCCAACAACAATACCCCCTGTAGCTGATGAGGAATCTCAAAACCCTAATGCTATGGAGTAAGAGGATGATCTGAGTCAGCAGCTTTTTATGATGTAGCTAGGTGATATGACGCTGCCTGTTTCTCCTATCAATGCTGCTGCTGAAGGTTGTGATGGTGTATATGGAGTTATAACTGATGGATATTACACCTTTGCAGACTACATTGATATGGATGCATCTATGGAGGCTCTTAAAGCTCCCCTGTATGCGGACCTGTAGGTTCTGGACGATCTGTTTCCAGAGACTAACATGTCCTCAGAAGTAGAAACATGTACTGATGAAGACAAGCTGTTAATGGACGCCATTGATGTTATTGAGATGGAAGCGGATGGCCCTAATCTGTGCAATCTAGTATGTAATAAAGTATGTGTGTGTGTGTGTGTGTTTGTAAACATTTGTTAAAAACACATATTGAATAGTTAAACTTCTTTCTTTTTTGAATTACAGAAAACAGCAGATAAAGTTGACGGCGCTGAGAGTCAGTGGTCTTCATTCAATAGCGTACATTTTCTATTGCGTGTGCTGTTAAAAAATGATCGACGGTCCAGCTACCCACAGCAGTAATAAGTGTAAGAAATGTGTCTGCCTAAAACGCTTTGAAAGTTCTGATGAAGAAGAAGATGAAACTATAACCCTTTGGAGTCCTTAACTGTTTAGGCTTTTGCGGCCTGTGTACTGAAAACATGCTTGAAGCGTGATTACTATTGGTGTTATGGGCATAAATACAATGACCCACAACAGGATGCTCGTGAATGCCTACATCCGCATTATTACGCAAGAGCAATACGACGGATATGTTTTATGTTGAATTCATATAAAGTTTTGCAAATGCTTAAAGCGGTCTATAAAGGCACGGGCCTGCGTGTACATGATAGTTTGGAGAACAACAACATTCCTGGAAATACACGATTGTCGCAATACAAAGGAAAACATTTGATCTTTACAGGTGGCCTGAAAGCAATTCAAAATGAGTCCAATGAAAAGCAATCTATTCTATCCTCTGTCCTGTTGTGAATTCTTCTTTTCTTCCAGTTAGCCCATCTCCCTAAATCTACGGGTTTGGACTTTTATAGATTCAAAATAAATACCTGAGGTGTGTATCATTTATTTATTTTAACTGGCGGGTCTATGTGATTGAACAGTTTAGGAGAGGTGATTAGGTAACCAAATTCAAGACAGTGGCCCTCATTATAAGTATGGCGGTCCAGAAATGGTGGTCCAGGAATAATGTGCATTTTAAAGAATATTTATTCAGCAACACTCAAAACGATTAACTGCATAGCGAAGTAACTCATCGAATTGGCCCACCACATTGCCCCAAAAAAGTGGTCAACTATGATCCCAAAAATCAGTTCCACGCTAGCTTTTTGTGATTTTTCCCTCCACTTCCACCCACTCTATCTCCACGCTCTCTCTAACCCCACTCTCCCACCATACCTCCACTCTCTCTACCCCCAAACACCCACCATACCCCACTCTCTCTACCATCAGACACCCACCATGCCCCCACCCTTCCACCACTGCTCTCACCCACCCTACCCCACTCTCTTTACAACCCTACCCCCACTAACTCTACCACCCCCTACTCTCTCTACCTCCAGCCACTCACCCCACACTCTCTCTACCCACATCCACTGGCCTTACCTCCACTCTCTCGACCCCCACCCACCCTACGTACACTCTCTTTAACTCCACCCACCCTACCCACACTCTCTACTACCACCACTCTACCCCCACTCTTTCTACCCTACCCATCCACTCTACCTCCTCACTCTACCCCCACCCACTGTACCCCCACCAACCTTATCCTCTCTCTACCCCCACCCACCTCATATCCACTCTCTTTACCCCCACCCTACTCCCACTCTTTACCCACACTACTGCCAGGCTCCCTACCCCAACCCACCTTATCCCCATTCTCTCTACCCCACCACAATACCCCCACTGTCTCTACCTCTGCACACCCATGCTACCCCCACTCTCATACCCTGATCCACCATACCCCCACTCTCTCTACCCCACGTACCCTTCCCCCACACTCTCTACGCCCACTCACACTTTCCCCACTCTCTCCACCCCTACTCACCTTGCCCCCACTGTCTCTACCTCCATACCTCCACTGTCTCTACCACCACCCACCTACTTGTGCTTTTGCTAAAGTACCTCCTCTTGTTCTACCCCACCACCATCAATCTCTCTAGCAACACCCACCCACCCTACCTCCACTCGCTTTATGTCACCCATCTATCCTACCTACTCTCTCTACCGCACCCACCAACAGAGCCCCCACTCTCTACCCACATCCACCTTTTCTCCAATCTCTCTACCCTCACCAACCTCATCCCCACTCTCTCTACCCTCACCCACCCCCACTTTCTCTATCCCCACATGCCCAACCTCCATTCTCTCTACCCCACCCACTGACCCCACTTCCACTCTATCTACCCCAACTCACCTTACCCCCACTCTCGCTACCACACCCACCCTTCCCCCACACACTCTACCCCCACTCACACTTACCCCACTCTCTCTACCCCCACCCACCTTGCCCACATTCTCTCTCCCTCCATTCCCCCACTCTCCCTACCCCATCCACCCAGCTACCTCCGATATCGCTACCCCATCCACCCAACCTTCTCTCACTGTACCCACTCCCACCCTACCTCCATTCTCTCTAGCAACACCCACCCACCCTACCTCCACTCTCTTTACCTCACTCATCCACCCTACCTCTTCTCTCTACCCCCACACCCACCAACAGTGCCCTCACACCTTAACGAAAATCCCCACTCTCTATCCCACCCACCTTTTTCGCCACCCTCTCTACCCCCACCCACCTCATCCCCACTCTCTCTACCACCAGCCACCACCAACCCCCACTATCTCTACTCACACACCCAACCTCCGCTATTTCTACCGCTCCCACCGACTCTTCCTCCACTCTATCTACCCCCACCCACCCTACCTATGCTCTAACTACACTCACCCTACCCCCACTCTCGCTACCCCCACTCACTGATCATAGCTACACTTACCCCCGCCTATCCCACTTCCACTCTCTCTAGCACCCCCCCCCCACACTACCACTACTCTCTCAAGCCCACCCATCCACCCTATATCCTCTCTCTTCCCCAACACTCCATACTCCCACTCTCTATCCCCACCCACTCAGTGTACCTCCACTCTTTCTAACCGACCCACCCTTCCCCCACACTCTCTACACCCACTCGCCCTCTCCCCACTCTATCTACCCCCACACACCTTGCCTCCACTCTCTCTACCTCCATACCCCACTCTCCCTACCCCCACCCACCTACCTCCACTTTTGCTACTCCACCCACCATACCTTCACTCACTCTACCCCTACCCACCCTACCTCCACTCACTTTACCTCACTCATCCACCCTACCTCCTCTCTCTACTCCAACCCATCCACAGTACCCCCACTCTCTACTCCCACCCACCTTTTTGCCACTCTCTCCACTCCCACCCACCTCATCCCCACTCTCTCTACCACCACCCACCCCCCACTCTCTCTACCCCCACTCATCCAACTTCCACTAACTCTACTCGCACCCACCCGCCTTAGCTCATCTCTCGCTACCCCACCAACCCTACCTTCACTCACTGTAGAAACACCCATGTACCCTACCTCAACTCACTCTACCTACCCACCTATCTACCCTACCTTCACTCTCTCCACCCATCCATCCACTATTTCTTCACTCTACCCCGACCCACCATACCCCCACTCTCTTTGCTGCCAACCCCCCACCCTACCCCCACTCTCTGTCCCAACAACCCTACCTCACTCTCTCTACCCCCACCCATGCACCCTAACTCCACTCTCTACCCCACCCACCCTACCTCCACTCTCTCTCTAGTACCTCCCACCCAACCCACCTTCACTCCCTCTACTCCATCCACCCACTCTACCACCACTCTCTCTATCCCAACCCACCTTACCCTCATACTTTCTACCACCACCCACCATAACACCGCTGTCTCTACCTCTACCCACCCATGATATCCCCCTCATGCCCCACCCACCCTCCCCCACTCTCTACCCCACCCTCTACCCCACCCACACTTCCCCCACTCTCTCTACCCCCACAAACACTGACCCAACTATCTCTACCTCCATACACCCACTCTTTCCACCCCACCCACCCCACTCTCTCTACACCCATCCACCCAACCACCACTCTCTCTATAGAACCACCACTATTGCTACCCAACCCACCCACCCTATGTTCAATCACTGTAGTCCCACCCACCGACCCTACCACCACTCACTCTACCCCTACCCATCCACCAACCCTACCTGCACTCTATCTATCCTAGCCATCTACCCTACCTTCACTCTCTACCCCCACCCACCAATCCCCACTCTCTACCCCCACCCACCATACCCCCGCCCCCTCAACCCCTACACACCCACTCTACTCCCACTCTCTCTACCCCAACCACCCTACTCCACTCTCCCTTCACCATCCACCCACCTTACCTCCACTCTCTCTACCCCCACCCACCCTACCTCAACTCTATCTAGCACCACCCACCCAGCCTCCTCTCTCAACTCCCACCCACCCACCTTACCCGCATTCTCTATCCCCACTCACCTTATTCCTACTCTCTCTAACCCTACCCAGCTAATCTCTATTATATCTATCCCCACTGGCCAACTCTACTCCCACTCTCTCTATCCCCAGCCACCTACCTTACCTCCACCCTCGCTACCCCACCTGGCCACTCTTACCCTCACTCGTTGTAGTCTCACTCACCCACCCTACCTCCAATCACTCTACCCCTACCCACCCAATTACCCTACCTGCACTCTATCTACCCCATCCAGCCACCCTAGCTCTACTCTCTACCTCCACCTGCTGTACCCCCACTCCCTCTACCCTTACCCACTCACCCTACTCCCACTCACTCTACTCACAACCACCCACCCGACCTCAACACTCTCTAGCCTCACCCACCAACCATACCGCCACCTTCTTTACTATCACCCACATCCTACCCCCACTCTCTTTACTCCCACCCAACTCCTGATCTCTCTCCCAACAACCCAACCATGATACCCTGATTCTCTATACCCCACTGTACCTGCCCTTACCCACCAACCCTAAACCCAACGTCTCTATCCCCACCCACCCGACACCCACTCTCTCTACCATACCATACTCTCTCTACCAACCCCCAGCCCCTCTACCCCCACCCACCCTACACCCACTGTCTCTACTCTGACCCACCCACACTACCACCCACAATCTCTACCCCCACCCTATCCCCCACTCCCTCTAACCCCCCACCCTACCCGTCACTCTTTCTACCCCACCCACCCACTCTACCTCCACTGTATATTCCCCACCCATATTTTCTCTACAGTCTCTAGCGACATCCACGCACCCTACCTATACACTCCCTACCCGACCCACCCTACCTCCACTCCCTCTATCTCAATCCACCTAACCTACCCCCAACTAGCCACTAGCTCTGCTCCCACCCACCCTACCTCCACTCTTTCTGCCCCCTTCCACTCAGCCTACCACATGGTCTCTAACCAGACCCACTCACCTTACCTCCACTCTCTCTACCTGCACCCATCCTACCACCACTCTCTCTAGCACCACCCACCCAACCTACCACCTCTCTCAACCCCCACCTGGCCACCGTACACCCACTCTCTACCCCACTGACCTTATCCCCACTCTCTCTACCCCCACCCACCTAATCTCTATTATATTTACCCCCACTTGCCCACTCTACTCCCACTCTATACCCAACCACCTACCATACTTCCACTCTTGCTACCCCACCCACTCTACCTTCACTCGCTGTAGTCCCACTCACCCACCCTACCTCCACTCACTCTACCCCTAATACCTGCATCTCTCTACCCCATCCATCCACCCTACCTCCACTCTCTATCCACATCTGCTGTACTCCCACTCCTTCTACCCCTACCCACTCACCCTACCCCCAATCTCTCTCCTGCGAACCATTTTCTACCCCACCCACCCTACCCCCATTTTCTACCCCACCCACCCACTGTACCCCAGTCTCTACCTCCACCCACCTTATACCCGCTCTCTGCATCCCCAGCCACCTAATATCTGCTCTATCTACCCCCACCCACTCTACTCCAACTCTCTCTGCTCCCAACCAACCACCCTACTTCAAATATCTCTACCCACACCCACTCATCCTACCCCACCTTCTTTACTATCACCCTCCCTACCCCCACTCTCTTTACCCCCACCCAACTCCTGATCTCTCTTCCAATAATTCACCCACCCTACCCTGACTCTCTATACCTCACTGTCTCTGCCTTTATCCACCAACCCTAAAGCCAAACTCTCTATATCCTCACCCACCCAACCTACACCCACTCTCTCTACCCTACCCAAAGCTCTCTACCAACCCCTAACCCCTGTACCACCACGCACCCTACACCAACTGTCTCTACACTGACCCACCCACACTACTACCCACTCTCTATACCCCCAACATATCCCCCACTCTCTCTACCCTACCCACCCTACCCCGACTCTTTCTACTTCACCCACCCTGTGCCCACTTTCTCTACCCACACTCACCCACCTTTCCCCACCCCCTCTACTACCACCCTCCTCCCATCCCCACTCTCTACCCCACCCTCCAACCCAATCCCCACTCGCTTCACCCACACCCTATCCCTCACTCTCTCTACCCCAACCACCCTACCCACTCTCTCTGCCCCTCACTGACCCACCTTCTCCCCACTCTCTCTACCCACACATACCCACCCTACCCTTCGCTCTCTCTACCCCCCATCCACCCTACCTCTACTCTCTCTATCCCCACCCACCAACTCTACCTCCACTGTTTCTTCCCCACCCACATTTTCTCAGTCTCTACCAACATCCACCCACCCTTCCTACACACTCCCTACCCTGGCCCACCTACCTCCACTATCACCCTCTACACCCACCCATTCTACCTTCACTCTCTCTATCTCAATGCACCCAATCTACCCCCACTCTCTCTACCCCATTCACCCTACCTCTACTCTCTCTATCCCCACCCACCAACCCTACCTCCACTGTCTCTTCCCCACCCACATTTTCTCCAGTCTCTACCGACATCCACCCACCCTACCAACACACTCACTGCTCTAACCCACCTACCTCCACTATCACCCTCTCCACCCACCCATTCTACCTTCACTCTCTCTATCTCAACCCACCCAACTTCCCCCACTCTCTCTACCCCCAACCACCCCACTCCCCACTTGCTCTTCGCCCACCCACCCTACCCCCACAGTCTCTATCCAGACCCACCCACCTTGACTCCACTCTCTCTACCCCTCCCACCATATCTCCAATCCCTCTCTACCCTCACCCTACCTCCACTCTCTCTACCCCCACCCACAACCTTCCACTACTCTCTCTAACCTCCCCCACCCTACCCCCACTCCCTCAACAACTCTAACCCCACTAACTTGACCCCCCACTCTCTCTACCATCACCCACCCCTCAATCTCTCTACCCATCCATTCACCCTACCTCCACTGTCTCTACCCTCACCCACCCTACCTCCACTCTCTCTAAATCCACACACCCTAGCCACACTCTTTCTACCCTCACCCACCCACTGACCCAAACTCTACTCTCTCTATACCCACCCACCCTACCCCCACTCTCTCTACTGCACCCACCATACCACCACTCTCTAACCCTACCTAGCCACTGTACCCCCTCTCTACCCCACCCACCTTGTCCAAACTATCTCTACCCCCACTCAACTCATCCCCACTTTCTCTACCCAACCCTACCTCTACTCTATATATCCCGACCCACCAACCCTGCCTCCACTGTCTCTTCCCCACCCACATTTTCTCTCAGCTCCCAATACCTACACTCGCTCTACCCCAGCCAACCCTACCTCCACTCCCTCTACCCACACCCACCCTAAAGCCACTCTCTCTACCTCAACCCCCAACCTACCTCTACTCTCTCTATCCCCAACCACCCTACTCCCCACTCTCTCTTTGACCACCCACCCAACCCCCACTGTCTCTATCCAGACCCACCCACCGTACCTCCACTCTCTCTAACCCTACACGCCCTACCTGCACTCTATCCCCACCCTCACACCCTACCTCCACTCTCTCTACCCCACCCACCTAACTTACCTCTACTCTCTCTCCCGCCCCAACCTCCCACCCTATCTCCAATCTCTCTTACCCCCACCCTACCTCCACTCTCTCTACCCCTGCCCTTCCACCCACCCTACCACACCCTTCCACTACTCTCGCTAACCTCCCCCACCCTACCCCAACTCCCTCTACAGCAGTACCCCCTACTAACTCGACCCCCCACTCTCTTGACCTTCACCCAACCCTCAATCTTTATACCCCATCCACTGACCCTACCTCAACTCTCTCTACCCTCACCCACCCTACCTGCACTCTCTCTAACTCCACCCACCCTAGCTAAACTCTATGTACCCTCAACCACCCACTGACCCAATCTCTACTGTCTATGCTCACCCACCTTACCCCCACTCTCTGTACTGCACCCATCCACCCTACCTACTCTCTCTATCCCCACCCACCATACCAACACTCTCTACCCCTACCCACACACTGAACCCCCACTCTCTAACAACACCCACCGTACCCCCACTCTCTACCCCCACACACCTTGTCCAAACTCTGTCTACCCCATTCACCTCATCCCCACTCTCTCCAACCCAACCCTACCTCTACTCTCTCTATCCCTCCACCCCTAACAGTTTCACCTCACTGATGTTGCCCAACAAGGCTGAAACACGTGTATGGGGTTACTGATGGTACTCTTGTTCAGAGGAGAATTGCCTAGCATTTCAGCGCTGGACTGCCCCCGGGCAGAACAAAGGCTGATAGACGAGGACATTTCTTCTCTGTGAAAGGGACAGTGAGCTAAAGACTTGGTAGAGTCTCTCCCAGGGGTTATTCACCCAAGAACAGGTCATTGGGCTGTGTTCGTGCTGGTAGAGAGATTCCCAGACCCCCCTTTGTTTTGAATAAATTAACTTTGGGTTTCACCCTAAGTTAACAGGGCGATCCAGACGTGGACCTCTTGCTCACTGTTCTTAGAGAGGCAACAGTTTCACCTCACTGAGGATGCCCAACAAGGCTGAAACACTTGTATGGGGTTACTGATGGTACTCTTGTTCAGAGGAGAATTGCCTAGCATTTTGGCGTTGGACTGCCCCTGGGCAGGACAAAGGCTGATATGCAGGGACATTTCTTCTCTGTGAAAGGGACAGTGAGCTAAAGACTTGGTAGAGTCTCTCCCAGGGGTTATTCACCCAAGAACAGGTCATTGGACTGGGTTTAGTGCTGGTAGATTCCCAGACCCCCCTTTGTTTTGCACACTTTCTCTACCCCCTCACCCATGGACCTAAACTCCACTATCTCTACCCCCACCCATCCTACTTCCACTCACTCTAACACCACCCACGTACCCTACCCTCACTCTCTATACCTCACCCATTCACCATACCCCTACTCTCTACCACCACCCCCCTACTTCCCACTTGCTCTACTCCCACCCTAACCCCACTCTCTCTGCACCTACCCCGACTGTCTCTGCCTAGACCCACCCACCTTACCTCCACTTTCCCTAACCCCACCCACCCACCCGAACTCTATCTTACCGCTCCCTACCTGCACTCTCTCTGTCCACACCCACACACCCTACCTCCACTCTCTTTGCCCGCACACACCTTCTTACCTCCACTCTTTTTAAAAAAAATATTATTATGCATTTTAGTTTATTAACAAACTTTTATACACTTCATCATCACATATCTTCTTGTCCTTAAAAATATGGAAAAAAGAGAAAAAGAAAAACCAACATGTAGTCCATTCCTTACATTGCCAAGAGCTAGGCAAGCTCTGCATCACTGATGATACTGTTTTTGCTTGTGTCGCAGTGTTCGACCTTGTGTAATGTGATTTTCCAACTTTGTATGTGGTACTTACTACTGCTTGCCCTCGCTCTTGAATGGCCTGCTGTGTTTTTTTTTCTTCAATTTCCTCATCAGCAGTCTCCATTTTTTTTTCCTGCTCTTTCCGTAATGTTTCCAACAAATGTATTCCAGTGCACGTCAAGCTGATGTTGTGTCCGTCTAAAAACATTAACCACCAATCATCACTTGTCAACATTTGGTATTTGTCTAAAAACTTGCCAAGAAATGTTGTTCTCTTGCCTATTACTTTTGGGCAGTCTAATAGTAGATGTTTAACTGTTTCCAGACTATTTTGGTGGTTACATTGTCTGCATCATCCTTCATTTACTCCTCACCTTCCTGTCCTATGCAAATATTCGTTAGTCGAATATATGTTCAGTCTTATGCGCAAAATTATATTGTGATGTTGTTGGCTAGGTAATTTCAGCATAAAACAACGTATCATATTTCTCTTTCTTTCTAGCTCTATAGTAGGTGACGTTGAAGCAGATTGTGACATTCTTTCAATGGAACGTATTCAGTCTGTTTCTTGCAACTTTACTTTAACCTTTCCTGGATTGGTTAATAGCTGGTATAAGGTTGAGTTCAGCGACTTCAGATGGTCCATGCACTTACTTTTCCACTCTTTCAGTGCATTTGATCCTCTCCCGTCTCCTTCCTTTTTCAATATCTCATAGCCTGCGGCTGGATGTTTTTCAGCTATTTTTCTTAGGAGACTTAGGGCCTAATTCATGGAAGTGTTTTATAACGGTGCAATCCCATAGGAATATGTTCCATGAATCGGCCCCTAAGGCTTTTCCACAGCACAATTGACTCGAGTGATTGCAGACCCATTTCTCTATGAATCACCGCCATCGGGATACTCTTGTGAATCTCAGAATTTTCTTCCAAAATTTCCCTTTGAGGGCTTCCCATACCTTCCAAGATAAGGTTAGAGTGATTTCCCCTCCATATGTTACTATTGGGATCACCTTACCTATATAAAAGGAACGCAGTAGCACCATTGAGAATTTTCCATATCGCGCATGGAGTATCCCCCCCTGAGATGCCAACTGTGCAACTTTTTGGTATAATTCGTCTTGTCTTGACTTGTTTGCTGGTGATAAATTAACGTATTCTGTAGCTTGCACCTTCTCTATGACTTCATCTCCAATTCTCCACTTCAAGGTTTTACATTGAGGGCCCTTATTTGACCCAAATAACATGATCTTTGTTTTGGCGCTATTTATTACTAGTTAATTCTTACACATGTACTGTTGAAGTTTGTTAAGCAATGGCTGGAGCACAATTTTTGTTTGGTCCAGGATAACCAGATCATCTGCCTAAGCAATTCATGTAATTCAGTGTTATTGATTTTCAGAGGGAAATGGAAGGGTGATTGTATTTCCTTTGGAAGGGCTGCAATGTAGAGCTTAAATAGGGTCGCTGCAAGAGGACAAACTTGTTTAACTCCCCTTTTAATTTTGAAGCTTGCCGTACAGGCCCCTTCATTGTCAAGTGTAACACAGGATTGTGTGTCTTTATGTAGGGCTTGGATGGGAATCAACAACTCCTCTGGACAATGTGATGCTCTTAATTTGACCCATATTTTCTGCCGATTGACTCCATAAAATGCTTGTTTCACATCTATGAATCCCACATATAGACTTCCTTTCGTCCGCAGCGTCTCGATTTTTATCATGGATAAAAGGAATAGGTTTAATTCTGTCCCTGTGCCCTTTGTGAATCCTGATTGACGGGGGTCTGTTATTTTTTCTTTGTCTGACCACTGTGTGAGGTGCTGTTTAGGAATGAGGCGAACAGCTTTGCTATCACATCTAAAAAGGCGATGGGCCGAAAATGTGCGAGGTTATCTCTGGTGCCTTTCTTGAAGATTGGAATTATCAGGCTTGAGGTCCATGACTGTTAGTTTTCTGTATTCCAATACTTTTTCAAAGACTGCACTTAAAAATGTAGCCCATTTCACAGGGTCCCTTTGATGTATCTTGTTCGATAGCCCATCTGGGCCTGCCGCTGCAGACTTTTTAGTTTTTTTTATTTTTTCTTCAATTTTCTCAACTCTTGTTTTGATATCCCAAATTCCTTCCTGTTGTTGTACTTCTGGTATTGGGTTGTCAGTTTTTCCACCAAAGACGTCTGAAAAGTGGGCTATCCATTTTTCCTCTGAGACTCTGCAGTTTAGCCGGCTTCTCTGATTTAACGTTATCCCATTTATGATCACCCACATCTCATTAGTGTTTGCGTTTGACATTGCTTTCAGCATCTTCTTGCCTTGGTCTTGTAGGCGCGTGCTTCTGAGGCTGATTGCCCAATTTAGGTATTTCTGCTTCCTGGCTTTTATTAGGCACATGAGTTCGTCTCTTTTGAGGGCCTGTTTTTGTTTTTAATGGCGCATAGATTTTTTCTCAGTGACTTTCATTTGTTCACGACTTCGATGTCAGATCTATATTTAGGTTTCATCAGAGGTTGTCTTAGGCCTGTTTTTTGCATCCTATATTCTTCCAAGAGACACTCATATGAAGGGTCATGCGATGAGTTTGTTGTCAGTTCTTGATACCCATTATTTAGTTTTGTTGGGTCAATGCCTCGGAGTCAGAGTTTGTCATACCCTTGATTTACTACAAAGTCTTGTCTGCTGAGGTTACCTCTGCACACTTCAGTTAGGTTCCAAGAAAGCTTCATAATAATATCATCGCTTTTAGTTTGTGGTATAACTTCTAGCCTATGTACCTTATAAAGGTGATTTCTTGACATCCATATGGAGTCTATGGTTGATTCATAGGATCTATTCGACCAAGTGGGTTTGCCTAGCATATCTCCTTCTGTGTGCCCATTTAACATGTACATGTCTTTGGCAATCTTCTCATTCATCCAGTGCCTCCAGGGTTTTCAGCTGCATCATTATAGATCATTTTATCAGTACCCAGGCAGTTCATATTCAAATCGCCACAAATCAGTATCATTGCGTTTTTATGTTGCAGCCTCTCGGTATCAATTATTGCAGAAAATGCTTTTTGCATTTTTTGCGCCTTTGTTTTACCGTGGTTCCAATAAATGTTAATCACTATTTGTATAGTTATTTCATCAATACTTGCTTCACGGGCCAATAGCGCGTTGGAATTTTTCTTTATGTGTGGATTCACCGTCCAGAGAGGACTGGAGAGATTCCTCAAAAAAAGTTCTTGAACCATTTGATTTCTGAGGTTTATCTGGTGCACAGTTTTTCTTTTTTTTTCTTTGTGGGCCTTGTGGTTGTTTTCTATTTGTCGGTACTTCAGCCACTTGTTTTGGTAATGCATCAGCTTCCTTACTGCTTTGAAACACGGTAGATATCCAATTCTTCTGTGTTTCTTAGTGTGCCCTTTTTTTCTGACTTTCGTCTCGATTCCAGTTCTGTAACTCGTTTACTTCTTTTGTGGTTTTCCACTTCCTTTAATTCGGTTCTTATGCTCATTGTATTATTGCTTTGCTTGGCAATACAGGTCTGACTGTCATAAATATTGACTGGTAATTTCATGTCTGTTCTGGGTCTTGGTCTTAAAGAGCTCTCTTGATTGTTTGATTTCTCATTCGTTGGTATACTTTTTGTCATCTTTTTTATGTTTTGATGTCCAATACACCTGCAATCGTCGCTTTCCCCCTTTTCAGTGGGTTCATTCAGTAATGCTTCTCCTTTACCCAGCTTATCTGCAAATGATCGCATCCATTTTATAGAGTCCAGTAAAGCATCCAATAAGACGACATTTTCCCCTCTTCCCCACTGGCTATATTACTTTAACGTCATAGCCAGTTATGGGATGCCTCTGCCTCTAAATTCAGTCGTTCTTCAACTTTAGCAGTGAATGTTGCCAAGTATGACATTTTGGTTAGGATCATAGCTTGTATGGTTGCTTTGTCCTTTATATTCTCGCTCAGCACCTCGTAAGCACCATTGCAATGGTCATAGTGGCCATGACATTATTATTAATTTGAATCCTGGCTGCAATGGACACATTATTTCTCTGGGTTCCACCGGTCTCTGGGCGCTCTTCCAAATTTGAGTTTTGTTCTTCTGTAGTTGTCGCTCCTCCTTCAGCTACTTGCTGCTTGTGAATTACATGTGGGGTCCTATCCTGTTTATTCTCGTTTCTAATGGTCCAACAGTGTTTTGTTCGCTCTCATGTTGGTTCCAATTTACATCCTGCCCCGGTATACGATTTATGCTGGCTGGCCAATCTTCTGTATTCCTCTCTACAGGTCTTACATTACTTTCTATTTGTCTTTGTATAGTGGTGTTTTTTTTCTATTGTCCACTGCCATTGCTGTTTTATTTTGACTGTGTTGGTAAATCGTACTCTTAGCTTGAGTAATTATTTCCAAGCTGTGTAGGTTAACGTTTACTTCGGAGATGTTCTCCTTGAGAGTCTCTTGAGTTTCAAGTTCTGTAGTACCAGGTTTATTCATGTTTTTTTGTTCACTATCCAGTGACGTTACTTTTCCCTGTCGTGCCATTTTTGATATGAAGCTTGATCGATGATCCAATTCATTTATGTTTTTTTGAGCCTTCATTAGGTCCCCTATTGAACGCTCGCTGAAGCGGAAGCGCCGCTGTTTATGTGGGTTGATGGAGACTGGCGTGGACATTTTTCTGGCTGAGGAAATTCCGTCTGACCGCTGTTGCCTGTCTTTTTCACTATTTCCATCGCTTTTGTCGTCGCCTTTACCAACCCTGTCTATTTCTGACTCCGCATTGATTTCCAGGTCACCCTGCTTAAATCCTAGACATGCTTTATTTGTATGAGGGCAGTTTCCCGCCACTGTAGATGGTGAAAAGGATAGATTGTTCTCATTACACGATGAAGAGTTTCCAGCTGCTTCTGATTCTAAAGCGCGTCGTGGGTCCTCTAACAGGTCTAAGCTGCAAATGCTGATATTTTTACTTTCTTCATGATTCACAGGCAATACATTCGTATCATGGCCTGTGATCTCGCTGATGTCATTTTTTCCTTTGATAACATCTATGGGGGTGTGTGTTTGCACCTATGTCATTCGATTCCCTCACATCGCTCGCCGTTTCCCCATCTGTTAGATGCATATGATGTCTTGATGGTGTGTTATTGATGTGACCGGCTTGACTCTCACTCTCACCCTTTCCTGTTTTTACATCTGTCTCTGAGGAGTGGATGTTATGAGGTGATTTATTTTCATTTAGATGCCAGGGGTTTGAACACACGTCAAGCACTTCTTGCATACCTCTCACCTTTTTTGCGTCGCCAGCTGCTTTCTTCCACATGTCCCGACAGGAATTCGTGCTGCAGTTTGTGTTTCCTCTGGTAGGGACGGCTGTTCGTCCGGGTGAAAACATCGCCGCCTTCTTCCATCCGCTCTTAGTAATTCGAAGTAACTGGACTCCTACGGACCCACGCGCGGCGCTAAGCGCCGTGAGTCGGTTTTTAAAGGCGGGTCAAATCTTAAAGGCACAGTGGAAAGTAGCAGGTCGATGGGGGTCGTATCTGCAGCTCCTCTCACGATGCAGTCAAACACGAGTTCACCGGAATAACTGGACTCCTACGGACTCACGCGTCCACTCTCTCTCTTCCCCCACCCTCTCACCCTATCTCCACTCTCCCTCTACCCCCCACCCTCCCACCCTACCTTCACTCTCTCTACCCCTACCAACCACCACTGTCTCTACCTCCAACTACCCACACTCTCTCTCTAACTCCACCCAAACTCCCCCAGTCTCTTTACTCTCACCCACCCTATCCCTACCCTACCCACTGACATCTCTCTACCCCACCCGTCAATTCTACCCCACTCTTTTTCCTCCCAATCACCCAACTCTCACTGCAACCCATACATCCACCCACCCACCCCACGCCCACTCTCTACCCCCTCTCATCCTTCCTCTCACACCTCTCACACTTGCTTTATTTCTAACGTTCTCACCCTCAACCTTTCTCGCTCAGATTTCCTCTTGCTCATCATCAATGACACCCCCTCTCAATTGTTTCCTTCCTTGCCCTATTCCCCTCCAGACTAATTCTCGTTAACACCCACAACCATTATTGCATACACATTTGAAACTTTGCACGCTCTTCCTTGCACATCGGTGCCTATAAATGCAATGAATGGAAGTAAACAGCAAAACTATTGACTTGCTTAACTGCCACTCCTGGGGTCAGCCAACAGTGAATCAACTCATTACATTATATGTAGAAAATCTCACTCATGCTTTTCGTTACTATAGTATTACTCCAAATGCAATTATAACATTTATGCAGTCCACACTTTTAACTGAATTGTCTCTGCTCAATGGTGGTAGCATAACTTTGAGTCATGGTTTCCTCACAAAAACATTAGCAAACGTTATATATTACAATAATTAATGACAGATGTGTTCTAAATGCATGTACCTTTACTAATGTACACCTATGCATGGCAGTATAAAAATAGTATCTCAAGCAGTGTCAAGCAGTGTATTTGCTTCCATGAGATATGCATGAATCTCATTTAAATACCCATACGTGTTTTGTACATTTTATTTGTATATACACAAACACACAGGTGTGTTGTTTCCAATGTCCAATATAATTGCTTCCCCCTTTCCTGTGGCCCCCTTTGTGTGGAGAGGCCTCTGGTCATGTCTCAGCAGTTCTCTGCTGAAATTTAAGGCAGGCGATCTATGCCAATTTTAGCAGGAAGTCGGCAAGTTCAAAGCTCGGTAGGGGTGACCCATAAAAAGGGTATCTCTCAATAATGTCTAAGCTGTTTGTCTCTCAGAGTATGTGCATCTTGCCAGTAAGGGGTTCCCCACCTTCTAAATAATATATTTAATTTAATTTTAAGAGTTTGTAGAAAGAGTAGAATGTTTTTACGCGCAAGATAAGGTAATTTTAAATATTATACAGGTATAAGAACACATAGGTGGATTCTGAGGTGCACACAAAAATAGAAAGGTTTAGTTTCATTAAGGTGCAACACTTTTATTAAAAACATCATATTTTGTTAAACTAAGAATATTACAGCCGTTCATCAAGGCCTCAGTGTTTACATGTGCCTGATTTATGCAGGGTCGTACTGGGGCATACAATTGTCTCGGGCCCTAATTAAAAAGTGGCCCACAGTTACAAATAGCAATTAATTCCTTTTGTTACAGACTGACTAGTACCCAAAGGGGAGGTTTATGGTAATAGGCGAAGCAAATTGTGCATTTTAAAAATATTCATTCAGTAACAATGGTCAAACCTAATAGCCGCATAGTGAAGTAACTTATCAAACGGCTCCACATGGGCCAAAAAAGTGTCCCACTTTGACCCCAAAAAATTGCCCACACTAGCATTTTGCATTTTTGGTTCGGGCGTTTCCCTATAGGCCAATCCGAGTCTGGGTGTATGGCATGACAATGGCCCTACTGACCATCATTAATTCAGGACACACGCTGAGAGAGCATTCTCATTTGCAGAGTTATTTCTTTGCATGTTAACAAAAAGGAGTTAAAATACAGCACCTGTGAGGTGTTGTTAACATCCCCACACAAGTTTTCAGGGTTTTCCCTTGACAGCAACAGCGCTTTTCTAATTTACTACGCCGTGACACGAGCATACATGTTACTCTCAAAGATTCCTCAATGATTTTATGAGGCTTTGCAGCTGGAAAGCATATTGGTTCCCCACCAATCCTTGCACCCACCTGAGAATGGTGGTGCTGTAAACTAGGAGAGAGTTTCGACTTTCCACTGCAGTCTTTGCCACAGCTCAGAATCGGGCCGGGAACCTCTGGACACTGTTTAAGTCAAGACATACATGTCTAAGGGCGAACATAAATGAGGACATGTCGCAGCAGGTGCTGAGAAAAGAGCATGAGAATAAAAGGAATATAACATATTAGACGGATGCCATAAGGTTTGTAATGGTAATGACTTGGCCCCTGGCCTGAAATAGGTGCCCGCTGGCGCATAATTCATTGGGAAGACTGTTTTCACCGGTAGAGCGTGCGCATTGACAGTGTATTTTAAATGCGTAAAAAGAGGATTTTTGCTCAGGAATGTGGTTGCTAGATTAGGGAATAGCTAGTGAAAGGGACATGCTCAGCTAATTATGAAGTGTGGTGGGTGTTGCGTAGCATCAGTCTACCGGGTTCGCGCAAGCGGAGGCCCTCTTCAAACGAGCTCCCAGGGGACTACTGCCCGAAGTCGAAGGCCGCTGCCTGGGAGTGATCGACAACAACCGAGGGCGAGCGGAAAGGGCTGTCCAGAATGAGCGGGAAAGGGCCAGACGGAACCTGCCAGAGAAGGCGATTGCAGTGGGGGACACAATGCTGGTCCGGAACCGAAGGCCGGAAGGGAAGCTGTCATTACCGTACGAAGCGCAGCCGTTGGGAGTGACCCACGTCAAGGGGTCCATGGTCACAGCGGCCAATGCCCGAGGCACGGTCACGAGGAATGTATTGTTCTTCAAGCGGATCGAGGAGGCGCCCACCCCGGCAATGAGTGACGTGCCCAGGGCCGGGGCAGGATCTCCACCAAGGGACGATGGACCGCCAGAGGCTCCCAGGACACCAGAGATGCCCCCAGAGGAGTCCAGAAGGTGCCCAAGCCAGGCGGGGCGCAAGCCGCCGCAGCGGTTCCAAGACTTTATCATGGGAACTTCCTCGTAACAGGTGGAGGACTGTTCGTGTACGTTTAAACTGTTGTTGTTGGGTGCACATGTTATAACTGTTTCTTGTTTGGGGGAAAGGGAGGGATGTTGCGTAGTGAATACGCAGTGTTAAACATGCGCGGCCGACAACGCGGCTCACGCATGCGCGTTGGTAATAAAGACGGTCCACCCGGCAGTTGCCGCCGGGAACCTGAGTAAACAACACGCGTCCGGTGTGGTCTCTGGAATATGCGTGTGTGACTGCGTGTGAGTGCAGGTGTGGGCCTTGGGCAGCCTACACCTTACAACAGTGGGCAACGTTTCCTCTTCTTGCACATGAAGAATTTAGGTTTTCAACACACTCGTTCCAGAAAGTCATAATTTTATCACAGACGGAGGCAAAGGATTATGCTTCTCTTTCATGTTTACTACTCGAGTATCAATGAACAACCAATAATATGGTATGTTAACAAAGATCAGAAAACTACAACTTCCAGTGGAGATAGGGTCTTTGGTAGTCCCAATATTATTGTTCTCTTAACTGACCACATAATCACCATAACCAATCAGTCCAGTCCATAACCATGACCACACTGAACATCCTCTTTCACTTCCCCTTTCTTTGCTGCTCGGCAGCGCGTTAATTACTAAACATTCATTTCTTTCTTTATGTTTATTGACTTTAACTATATTTGTTTATATAAGGAGATGAATGCGCGCACAGCGTTGGTAATGGCGGAGCATATCCGCATTAGTATGGACAGAGGGCGTTGTTGCTGCGACAGGGCTGGTGCTTCGGCAACTGCAACAACACTGTGAGCCCCACAGAGGGCAGCACGGTCACGGATGTAGGAGTGCGACAGGACCGCGTAGTTCCGGCGCTTCCTTCATTCTGGCGACCGCAGTAGAGACTGACAGACAGTGATAGGAGCAGTTTACTCCCTTTTGTTCAATAAATATATACTGAGAGCGAGAGAATGCTTATTATTTAAAGAGCGCTGAGATGTCAGTGGCACGATTGCGACCCACAATTATTGAAGAACAGCGCTCCTGCAGGAAACAGAGAGGCACGGCAGCTCTTACCTCTTGACATTTGCACTGTCCCAGGTAAAACCCGATACCATAGATATATTTAAACAAGCCAGGTAGACTTAAAACAAGTCATACATATTGAAATCTTAAAGAGGTTAACCAGTAAACTTCCTGGCAATACTATACTCCCCAGTGTCTGTGCTAACATGAGTTCCTCCAGTGATGAGGGTAAGGCTAGTATTAGCCAAAAGAGGAGCCACACGAAAATTACTCAGGTCTTACAGAAAGCTCTGGGAGCCTTGTTGGGACAGGGACCTAAACAAATTGCTCTGATGGATCCGTGCCTCAAGTTTTCACAGGACCTAGAAGAAATCAAAGGGATTGAAGCACAGGGGAGAGTGAAAAGGGACAGAAAAACAGCCAGCTGGACAAATGAGACCCATATTTCCCCCTGGGCACACCACCAAAAAAGAAGGGTGGTAAAAGAAGGAAAGTGAGAGCCAAACCTGGGCCGAGCACGTGGCAGGATGGAACATCCGATACCTTGGAAGAGGAGGATGACGGTTGTGAGTATGATTACTCTGAAGAAGAAGTTTCCTCAATATCATCCTCAGATAAAGAAGGCTGTAAAGTGCCAAAGAAAAAGAAAGTTGATACTGAGGAGGACGGGGCAGGCGATGACTTCGACCAAGAAGCATTGATACATCTTCATTCTTCCAAATAAATGGGAACCGCCGAAAATGATAGAAGCTTATCTTAAAAAACACCACAAGGGCACTGCTGGAGAAAGAAGTTAGAAGCAAAATGAAAGCAGATCGTCCAAGACCACACCTCCCTGAAGGAGCCGCTGGGACTCCCAAGATAGAAGAAACAATAGTCACATTTATTGGAAAATATATAAAAGATGTGAGGCAAGGTCTGGATAGGTATTGGCACTCATGCCAGGACAAGATGTTAGATATGGTAGGGCCACTCACAAAAATATCACAAATGAGCGAAGAGGTCAGAGAGAAGTGCGAGCCGGTGGACCCGATGATACTAATAGGGTGGGCCCAGAGGGCCATTTGTATGCTTGGTAATGCAAACTCTCCTATTACCACAGAGAGGAGAAGATCACTACTGGTGAAAATAGACCCAAAATTAAGCGAGTTAGCCTCCTCAGAGACAGCAACTGCAATGAAGGGGAATCTCTTCGGGGATTTGTTTTTCAAAGAACTATCACAATTCGCAAATCCCAACGAAGTGCTGGATAAGGCACACGCGTCTCTCAAGAGAGTGTTCAGAAGGCACATTTTCAGAAGGGCCAGAAGAGAAATGGGTCACTCTGCTGGCTGCTTCCCATTCAATAGGATAGGGCACACTGGAGAGATCAAGAAGATCTGAGACAGACCCCTTTCTTCCCCCCCAGGGGTCGAGGAAGGGGTAGATCGTCAACAGAATTCCACAGGTGAGAGCAAGCAACCTGCTGTGCTTAGTTACCCCAGCAGTAGTGGGAAGAAAAGCAGAGCATATAGAAAGCTGGCGCGTTATATCCAGAGATACCTGGGTGCTAGAGATGGTACAGGGTTTTCACATAGATTTCCACATGATGCCACACCAGAGATACCCCTCAAGGAGTTTATGTTTAACCAAAGAAGACATACAGTTGTTAGAAGAAGAGCTGAGGGGGATGGAACACAGAAATGCTATAAGACAGATGACAGACTCCTCATTAGGACTCACAAGCAATATGTTCCTAATGAGGGGGAAACACAAGGTGGGACCAAGGTGGGACCAATCATAAACCTGAAGGGTTTGAATAATTTGAAGTATACAGACACTTAAAATTGTAAGGGATTCAACTTCTAAGGGACACTTTAATTCAAGGTGACTGGCTCGCCAGGATAGTCCTGCATATCTGACAGTGCCCATAGCGACAGAACACCACAAATTCCTAAGATTCATCGGAGGAGAGTCAACATGGGAGTTTCAGTGCCTACCTTTCGGACTGGCATACGCACCATGGTGTTTCACCAAGGTAAGGAAGCCAGTGGTGACCCACCTCAGGGGTCAGGGGATAAGACTCATAATTTATCTGGAAGATATATGCTTAATGTGCTATGACAGGGAGACACTCCAAATACAGGTGCAGACAACAGTAGGTCTACTGCAGAATCTGGGTTTCCTGATAAATTGGGAGAAATCCAAAGTACAACCAGAACAGACAATAGAATTTCTGTGTTTCATAGTAGACTTGATACATGGATCTCTCAGTTTACTGACTGCCAAAGTGAACGACATCAAGAAGCAGATAAGACATACTTTATCAAGCAGAGAGATGTCGCAGAGAGACATTGCAAGGTTAGTAGGATGATTAGCGTCATCGATCCAAGCTATAATCCCGGGACCTCTACATTACACAGCTCTAAAAAGATTAAAGATCAGACACCTCAGGAGGGGCGCATTTTATGAATCAAGTCGGTGTCAGTGACAGCAGAGTACCTAACAGGCCATCAGAACGAAGTGGCTGACTGGAACTCCAGATATCTCAGGGATGCCAGCGATTGGAAGCTGGACGGAGAAGTATTCCGAGACCTGATGATTCGGTGGGGCTGATGCCAAGTCAATCTCTTTGCATCGAGATTGAACAGCCAACTACCTTGTTCTTTCAGCTGGAGGCCGGATCCAGGAGCGGAACAACAGATGCTTTTCTCCAAGCATGAGGTCAACAAACCAACTATGCGTTTCGCCCCCTTCTCCATGATTGCGAGGATGCTAGCCCAGGTGAGGAGGCAGAAAGCATCCCCAGTTCTGGTTACTCCAGATTGGGAGGGGCCATGTGTGGTTCCCCAGCCTCCTGGAACTATCTTATCATGGCCTGGTGGCTCTACCCAGGTACGAAACACTTGTGTATAGGCGCGTTACAAATACCATATCATATCATATCATATCATATCAGTACGGACCCCTGAGGCCTCAGCTATCCACTACTGAGAACAGGCAAACTCAATCTGATCGCATGGGCGATTTCAGGGGAGCTTGAGCTAGGCCAGGATTATCGAATGAGGCTGAGCTCTTCATTAATTCTAGGCACCAGGAATGCGCAGAGCATACAAATATTCATGGGCTAACTAGAATAGCTGGTGTATGGAGAGGGAGATTCATCCCGATGGAACAAATTTGGTCCTTGTTGCCAATTTCCTAGCCCAGATGACAGCCCAGGGGAAAGCATATAGGACCATCAATACAGATCCGCAATATCAGCTGGGCACCCCAGGATTGAAGGCGTAGCTATAGGTGAACAACCCTTGATTTGCAGACTCTCCAGAGGAGTGAACATGTCTAGACCCCGAGGGAAAAATACACTCAACTGTGGGATGTTGACACAGTATTGAAACTTTTCTTATCATGGTTGGACAACCAAGAATTAACCAGGAAGGTCATTTCAGCCAAACTATCCATGCTTCTATGTCTCTTGTCATGTAAGAGATCTTCGAACATTAGAGCATTGGAGGTGAACAGAAAAAGTATATCACCGAATGGGGTAACCTTTTTCATAGCGAGAAGGACCAAGACAAGATTGAAATCTATATAATACGACTCTTTTCCAGGGCAGCCCAAATTATGCCCAGTTAGATTTTTGACAGCATACAAAGATATTATGAGGGAAGTGAGACCACCAGGGTATCCCAATTATTAATAGCATTATGCAAGTCATACAAGGCCATAACACCAGCAACAATAGCCAGATGGCTGAGATGGGTGATGATTCAGGAAGGCATTGAATATAGTGAATTACAGTGCTCATTCAGTGAGGGGAGCGATGGCCACCAAGGCCTTTAACATAGTAACCAGAGAAGAAGACATTATGAGATCAGCAGATTGGTCAAATGAATCGATGCTTAAGACATTCTATGACAAACCAATGGAAAGTATGGCATCGTTAGTGGTGAGTAAGCTTTGAACAAGCATAATCCGAGCCTCCGGTCTTGACGTAGAATTCAGATTTTCAACACATTTGTTCCAGAAAGTCATAATTCTATTAAAGACACAGAGGCGAAGGATTATCTGACCCTGCCAATCGTATAGGCAATGTGAAATGTTGAACATGGTAATAAACTGTTATAAATGTATATAATTGAATAAGTAGGTATTGACATAAGTGGTATAAATGTATAAAGGATATATATTTACAAAGGTATACACTTTGAATTGTTGGCAACATACGATTGTTCCACCCTCTTTCGACTTACATTCACCTAATATATTTTGTCATACTAGGTACGGTGGTGGACTCCAAGCAATCAGGGAGTTGAACAATACCGACCATGCAACAGGATTGTGGTAAACAGTGGATGCAATTTCGATCAAGCAAAGAAAGAGGAAGTGAAGGAGGATGTTCAGTGTGGTCATGGTAATGTAGTGGACTGATTGGTTATGGTGATCACGTGGTCAGTTAAGAGACCAATAATATTGGGACTACCAAAGAGCTGAGCATGATAAAGCGATAAATGGTTCCACACGGTAATGCGCTGCTTGACCAACAAATGGAACAGTTGAAAACAAAATGCGTTTGTATGTTGTGTAGCTGGTGACCGAGGCGTTGCTAGTGGGGGGCTGACGGTGCTATAGCCCCAGGTCCTTTGGTTGTAGACCCAGATCCAAGCTCTGGGGCTGTAACCAAAAGGCTAGCTAGCCCCGATTTCCGACAGTCCCGACATTAGAATAGCCCCATATCTTTTCCAGACTTAGCAACACCCCTGGCTGGCGAATAAACTGAATGAACAAGTCCCCTTTGTTCTGTTCTCATGTGTGGTTAGAACATACACATGTGGAGTTGAGGACTGCACGCTTGAGAAAGGGTCCATAATAATGGGTTTCGTCTAAAAAAAAAAATGTGAAAATGCTGAAGCCCGAAAGAACGAATTCAAAAGATGGAATTAATGTGGGATTTTATCACTCTTTTTTAAACAAATAGATGGGGGTGTTGGGTTAGGGATACAAAAAAAGGTGGGGGATTGTGGAGGGCTGTGGAGGGAGGGGGGCAGAAGCCCACATAACAAAAAAGAATAACGATTTTTATTTTTCGAAATTCGATTTTAACCAAAAAACATATTTTGGGCCTCAGTGTTTTATTTTCGGCATTTCAACGTAGATCCCTAATAATGCTGGTGTCCTCTGGCATATGTTGCAGGGAAGGGAGTAGCAGTGGTGTTAACAATCTGCATCAACTACATTTTTTGCTATAGCATGTGAATATTTGCGTTACAAAGGAAGGGTGTAAAGTTTTCATCACAGATCAGCAAGCGAACACCAGCATGAATGTCCTTAGTGGCATACTAGCATTGAATATACTTAGGGTGCCCACTTTTCAGTTTTTACTGAGTTTTGCACATACAGACGGCAATCACTCCGTTTCTTTTCTGCATTGATTACTCAAAAACAGAAAAAAACTGAACAAATGCAGAAATTCATGTGTCTTGATTCAGGTCGTCAATTAGGCCTTGCAGACAAATAGCTGTGCAAAGTAACACCATTGAGAATCTAAAACGAAATGTATTTTCCTTTGAGGTTATTTACCAGGCTACAGAGATGTTTATTAAATTGTTGTGAAGAGCAGCGGTTTGTTTTAGTATCTTGAATTGATAAGCAAGAACCCAGCTCTCTGAGCATCCCATTACAGGCAGCAAAGCGCTACATATATCATTTGAATTAATGCAGAAAAGCATCAGTTGCAAGTTATTATATTTACAGAACAAAAAACCTTTAAATACAGGTAACATGTAAAGAAAATACCCCGGCAGCATGGGAATGTTTTGCCGGGTGACTGAACTGGCTATAGGATTAACACACCATGGGTTGCTCTCTGTATTCAAGATTACTTTGCAAAGGAGGAATGTACATGTAATGCCAATAAATGGCACATTCATCTGACAGCCTCGCTGGTGGGCAAAGCGTACACTAGACTGTCATATTAACTCAGCTAGCGCACAATTGGATGTAAGGTATAATGCCATGCCTCCATGATAGTGGGGCATTACAACAACTCTATTGTGCATGTTGTGATAAAAGCAACACATCTCACACACATATAATGTGATATATAATGAACAACTTCAGATAGTGAGCTACAGTATATTTGGTCAATGACAAATATGGTGATCATTTTCCAAAACTGCTACCAGGAAGATAGATCCTTTGTTCCCACTGCCAGCTGCTGAGCACCTATGTAACTTCAGTTCGGGATACTTGAATTCAAAGCTATCTGGAGGTTGCGTGAATTAATTTGTATCAATTACCCACACGTCAGGGGCATACTGGGCTGGTAACGGCACGCTACCACGATCCTAGGTAGGCCCAGGTGAAGGGAGGGTGTAGAGACCTAGCTTCCCTGTACCATTAGTAGAATGTGTGGAATGTTGGTGTGAGTGACACAGAATGCAGCTTGTGAGAATGTTGATGTGTGAGTGGTGTTCTGTTGTTTCAGTTGGAGATGTAGACCCTTTAGAGAGGATGCTGGTGCATGCTGCCCTTGACTTAAGTGTTCCTGATCTTATGTACTTGATATAATGTACAAGAACTATATTAATAAAGTAACTGGTACATCACGGAATGCTAGAGTCATCATTTGCAGGACCCAGTCTTTACAATGGCAACAAGGATAATTGCTGTGCTGGGGGACAGCACAAAGGAAGGGACATGCACCACCCCCCAAACCGAAGAAGAAGATCCTCTCAGCTAGGGGCGACGCTGATTGCCATTAAGCCCAGAAAGGCCCAGTGCTGGATGCAAAGGTGCAGGATTTAGAGGGCAGCGCCAGGGCCTGGGAGTCTGCCAGAAGGCAGGCAAAGGACAGTGGGGCCAAGAGGCTGCGTGGCCAAATGAACATCATAAGCATAGGGTTCTTTACTACAAGCAGCGGCACCGCTCGTAGCAAGAATGGTGCGGAGCGAAGAGAAGTACCAATGGGCTTCAGGTGCCAAAATGTTCGGGGTGGTCAAAGCGGAAGGGAATATCAGTGGCGCAAAGTTGGTGGGTGCACACGCCGTTGTTGTCAAATGGAAAAAATGAAGCAACCAACTAAGAGAGGGGGTTTGAGAGTATTTGACGGCAAGATCGACAATGAAGAATTTCTAAATCTGAAGGGAGATGCTTAGTGTGTCATGGTGCGGTACCAGCAAAGGTGTTGAAAAACGAATCGCCAGGGAATTCAAAGTTTTGCTCAGTGTGTGGTGTGATTTTAGACTTGCCAGTAAATGATTATTTGATGACACTACAGGAATTTGACCCGAATTTGTTAAGTTTTTTTCGAGAGATGTCGATTGAGCAAAGAGAGGATTAGGAAATGTTACACTGGCTCCGTTTTGTTAGACAAGTAGATATGTGATACATATAGTGTAGGTTGTTATGATGTGAGGCCTGGGTGCGACTGATGGTGTGCACGGAATGAGTATATGAGTCGTGGCCTCTGTTGGAAAATACATGGTTGATTTTAGAAGAATGTTATTTTTAATAGTAACGTTTATGCTTAACAGTTTTTCTTCCCAGAGATGGACTCCAAATAGTAATAGGCAGCAAAGCGCTACATATATCATTTGAATTAATGCAGAAAAGCACCAGTTGCAAGTTATTATATTTACAGAGCAAAATAACTTTAAATACAGATAACATGTAAAGAAAATACCCTGGCAGCGTGGGAATGTTTTGCCGGGTGACTGAAATGGCTATAGGATTAACACACCATGGACTGGTCAGTGTTACAGTATATGGAGTTCAGAAACATATTTTGAAATTTTGCCACACTGATTTTGTTTTGCAGGTGGGACTTTTATTCTTGTTAGGAAACTTAGAAGTATAATCATATAACTCATTGTTAGTAGAAATGCAAAGTTATTTAATTTGTCATGATATTGTAGGGATTTATATGGACGTTGTTGATGAGTTATGATGCAGTTCTTAGTGATGTTGTGAGTGTGCTATATGGAGCTCCCTCACAACAAGTGTGTTGGTTCAGTGGTTGGTTGTCCTAGGTACACAGGTGACCTTTGGGGGTGGTGACACTAGCACTTTGGGTGACTATGTTGTTCGGTGTTGGCCACCCGGGTATTCGGAATACCCAGTATAGTTTCTAGGAACATGTGTAGTCCACAGCCAGTGAGTTGTGTGTATGGTGTGGCTGTGGGGGAGTAGAGTGGTTGTTAGCAGGTGGTGCGGTGCAAGTTGAGCAGGTGTGAAGTAATGTTGGGGTGCTTGAGGTTGTGAGGATTTGGAGTGGTACATTTTCTAGTTGTTTGGTGTCCTTTCGCCACTTTGTAGAAAAGGAGAGGGGCATTGCGGAAGCAGTTTTGGTCCCACAATGGTGAGGCCGTGTCTGGGTTTGTGTGACTGTGGAGTGTTGCAAGTTGAGGTAGAGATGCACGAGCTTACGATGGTGTGTGTTTGTGAGTGTGTATATTTTGTTGGTAGGTGTTATTTGTTGTTATTAAAGGGGGAAGATATGTAGAGACCTAGCTTTCCTGTACCATTAGTAGAATGCGTGGAATGTTGGTGTGAGTGACACAGAATGCAGCTTGTGAGAAAGTTGATGTATGAGTGGTGTTCGGTTGTGTCAGTTGGAGATGTAGACCCTTTAGAGAGGATGCCGGTGCATATTGCCCTTGACATAAGTGTTCCTTATCGGATGTACTTGATCTAATGTATGAGAACTATATTAAAGAAGTAACTGGTACATCAAGGAATGCTAGAGTCATCATTTGCAAGACCCAGTCTTTACAGAGGGCCTCGCAAAGGGATCGGGCCCATTACAAGCGTGATACACCTCCGACAAGGGGGTAATAGCTATTTGCACCCCGGGATTCCATCCGGGGTGCAGAGTCTGTTTTTTTAGATTTTTTAGATGGAGCCTTCTCTTCTGTGAAAAAAAAGATGGTCTCCACAATAGAGAATAGAAAAGGGACTAAGTAAATGTGACCCAGCGGGAAGAAGAGGCGGCGCCGGGAGGCCCAGCAGGTAAGTGGAGTGAGGATGGGTGTTGGTTGGGGATTGACATGGGAGGAGGCAGAGTGTCAGGTAGAGGGAATGGATAGGAGGGTATGAGGAGGGGCTGTGGGGAGCCCCCAAAATGGCAGCACATTGGGAAGAGCCTCTGGTGACTGGTCAAATGCAAGCAGTACACTGGAAGTGCTCACCCAGGTTTCCAGGTGTGATGGGCTTCCCGTGCCTCGGGCCGCCCTGTATTAGAACCAAAACATACGCATACAATGAGACTCGGACACGCACGTCTGATTGTTCCAGGGTCCCGGCGGCAACTGCCTCGCGGGCCGTCTTTATTTCTTATGCGCATGCGCCACCACAACGAGGCTGGCACCTGCAAACATGCATTACGGACGTAACACCCTTTTTTTTCTTCAAACAAAACAACAACAGCTTACAACTGCAACACATGCACCGGTCAACCATGAACGTTATAAACATTAACTTTCTGAACAGTGTCTCATGGGCCACGGACAGTCACCTGTTGAGTCGCCTGAATCTAGAATGTAATCTTTGAGCCGAACAGGTATGGCGCGGCCTTGTCGCGCCGGGTACCGCCTTTCCGCTTGCGAGCTGAGCGGTGGAGTCCCGACTGTGGGTGGTGGACCCACGGATGGGTCATATTCCGGTACCTCCGCATATTCCTCCTGCTGCATGGCCCTCGTAGGATCAGCGTCTGGAGGCCGGCTGTCAAATCTTTTGAAGAAGGACTGATTGCGGGTGATGGTTCCTCGTGCATTCGCCACAGTGATCATAGATCCTTTGACATGGGTGACGACCCACGGTTGGGGTTCGTATGGCAGTGACAGTTTCCCCTCTGCCTTGCGGTTGCGTACCAGTACCGAGACTCCAACCGTTATGTCCTTTTCTCGCAGTCCTCTCCGTTCGTTCTCCTTGGCATTGTGGGCTTCTCGTTCCCTTCTCACCCGGTCATTGTCTATGATCCCCGGCTCACGACCTTCCACCTCTGGGAGGAGGCCCCACAGACATCTCCCAAACAGAGCCTCGGCCGGAGCCACGCCGGTGGACTAATGCGGTGTCGACCTATATTCTCGAAGAAACTCAAATAGGGTACTCTTTAGCTCCACCCCACTGTTGGCCGCTATGCGGAATACCTTATTGAGGGTCCTCATGAGCCTTTCGGCCTCCCCATTCGCCCTGGGCCACAGCGGCGACACCTTCCGATGTTGTATGCCCCTTTCTCTCAGATACTGTGCAAATTGGTTCCCAGTGAATGGTGGCCCATTGTCCGAGCAGAGGATTTCAGGGAGGCCATGCGTGGCGAACATCTTTTCCAACGCAAGGATCGTGTGATCGGTGGCATGTGAGTCAACTAGCTCCACCTCCGGATACCTCGACCATTGGTCTACTGCCACTAAAAAGTACATGCCCCTCCCGGTTGACCCAAAGTCAGTGTGGACTGTGCCCCACGGCTTCTCGCTTCGTTCCATTGAATTTATTGGGGGTGCTCTTTCTACGGGGCTGGCTGCCTGGCACGACAAACACCCTTTTACATGCCGTTCAACCATGGTTTCCAGATCTGGGAACCAAACCTTTGTGCGCAGCCTCGCCTTCGTCTTCGCCACTCCCTGATGTCCGGTGTGTGCCAGTTCTATGAATCGGCCTCTTACCGACCAGGGTACCACAATCTGACAGCCTCTTAGTAGCAACCCCTCTTCTGAAGTGGAGAGTTCATCACGGATTTTCCACAGTGCCTGAAGATCCCTCTGGGCTCTGTCCTCCCTCCTTGTATTATTCTGCGGAACGCTTCTCCAATCGCAACTCTGAATTGCAGTTCTGATGATTTTGAACACCCCGTCGTCTGCTGACTCTTGTGCCATCTGATTTCTATCCAACGCCACTGGCATGGCAACTGCCACGACATTATGTACACATTTTTTGCACTCCACCATATCTCCTGATCACCTTCCCTCTCCCTGTTCGGATGACGGGACAAGTAGTCCGCTGGATTGTTCGTCCCTGGTCGGTACACCAATTTGACCCTGTATTCAATGAGGGCTAGCATCCACCGTTCTATCCTGGGAGGAGGTTTCGAGGATACACCCGCTAGGATTGGAAGAAGTGGTTTGTGATCCGTGATGACAGTTATCGGTCTCCCAAGAATGTACAACCTGAAATGTCTGCAGCCCCATAAAATGGCCAGGGCCTCTCTCTCTATCTGAGGAGAGTAGCGACGTTCAGTCTCCGTGAGGGCTTTACTCGCATATGCGACAGGTAGCATCTTGCCTCTCATGTCCTTCTGCATCAGCACAGCTCCTAAACCCACCGGACTGGCTTCTACAACAACCTCGGACTCGGCTGCCGGATCAAAATACGCCACTGTGTCTTGATCTGACAATGTCTTCTTGATTTCATCGAACGCCTCTTGTTCTTTGGTACCCCAGACCCAAACAGTATCATTTTTCGTGAGGGCCCAGAGGGGTTCAGAGAGGGACGCCAGACACTTGATGAAGCGACCGCAGTAATTCACCATCCCCAGAAAACTGCGGACTTCTGTCGGCGACTGGGGGGGTGCAGCCTCGCGGATGTCTATAACTTTGTCCGGATCCAGGGATACACTGTTGCCATGAAACACAAAGCCAAAAAACCCAATGCACTCTCTGAAGAATTCGCATTTTTCCCGGTGTAAGGTGAGTCCAAGATCTTTCAGTCTCTGCAGGGTTGCTTCTAGACGCTTCAGGTGTTCAGCATGTGTGGTGGCAAAGACCAAGATATCGTCACTCATATTTATCACTCCCCTTAGACCTGCCAAGGCACCCCTGATGGCATTCTGAAACACCTCAGCTGCTGCGGAAATCCAAAAGCTGAGGTGCTTAAACTGGTACAGGCCCTCGTGCGTTGTGAAAGTAGTAATGAACCTTGAGTCCGCATGTAACTCCAGCTGGTGATATCCTGCTCTTAAATCAAGTTTCGAGAATATCCTGGCACCCTGCAGTTCACTGATGATATCATCTATAGTGGGCATCAGGTGGCGTTCTCTCTTGATGGCCGCATTGGGCAACCGCATGTCCACGAAGATGCGAACCTTGACCGGTTGTTTGGGCTTAGGTGCCACCACGATAGGCGAGACCCAAGGAGTCGGCCCTTCCACCCTTTCAATGATATCCATATCGATCAGTGCTTTGAGTTCCTCTTCAACCTGGGACCGAAGATGGAATGGAATACGTCTGTGTTTCAATGCTGTTGGGCGGATCGTTTCGTCTATGTGCAGCCGCACTGGTTCCGCTTTTAGTTGACCAATCCCTCGAAACGTACTCTCAAATCTCTCCAACAGTGAGTCTACATCACCTTAATAAATTGCACACGCAAAATGGACCAAATCTAATGCTTCTGAGGCTGCACAACTCAACAGGGACCGCGGGCTAACATCCGTGACGAAGAACCTTGCCTTGATTGCCTTTCCTTCATGGGCTACAGGAGCCACAAACACCCCTTTGATTGGCAGGGGAGTGTCACCCCCGAACGTGAAAATCTTTGCCCTCGAATGGTCCAGTGGAGGGGGGCCTGGGAGGGCTTCGTAGTGTTCGGTAGCCAACACACATACTGAGGCACCAGTGTCTATTAGTACCTGCGTGGGGACTCCTTGAATGTTGACCACACACATCGGTTGTCTGCGTTTTCTCGCCCCGGTCGCCAAACTTGAAATGAAAAAGACTTCTTCATCCTCTTCCTCCTCCTCTGTGATGTTGAGTCTTTGGACATCCTGTTCCACTGCAGCGACACTTCGTTGTTTTCTATATCCACTGCTTGCCCTCGTGGGTCCCCGCTGTGTGGCAACTGGGGCAGCCGCTCTGCACATCCGGGCATAGTGCCCTGGCGTGTTGCACCTTCCGCAGGTCCTCGATTTGGCTGGACAGTCTTCCGAATGCGGCAAATCGAACCCACAATACTGACAGATGACTGTATTGCCTTGGGGAGATGTCGGTTCCTGCCTCTTTTGGCTCCACCTCGACTTTGTCTGGGACTGTCTCCCAACCGCAAAAGCTTCCTCGAACTTGCCTGGATGTGCAGCAGCGTCCCTTTTAGCGCCTCTACTCTCGGCAAGTTCGTATACCCTTCCACTGTCCAAAATCTGTGCCAGCGACATGCCTGGCTCTCTCAAAACCTGCCTCCGCAGTTTCCCTGAGCTGCACCCTTGGATCAGTTGGTGTCGGACCATTAAATCAGCATCCGTCCATCTGCATGTGGTGGCTAGCTGTCTCAAACGTGCACAGAATTGATCTAATGTCTCCTCATCGTGTTGCTTTTCTCCACACATGACAAACCTGTCAAAGTCTACGTTGGATAAGGGGATAAAATCATCCCTTAGCGCGGTTTTGACCGCATCGTAGTTTACCACCGGTAAGGTGAGAGACTCATATATGCGCAGTACCTCTGTGCCCGCCGAGTACAACAGCGTCGCCACTTTGGCATCATCATCATCTGTTTCTCCAGTGGCGGCGAAAAACATGTCCAGTTTTTTTATCCAGAGGAGCCATCTCGGGCCTAGTTTTGAGGGGGGGCCCCGAGGTGTCAATCTCTTGCATTGGTTGTAATGAGCAATGCTGCATTCTCCCCACCCTCACTGTTCCAGAGGCCTCTCCGTCACTGTCCGTCATGTTCACAGGTCGCACAGGCACCTCAGACCGTGTTAGAGGCCGCAAACCTGGCTATATCCCTGTCCGACGTAGGGAGACTGCAGAACGTCCAAAAATTCAGGGATTGTCTACCGCAGTGTTTAGACAGCGCACGAGCACCCTCACGGGCCGCAACCGCCTTAAACACCATAAACAAAATGGCCACCGTCACTCATGTGAGGATCGTGGCGCACGTGAGATGAAATACCCATAACGACACGATTGTACGTGCCGGGCGTTTTTCTCCTCGTGTCCTGCCTTGTCGCCTGTTGATGGGGCTTCCCGTGCCTCGGGCCACCCTGTACTAGAACCAAAACATACGCATACAATGAGACTCGGACACGCACGTCTGATCGTTTCAGGGTCCCGGCGGCAACTGCCTCGCGGGCCGTCTTTATTTCTTACGCGCATGCGCCACCACAACGAGGCTGGCACCTGCGCACATGCATTACGGATGTAACACCAGGCAGCGGATTAGCTGAGCGCCCTTCTCCAGCTACAAATGCATTCGTTTGACTCTTTTAATGGTTACATTCAGGATAACAATTGTATGCACAAAAAACTATGGTTTATGAACAGATATTTTATAATGTTTTAACAAACCATTCAAATAAGACAGTTAACGTCTTTATTATAGGTGTATTACTATAAAGAACCAAAACACATTACTTTTTAAAACATAAATTGCCCTCTTAATAACATAAACAATCATCCTACCTTTCTTTGCAGGCCAAGACAAACATTTAGATGACCCTGAATAAATGCATTATTATCACATTGTCTGCACTAAATCACTTGTATCAGAATGACGTGATGTTAATTACAAATGTCAGTAGAGCAACATTGTAGTAATGAAGATGACTCAAAGGATCAGTCAACAAAATTGGTCATAACAGCAACAACATTTTTCCAACAGTTGTTTTCTCCCTCCTGGTGACCAAGACGTTCATTTTGTGAACACTGTCCTTCACAGAGAAATAGAGCTGTACAGACAAGTGCAGCCTTTTTTGTACTTGCACCATGTCATACAACTCTTTGGGTGCTTGCATGATATAATCTCCTGGCAGGTTTTCACTGATTCTGGAAGTCTTGCCCAGTGTGCCTCATACAATGCATCATCAGTTTTGACCCAGTCCTCGTTAGCTGCTGGAGGCAATTCATGTTCTGGGAGACATATCTGATCCCAAACATGGCCTCCTTCATAGTCTACCCTTTTCATATGCTTTTCTAGAGCTGCCTTGGTTGGTGGAATTAACTGCACATTGTTCTTTGTGAGGAGTTTCACTTATCCTGTATTAACATATGCGCATGTGGTGGTTCTGTCATGCAACATAATGACAAACCTTTTGATCGTGTGCATGACATCCTGTGTTATATCACGTGGAGCTGTTGTTAAGAAGGGGACACAATCTTCCCGCACCCCCAAGTGGTTTCAAACAAGGCTAAGACTTTGAGATATAATATATGAGACCAGGGTGAAGGGAGGTGCCTTTAAAGGTTTTCTACTCATTCACATTATTGCATGCTTCATGGATCTAGTGTACATGCGGGAACAAACACCATTTTAGCCATCTTAGTCATATTGGAACGTAAGGCATAAATGCAGCACAGTAGCCAGCATCCCAGGTGTAGGCCGCAAACATGAGGAAAGGAATGAGTTGTATCCTGGGCACTGATGAGAAAGGCCAGAACCACAGAAATCCATAAACCCTTCATTGTCCTAAGGGTTTGCCAACCTTCATGCCCTGGGAAGAATGTGCCCTGCAAGGCCATTGGAGGAGGGCCGAGTATCTTTGTATGATACAATCCCATGAGAAGGAGGGCACAGGCCTCTGACCCCACCAGTCCAAATTCTAAGTTATAGCACCCAAATACCCTAGCTTTAGGACCTCTGAATTCCAAGGTACCAGACAGCCCCAGACCACTGACCATAAACCTGTTGGATCCCGGATTGATCAAAAAGATCAGAAAGGAGCACTTTTCTGCCTTCACTGGGAGTGAAGTGCGTGAGTTAGTAGGACCTCGGCTTTCCCTCTGTCCCCTGCCTGCTCGTACTAGGTGCACCGCTACATAGATATGGATTTGTTGTTTAGTTTGCAAATAATTGCCAATTATCCAGCTTGTGACCGATGATGAATGCAGCATCACCCACGTGAAAGAAGATGGACAGACGGCCTGGGACCAATGGCCTGGCATCCCCTATGGAGCAGGTGACCTATGCATAGGGATTCATCAACCAGCTGCATGGATGTCTACTGTATGTGATGTCACTGATGATGCTGTGTATCTTCTTAATGTGCTGCTCATGCAGATTTTGGCAGAACGTTCCGCAGCAGCAGAGTTCTTTGTTGGCGCTTTTCATTTTTGTGTGGAAATAAACCTTGTTATCCTTGCAAGAGGTGTATTGGGCCTTTTTCCCTAGTGGGTTGCATTTTTTTGGGAGCAAGCTTCTGTGGTCTTTCCTACATTTGGTGACCCCGACGTGATACCAGTGACCCCCGCGATGACGGAGGCATCCAGGCCACTTCTCTGAAGAGGCCATGCCCACCTACAGTGACTAGTCCCAAGCAGGCAAACCACAGAAGTGTGCAGGAGCCGTTTTCACAGAATTCCTCTCTGCTCTTTGGAGTGGGGCGCAGTTCCTGGGAGAGTGCAGAATGCTATTGGGACCCTGTGACAGAGGAGCTTGGGTGAACACGCAGACGGGAGTACACCTCCTATGTGGGAAAACAATGGGGGTATGGCGTGTGGGGAGTGTGATATGTATGAGTGAAGGAGGAGTGTGGTAAGGCCACATGGTGAGATTTAGATTTTATTATTATTTTTGATAATTTAAGAGGATTTTACGGAGGAAAATCAGGAGTGTAGGGAGCCTTTGCGAGTGAGAGAAGATGATGGTGCCATTGGTTTTGTGATAAGGAGGCAAAAAAGTAGGAGCTCCATATAATTAGTGAGCTTGGTGGAATTAGTGCTTGTGAAGGACCCAGATGGAGGGGGACACACAACATTGAGGGGGCGGCACTAGATGCAATGTCTGGGAAAACACAGGAAAACAATGTTACACTCTCAGATACAGGGCTTTATCCACTTACCTATCCCCCAGCCTTGGGATATACAAACCCAACATATGTGCCCACCGGCTACTGCCCCAAATCCCTACAGACTGACACTGAGTGCTAGAATGCCCCAGGACAGTAAGGTACAGAAGGAGTTGGAAGAGGCATTGGAGGCTAATGAGGTAGAATTGACTTGATTAAGGGTGACACAGGAAGGGGAGGAAAGAAGGGGAATGAATTGGATGAATGGAGAGCAGGAGACATTTTGTTTAGGTTAAACAGTATGGCTATAAAGGATGTGCATATTGAGGAGGAGCGAGGTGGTGATGGGCAAGCAGGAAGCACAGGATATGGGACAGTAAGGTCTGACAAGGACGCAGTCCGAGAGCTGAGGGATAATGAATGGGATACTGTGGATGAGATGGAGGACGAAGAGGAATATGCGCAGCAGGGGCTGGAAATAATGCAGCAGGTGCAAAGATTGTGGGGACCGCGGGTTAAGAAACAGGTTTGGTCGGGTGGCAGTTACAAGGAAAAATGTTGGACATAATAAAGGGAGGAGTACAGGTAACCATATGCCATTGTTGCATAAAGACCTAGGCAGAACACCCTTTGTGCCCTGGGTGAAAATGGATAAGAATAATCTGATCAAGCTGCTCTCACACCTTACTTCTGGGGCTAGAAAATGGATATATTCCTTCGAAAAACAGACAGCAGGGATTCCCTTAGCTGTGGAGGATATGAAAAGTCTGGTTTTCGCAATAGTGGTGGACCAAGCTAGAGACGTGTGGGTTAAGGCAGTGTATCTGGGGTAAAGCTAGATGATGAAGAACACAATGACGCGCCCTTTAACAATATCATGGCATAGGTGTGGAACACACTGTGGCGAATGTACCCCGACATGCCAGACCTGCAGTCTATCATGTAGTGTACCATGCGGGAGGATGAATACCCGCACAGTACATTATTAAGGTTCAGAAGATGTGGCGTGCAGAGATGGGGGACCAGTCAAACGACCTGAAATGACAATATAGGAAACAAGAAAAAACGTGGCTGAAATCAATAGATTAAGCAAACCGTTTGGCAGTCAAATTAGCCCTGGAGACTTACAAACTAGAAATGATGCTTGCCAAATCCTTAGCATTGCAAAAACAAATTGATTTAGCAGAAAATAGACCCATAGCATTGTTTCTTGCTATTAAAAGTTTTGCTACTCCTAATTTTTTTTTGTAATGCATTTTATTGGTATTTGTGCAAATACATACAAATTTTAATTATTAACAGATAACATAATAAACGGTTAACCAAAACAGTCTTCTTGGTACTGTATATTGTTCTCAGGAGTCTGATTGGGGAGGGGGGCAGCTGACCAGCAGTTCAGGTGTCGTGAGGGGTCAAGATCAGGGGGCTCCCATTACTTGGATGATTCTTAGTCAAAGTGGTAATGGAGAGATGTTCTCAGGGGGGGTTTATGATGCGTGGCAAATTGTATGTCGTGCAGCAGAGGTTTCCATGATTTGAGGGTGTTGTTCGCATTCTCGCCACCTACGTTGGATCCGTCCTGCCAAGCTCTGGTCTCTGCTTCCGTCCATCTTTCCAGTTCTTTGAGCCAGTGTTCATGTCTCGGGCACCCTGATGACTTCCATGCCGTTGCTATGGATCTCTTTGCGAGGATGCAGGCTATGTCCATTAGTTTGACCAGGTGCTTGTATTTGCTCAGTCAAGGATGAGCTCCTAATAAGCATTCTTTTGGGTTCCACTCGTATCTGGTTAGCCCGGCGTCTGTGCAGGTTCGTTTCTCCATGGACCAAAATGTTGTTGTCTTGGTGCAAGTCCAGAACATATGGACCAGGTCAGCATTGTCATCTTTGCACCAAGGGCACTTTGGGGATGTCTGTTTGTTGAAGGTGGCCACGCTTTGTGGGGTCATATATGTCCTGTATAAGACATTCAGTTGAATCTGCTTGAATCTGGCATTTCTAGACACCTCTTTCGGGTAGAGTAATATTTTCTCCCACTCATTGTCAGTTAATGTAATTTCTAATTCTGCCTTCCACTTTTCGTCAATGATGTGCTTTTCAGGTTGGGTTTGTCCATCAGCCGACTGTAAAGGTGGGCAACCGGTTTCCAGCCATCAGCGAGCCAGATCATGCATTTCCTGAAGGAGGGGATCTGGAGTGGGTTCCTCTGGCCATGTGTTCCTTTGTTTCTTGGCAGTCTTCTTGAGACGATGGTACCATAGAAACTGGCCACTCATGAGTCCTTCATTTGCTTGCAGTGATTCGAATTCCCTGAATATGCCTTCTTCAAACATGTCACCCCATGTATAAATTCCAGCTCTTTCCCAGCTTCTGGCTGTCATGAGGTCTGTCTGGGTCTTACAAGCGTCTGCTAGGATGGGAATATTGGGAGAGTAGGGGTGCTTCAGTTGCCGAGGAAAGCAGGTTCTGGACCATATCTGCCTGCCTAGTGCTACGATCATGGGGACATCCGGTGGCAGTTTCAGCAGGTTCCAGAGTATCTCTTTAGGGAAGAGCCTGGAGGGTTTTTGCCGTAACAGACTAGATTCAGCGGTCGGTTCATCGGAGAGCCACTTCGTCACGTGGCTGAGCTGTGCTGCTAGATAGTACATTTGAAGGTCTGGTAGCTGTATCCCGCCTTCTTTGTAAGGGAGCATGAGTATGGATAGGGAGAGCTTATGTCTGGATGGCCCCCATATGAAGTCTCTGATTAATGAGTCCAGCTTTCTGAAGAATGGAGTTCTGATGTAGTGGCAGACGTTCACGAAATAGTATAAAAATCGAGGAAAGATTATCATTTTGACAATTGGTGCCCTGCCCATCATTGCAAGCGGTAGCTTCGACCAAAATTTCATAGATTTGCGGAGGCCTTTTATTACTTTTTCAGTGTTATGCTCATGTGTGAGCTCTGGGTTATGCCTCACGTTGACTCCTAGGTATCGGAACGTCTCCGGTTGCCATTTTAGCCCGACATCTGGTAATTCGGAATTGTCCAAGCTTCTGAGTCTGATAGTGGGAACGCGCAGGACTTTAGCCTGCTGAATTCGATCCCGGAGTACCAAGCGTAATTATCTAGGACATCTAGCGCGACTTGTGCATTAAGCTGTGGATCCTTCAGGTATAGGAGAACGTCGTCCGCATACAAAGATATTATGGAGTGATCGTTACCCAGCCAGATGCCCGCATCAAAGTGCTGTTTCCTGAAATAAATGGCTACTGGTTCCAGGCCTAGAATGTATAACATTGCTGATAGTGGGCATCACTGCCTGGTGCCCCGCTGTATCGCCCAGGGTTTGGACATCGTTCCACCGGTCTTTACTCTTGCTACAGGTGAGTTGTATAGCACCTTGACCCAACGCACAAGACCCTCGCCAAAGCCAAACTCCCTCAGCACCTCGACCAGCCACTCCCAGAAGATGGAATCGAAGGCCTTTATGGCATCAAGCGAAAACACTGCTAGATCTTCGTCCCTATCGTAGGTCTCTGCCATAATGTGTTGGAGCCTCATCAGGTTAGCTGTAGTGTTGCGCCCTGGAACAAAGCCATTCTGGTCATCATGGATCAGGGTTCCCACCACCCTGGCCAGTCTCTGTGCCAGAATTGTAGTCAGAATCTTACTATCGTAGTTTAACATTGTTAGTGTTCGGTATGAGTCACAGTTGTTGCTAGGTTTATTAGGCTTAAGCATAGGAATTATTATTGTTTCTTTCATAGAGTTGGGTAGTATCCCTTTTTCATATGCCTCCATATATACCTCGTGCAGGATCGGGGTGAGAGTTGCTTCGTATGCTTTGTAGAATTCAGGTGGGAGGCCGTCGCTCCCGGGGGCCTTGCATGTAGCTAGTGATCTAATAGCCTCCGTCACGTCCTCTGTGGTGATTTCTGCGTTCAGTAACTCCCTTTGGACATCCGACAATCTTGGAAGTTCTATCTCTTCTAAAGTAGCTCTGATGTCCTCTCTAGGTATTTGTTTGTCGTGTGCATATAGTTTAGAGTAGAAATCCGCAAATGCACTATTGATATCTTGCTGTGTCTTGTGGGTTGTCCCTCTTTTGTCCGTGATCTCAGTTGGGAGATGTTTTGGGTGTTTGCACAACCAGGCCAACATTCAGCCAGGTTTGTCCGCTTCTTTGTGTGTCCTAGCAGTGTATGTCGCGTAGTCAAATTTGGATAATCCATCCCAGGCGGAGTGGCATTATTCTCGGATTTTTTTCAATTCCATCTCCGTCTCTGGTGTGGCGTTGAGCTTGGATTCTAGGTGTGCTATCTCAGCCTCTAGATCCTCTAGTTCTGTTTTCAGATGCTTTTGCGAATGCCACCCGCACCCGCTATTACTTCTCCCCGTGTCACTACTTTCATGGCTTCCCATAGTGTGCCCCAGCTTGCCAATGAGCCTTTGTTGATGTCTATATAGTCTTCTAGTTTGGTACCAAGTTCTTCTCTGAATGCGTGATCAGTGAGTGCTGCTGTTGGCATTCTCCACGTCGTGATTGGTGGTCTGAGCCCCATGAGTTTCCATTGCATGACTAGCGGTGAGTGGTCAGAGATGGATCTGCCTAGGTATGTTGTGGATTTCGCCAGCAGAACCTGTTCTCGGTCAATGAACAGGTAATCTATTCTCGTGTGGATTTTGTGTGGGGCTGAGTAGTAGGAGTAGTTCCTCTCAGTGGGGTGTTGCTCTCTCCAGATATCAACTAAGTTGAGGTGCTCTATTGTGCTATTTAGTGCGTTGGTTGCAGCGTTATTTAGTTGGTGAGAGGGTCCGATCTATCCATGGTTCCATTTCTGATGCAATTGAAATCGCCTCCCCATATAAATGCTCCTTCTCTGTGGAGCATCATTTTAGCGCATAGCATTTTGAGGTGTGAAGGTATTCTGTGTTGCGGTAGGTATCAGTTTACTAGGCACACAGTCGTGTGTTCAATGGTTCCCCACAATATTAGGTATCTGCCCTCTTTGTCGGCTTCACAGCCCTGCAGTTGAAATGGCACAGTTGGGTTTACCCACGTAAATACTCCCCTAGCGAACTTGGAATAAGGTGCCCCTCTTCCGGTCCCTCCCCATCGTTCGGATAGTTTGGACGTGGATTCTTCCGTGAGATGGGTCTCTTGGAGCATTGCGATCGAGACCTTTTTTCTGCGCAGGTAGGCGTGGGTCAGGTTCCTTTGTAGATATGAGCCCATCCCTCCCACATTACATGTCATCACTTTGAGTTGAGAAGCCATTGCGTTGGTGTTGTGGTCCTTTCGTTCCTATCGCCCCAGGTTTCTCGGGGCGGTTTCTGCCCCTGGTTGCGTGGTCCTTTGCTTGGGATCCAGGGTCCTCTTACCCCCGGCTCCCGAGTCTGTCTGGCCCCACGTCACTCCGTCCTTAGTGTTATGAAGACTGTGTAACTAACAAAACAATTAACAGAACTGGTGCACCCAGCAACTACATTTTCCTTGTGGTGCTCAAGCGCTCTCGCGCCGTCTAGACCCATCCGGGTGTCGGGCACGAGTGGGGTCGGTCAACCAACTGGCCTCTCCTGAACTGTTCGTGGGGGTAGTGCCTTGTGCCTGGCGGGAGGGTGAGCGAGGGCTGCATCTATATGGCTAACTGTTGTGTGGTTTACCTTCTTGGTTTTTGTTCGCCTTATGTCTGCGTTGAAATTGGGGTCTTATGACATTCCGTGTCTCGAGCGCTTCTGTAGAGTTCGCTTCAGCCTTCCATAGGTTGGATGTCTTTGCCTTCTGCAAGATTATTGTCCTCCAGCCACATGTTGGCGGCTGCGGGGTTCTCCAGAAAAATCGCACGGCCCTTGTAAATTACCTTCAGTGTGGAAGGGTAGAGCAGCATATATTTCAGATTTAAATGTCTGAGCCTCACTTTAACTGGCACGAATGAGTTCCTCTCCCGCTGAACTTTCTGGGTGTAATCAGGGTAGATAGCTATTTTGGAGTTTCCACGTACTATGGGTCCCTCTTCTCTAGAGTATTGCAAGATGGTTTCTCTATCCTGGAAATTGAGTATTTTGGCAATTATAGGGCGAGGATGAGAGCCCGGTGGGGATCTCTTTTGTATGGATCTGTGCGCCCTTTCAACTGTAAATCCTTGCATTAGCCTCTCAGCACCTATCTCCTGTTGTATCAGGGACTCTATGTAGGCCGTCAGGTTCGAGCCTTCGCTTCCTTCTGGAACCCCAAGCATTCTGACATTGCCGCGTCTAGCCCGGCCCTCGGCGTCCTCAGATTTTGCCTCGAGCACAGCTGCTTTCTTCTCCCGGTCCGCAACCTTAGTTTTTAATTCTGTGGTGTCGTCAGACGTTTCTTTTATGGTTGTCTCGGCATTTCTCACTCTCTCAGTTAAGTTACGGGCATCTTGGCGCATGAGTTGAATTTCGGACTTAAACTCGTCAATTCTGGAATCTATGAATGTTCGTAGTGATGCAATGGCTTCCAGCACTTGGGATTGGTTTTCGGAAGATTCCCCTTCTTTTGCATGCACAGATTCAGGGGTAGAAGGGTGTGGTTGCGCAGGGGTCTTTGTTTTGGCGGAGACATATGTGTCCATGGTAGCTGTTGTGCCCTTATTTCTGGCAGCCATGGTGAGGGGTTTATGGGAGCGCAGCCCAATCTGTTCCAGGGGTGGGCAGTTCTGGTCCACAGTATTGTCCTGAGAGGGTGGTCTTAGGGTTGGGTGGTCTTATCTAAGCTTAGTTTTCTGTATGTGGAGGCTGATCTCTCGGCTCCCAGCACCCACAGTGCGTTGTTCAGCTTGTCGCCAGGGTTTAGTTGAATGTCAGTGAATGGCGTGTGGGGCACTCCTGAAAATGTCCACTTGGGCCTGGTGGATCAGTCTCCCAGATCTGATCTTAGAGGGTGCCTGTGGTTATGCTGGTGGCGTGTGTCTATATTCCCATTTAAGGGGAGAATTTGGCGGCCCTGCTGAGTGCGTGCCCCTCCCGCAGTTCTCCTCACCTCAAGTTCCTCGAATTCTCCCACCCAGAGGCGGGCGGGTGCAGGGGCTGATTAGGAGACAGGGCACCCCCGTTCTCGTGGAGTCCGTGCGTCACCTTCCTATCGCTTCCTCAGTGAGCTCTGGATTTGCAACTCTCCTCCTGTCCGTGGGCTGGAGCGCCTCCCCAATCGCATCCGAGGTCGGAAGCGGCAACCCGCTCTCAACGTCCCTGGGCTGGTTCCTCCGCTTGTCTCCCCGGCCGGCTGATCTTTCCCCCCTCAGTGGGAGTGGGGCTCCGCTGCAACGCACGGCATGATGCGGTACACCCGGGCCAAGTGTAGTGTCGTGCTGAAGTGAGTTCAGGTGGGAGGTTGGGCCCCTCTGTGGCCGCGACTTGCTTCCGATGTGCTACTTAGTTTGTGCGCTGAAGCGGCTGCGTTGGAGGTCGCTGCTTCACACAGCGCCAAAATCAAAGGCTAGCCACCATCTTGGGTCTCGTCGAAGGGAGGGGGGATCCGATTCGGCGGAGATCCCGCAGGCTCAGAGACTCCGATTCTTGCAGGAACTGCAGGGTCCTGTCGGGGACCGGTTCTGCTGCGCTCGTGTCCACTTTTCGTCACCGTAGGTGCGGTTTAAATCGGGCGAAAAGGATCTAGATGCAGCGTCTGGGCCAGAGCTCGGCGACTCAGCCTCTACTCGCCATGAGCTCCAGGCCACGCCCCCCCTTCTCCACTCCTGATAATATAAACTCCAGTCTGCCAGCATGATTCACTATGGCCAATGAGCTTAATTGTTTTTTTCAAGAGAAAATCAATATTATTAGAAATAATATGAATCTTTGTCCTGCTGACACTGAAGCCAGTAAATCTTCCCAGACCATGCCCTAAATTCACTTTCTCTCCTGTTGGGACTGAGGAAATCACTGATCTTTTATGGAAACTCAAGCCCACTAACTGAGCCTATGATCCAATCCCAGCAACTACGGCACTTAGCGCATTAATACAAACTATGGTCAATGCCTCACTACTCCAGGGCTGTGTTCCCCAAGAGTTAAAAAAAATAATTTCTTACACCATTTCTAAAAAAATCCTACGTTGGATCATAACGTTCTTTTCAACTATTGTCCTATAGCCAACCTGTTATTGCCTGCTAAGATTCTGGAGAAAGTTGTGACTAAAAAATTGCAGAATTATGTAGACAAACAGCATTCTCGAATGATTTCAGTGGGGTTTCAGACAAGGTCCTGGCACTGAGACAGCCCTTATGTCAGTCGGGGATGACCTGTTGGGGGCCGCCGACAAAGGAAATGTCAGTATGCTTGTCATGCTGGACTTGTCAGCTGCTTCCGACACAGTCAATTTTGAGATCCTCATCACAAGGCTGTCCTGAGTGGCACAGGTTTCACACAAGGCTTTAAACTGGTTTGTGTCATTTTTGACTGACCGCACCCAGCAGGTGAAAATGGGAGCCCATGTTTCCGTCATATCTGTGGAATGCGCGGTACCTCAAGGGTCCTCGCTCTCACCATTGTTGTTTAATATTGTACATTCGAACATTGCTTAATATATTCACTGAATTTGGCCTGTCATACCATTCATATGCAGATGACACATCTATGTGCGACTCAATCATCCACGGGAAACAATAGATTTGGTTTTGTCCTCTGCTAATAAGATTAAAAGCTAGATGCTGGAGAACCAGCTCCAGCTGCATCCATCAAAAACGGAGGTCATTGTGTTGGTACAAAATATGGTTCAAAGCAACCCGTTCCCCTCTCTATTTGGTGCCCCCACAAGATATTCAGATGTAGTGAAGAACTTGGGCTTTCTAGCAGTGAAGTATGGACTGCAATTCCCAGGTCAGTCAAACGGTCAAATCAGTATACTACTTACTGAGACTCATAAAACCTGTCATCTCACTAATTGCTGAGAAGGACCGGCCAACAGTAGTAGGAATACTCACTAATGCTAGGCTGGATTACTGCAATGCCCTATTTATGGGGCTCAAAAGCTTCAAATGAAAAGACTGCAGGTCGCACAAAACTCTGCCTTTAGGCTTATTTTCTCACCACCAAGAAGAACAGCTATTTCTGAATACCAAACGAATGTTCACTGGCTTCCGGTTCATCAGAGAGTTCTGTATACGGTACTATGCCTTGCATTTAAGTGTATTCATGGGATGGCACCTGCCTACCTGAATGCAAAAATCCAGTTTTACTGCCCACAATGATATCTGCGCTCTACAGACCAGCACCTTTTGTAGTTTCCATCAGTCAGAACAACCACATGGGGTGAGAGGCGGTTCTCTGCCTTGGGCCCTCGAGCCTGGAACGCTCTCCTCTTGTACCTACAATGCATTGATTCCCTGACCATTTTTAGGAAACAATAAAAAGCTCATCTGTTTGTATACACTTTTCTTCACTCTCCACGTCAGTCTTTGAGCTGGTGTGATGCAGTATCAATTGATTAGTTTCACATCTGCGCCTAGATCCATTCTTGCCTGGTCCCTCTAGGCTATGTGCATTATAAATAACCAAATCTAATCATCAAATCAAATCAGTGGGACTGATCAGTTCCTCTTTTTTATTTTGTCATTAAAAGGGGTTTGGCCAAGGAAGTCCAGAAGATGCTTGACACAATAGTGGGCATTGATGCGAAAGGGTGGGCTGAGATTGAAAGGATGATAATACACCATTGTAAAAGAATAAAGGAGCGAGAAAAGGAAACGGCCCAAAGGCTGCAGGCTGTGGAAGCAAAGCTGGCACAGAAAAAGCTAGCAAAAATAGCAGTTGAAGGGGCTGTATCAACAAATGTGCAAATAGAGGTGACAGAGCAGACCCTAGCGCATCCAGATGTGAAAATAGGTGCATTTTGGCCAGGAGGAGGACAAGGACAGTGAGGAGGTGGACCTCAGTTCCCCTACCCGGATTGGCAGGAAGGAGGTGAGCAGCGTGGCAGGTGCAGATTTAGAGGGGCAACAGGGGAATTTGGGGGAATGGTACCCCAGGGAGCAGGATAGAACCCTTGCTATGCTGGAGCTGTGAGAAGTGGGGACATTTCACAAGGGAGTGTAGGAGCAGGCAGGGGCCGGGATGTAACCCATATAGCAACTATTGCCTATTGCCCCAGCCCCAACCACAGGTACAACTCCTGAGGCCAACCTCCATACCCTATGAGATACACCAGGCCTACACTCAATAACCACCTTGACCACTAGGGGCGCAAGAACAACATCCGCAAGTGACACAACCATTGATGCCCCAATAGAACACCATGTACGAGAGTAACATGCCACAGCCGATGCAGTGCCGAATGGCCCCATCGTACCCTACTGAGGAGTGAGCTTTGTGGGGAGCAACCCTTTTACATTTCCTGGCACCAACACATACCCCAATTAGGACAGGCCAAAGAGAACTCTTGCATGTCCAGTCCTGTCCATGATACTCCACCCTGACGAGGACCCCTTGGTGGGAGCTGAGATAGGTAACAAGCAATTCATCCTTATGGTTGACGCAGGTGCCACTAAAGCATGCATCAGTGAGGGAAACTTTCCATTATCAGGTAACACTCTTGACAGGCAGCTTCTCTGGAGCTGTTACCATGGTTCCCTACACAAAAGAACTGGATATCAAAATAGGAGAAAATATGGTGCGTGCACCTCTGTTGTATTCTGAGAGTTCCCCGATAAATCTGTGGGGGCGAGACCTTCTAGGTAAATTGAATATTACCATTTCCTTTACAGACCAAGGAATTGTGTGTGCCACTCCTGGCATGTGTACCATAAGAGTGATAATCATAATACATGCAAGGGGAGGCGAGACAGTGGTTTGTGGTATTCCCAAGGTCCCTGATCTGTTTCTGTATGAAATAACAGTGCTTCTCGAGGCAGTGCCTCAAATTGGTAAGGCTTGTTGGCGAGTGCCACCCGACTCCATTTTCTGGCCTGTGGTAACCACTGAATTAGTGGCAGGAACAATATTGTTCCTAGATCTGCAGAGTCTTGTGGTGACAGCTAAATGGATTGTTGTAATAGGGACTGATACAGAGGGGTGCAAGTGGTACACAGTGTTGTGTATTGACCCTACAATGCCTCTCAGAGAAGTGACTGATGCAGACTTGTTTGAGGATAAACCAGATGATGGCGAGATTGTGCTAATGATTTCTCTTCCTTGTGACATTATGGTGCAGTATAGAAAAGTCCAAAGTCCTCTAATGGCTCTCGTAGCCCTGCCCCCCTTGACTGAGACAGACTTAGAGCAGGTCCCTGAAAGGCTCTGGACAAAAATCCCCGAGATGTTGGGCTCTTACAAGGAGTGACCCCAGTTTGAATAACACCCAAGCAAGGTGCTGTGTTGCTCTGGGTAAGGCAGTATCCTTTATCAACTGAGGCAGAGAAGGTGATAGCAGACACTATCATTGTCCTATTAAATCAGGGGATAATTGTACCATCTGACTCCCCGTGCAACACAACTATATACCCAATAAAAAAGGCAAAAGGGTGGAGTCGAAGGATGATTCAGTATTTGCGCCCTCTTAACGATATTATACAGGCAGATTTTCCAGTGGTCCCAAACCCTGCGACAATACTTTGTAACATCCCCAAAGAGGCAACTCACTTTACTATGTTAGATCTTAAAAATTCCATCTTTTCTGTTCCTTTGCACTCTGACTCACAATATCTCACTGCATTTACGCATGAAGGTGTCAATACTCGTAAAGGGATGATAGGGAATGGAACCCCTCTCCCGAACCACAGAAGCCAAATAGATTGACCCTCCCACCGTGGTTGGCACGGGCGTATGAATATTAATATCACAGAGAAGCATGTGGCAGCCAATGGGGGGACGACGGAGTTAGGGAAGGGGTGTGGACTGACAAAGGGAAGGTGGGGAAGAAAAAACATACATATCTCTATAGCTAGCAAAGATACCTATTACTGAAAAGTCTATACTCCTAATCCTGACCTCCACACTTGTTACTGACTTTTCCTAATCCACTCCTACATAACTACATAAATAAGCATCATACTAGAGGATAGCGTGCACATAACATGACTTGTCAACACAAAGAGATAACAATAACATGGACCCACATTCGGGACATGAAATTAGCAGAAAGCTCAATGGCACAGACAAGGGAACTTTACCCATGATGAAGAAACATGACACATGGCCCATTGGGCTTGCAGAGCAACATGAAACATGGTTTTCTATGTGAAAAGACTCTGAACCCCTACAGGGGTACTAGCAATGTAGACTTAGGACACTTAAATTACTATGGAACATGTCCTGAGTGTCCGGGGTTGCCAAATTATAACCTGCACCCCTCTTAATGATACCAGTCTGCACGGTGAGTATTACTTCATACTCTGTGACCAAGCTCGTGTGAGGCATACTACTGTAATGGTTGAATACTCCTTTTATCCAGCCCTTTAACCCGTGACTGTTCATACAGTTCATAGTTCTCAGCCTTGAAGATTAGGCATAGCCCCCAAACGATGATTAACCAACAGAAAACTCCAAGCGCACTGCGTGTAACGCTCACCTGATTCTCGCAGAGGCGCCGGTCTTGACTGGGCGACTACCGTATCTTCAAAGGTGATGTGCAGCACCCGGTTGGCTCTTTGGGTTGGACCTCTGTGCCCTGTATGCCTGACGTGCAGAGTAAGATGTCTGCAGATAGAAAATACGGGGTTAATGAACTGGGGTTATTGGGGTGTCCCTATCTCTTTCCTCTTCTCCTCTCCTGTAGACCCCCACAGGTTAACGCTCTCACCTTAGGTAAGTGAATGCCGAGCTCTCCATCTGCCTCGGGGCAGGGTGCTGTAACCAGTTTCTTCACTGGATAGGTAGCGCAGGCCTCTTGACTTCAGAGGACTGCTGTCCGTCGTTTACTGCACGAACGGTAAGTTTCGAGTAACTCAAATGTCTTTAAAGTCTTTAATAATGATGTCTCTTGTTTTGCAGGGTTCCGGCGATGGCGGATGACGGGCTGAAGTGAGTTGAAGATGGAGCCCGTGTGATGAATAGAAGCGCCTGGAAGCACGTAAGTAAGCGCTTGTTGCCAGCTTCACGAAGCGCTCTAACTGTCTTTTTATTTTGCAGGTACAAGTTCGGAGCGGCTGCAGGGTGCCGGGATACCCACTGGGTTAGATGTGGAAAGGAGTAATGGCACGTGAGTATTAAAGTTCCCCAATGTCTTTAAACGCACCTTGTTTTGTCTTTCAGATGCGAGATGCAGCGCCGACGGCCTCCGGAGCGTGCGAAGAGTTGGTAAGCTTTTGTCTTTCAGATGCCGGAATGCAGTGTGAAGACCTCCGGAGCGCACGAAGAGTAGGTAAGCCTTTGCCTTTCAGATGCCGGAATGCTAACCTGTTCTTTCTTGTCTTTATAGGTGTTGCTGAAGACTGGATTCAGGATGGTAAGCCTTTTTCCTTAGGCCCAGGACCGGATGCAGAAGACACGAGGAGCGTTCTGCTGCAGAGGGTGCAGAATAACGCAAAGCAAGATTCATCCACCGGGTGTGTTTTAAATAGCCTCCTGTAGTGCTTAGGGGTCTCCTTCCACAGCCACGCCTAAGTAAGAAAAGAGTTCCTGGTAAAAAAAGAGTTCCTGCCTTCCAGAAGAGTTCCAGTGTTCTGAATCTAGGGAGTGGCTCCAGCCCCACCCAACAGGAAAAGTAGTTCCAAACAGAAGAGGATCAGAGGCTCAACTGGCAGGCAAGTAAGCAGCATGGTCTGCTGCAGGTAAGTCCACCCAAGCATTATGAGCCCGGCGCTTCCAGCGCTGGGACTGGGCATATTTATGAGCCTGGTGCCACTGGCGCCAGGACTGGGTCCAAAAGGTCCCAATTGGGACTGGTTGGCACTCAGAACCTGGGTTATGGATCTGCTTCCAAAGGAGTTGGGAAAACCCTGACCTTTTGGAAGCAGAGATCATGACAGTACCCCCCCTCAAGGCCCCTCCCAAACCGGGCTTCTCCGGGGGTTTTGGCTTGTCAGGAAATGTTCGGTGAAATCTTTTGATTAGGCGAGGAGCGTGGACATATTCAGCAGGTTCCCAGGATCTCTCTTGGGGGCCATAGCCTTTCCAGTCAATTAGGTAGAATAGTTTAGATTTGGAGATCTTGGAGTCCAGAATGCTTTTGACTTCAAACTCGAGTTCTCCATCAACTAGGATAGGTTTTGGAGATTTGGTTAGTCGGGTTTGAGGTTGCACGGGTTTTAATAGAGAGACGTGGAAGACCGAATGTATCTTCATGTGCGGGGGCAAGTCCAACTTGACCGCTACTGGGTTTACTATGGTAGTGATGGAATAGGGACCAAGGTATCTTGGGTTGAATGTGCGTGGCCCTTTTAGAGATAGATATTTAGTGGATAACCAGACTTGATCCCCTACTTGATAGTGAGGGGCTTCCTTCCGATGTTGATCTGCTCCTTTCTTGTATTGTTCTTTAGCCCTTTGAAGGTGAGAAACAGCTTCCTTAAAGGCTTGGGTGATTGTAGAATGCAGGTAGTCTACTGCTGGTGTTTCAAAATCTTGGAGGGGATCCAACTCCGAGGTTCGAGGGTGACTGCCGTACAAAAGAAAAAACGGGGTTTTCCCAGTTCCCGAATGGACAGAGTTATTGTAGGCATACTCGGCTATCCAAAGGATATCTTTCCAAGTTTTTTCAGTTTGTTGCAGCCTGCAGCGTAAATACTGTTCCAGAGTTTGATTGGTCCTCTCGGTTTGTCCGTCGGTCTGAGGGTGGTGACTGGTCGATAGTCTCACATCAATTTGCGCCGACCGACAGCAACTTCGCCAAAAATGAGAAATAAATTGACTACCTCGATCCGAAATTAGAACTGAAGGAAAACCGTGCAGTCGGACGATGTTTTCGAGAAATTCTCGGGCCAGAGTTGCTGCTGTTGGCAAGCCTTTGAGCGGAATGAAATGCGCCATCTTGGAGAATAAGTCCACGATTACTAGAATCGTATTGTATCCGGAGCATGGAGGTAGATCGGTCGGTGATGAAGTCCATAGAAAGCGTATGCCAAGGGCGAGGTGGGATGTCAATAGGGCGTAAGAGGCCTGCTGGTCTTTCCTTTTGACTCTTGTTTTGGGCGCATACTCCACAGGACATTATAAAGTCTCTGATATCTTTTTTCCAAGACGGCCACCAGAAGTAGCGCTTGATCTTTTCTGAGGTCTTGGCTATACCGGGATGACCTTCCATTAAAGAGTCGTGATAACAAGAGATTACTTTTTTCTGTAAATCTGTGCTGGGTAGGTATAATCGTTCTTGGAAATACAATAAGTTGTCCTTTACTGCAAAGTCCTTTCCCTGCATATGCCAATTCTGTATGTCTGCTGGAGTTACAAGTTGCCTGGCTTTATCCTTAACTTCCTCTATGGATTCTGTGGTGATTACACCCAGAATTCTTTGTTCGGGAATGATTGGTACAGGTTTAGGGTTGATCAAGTGTTCTTCCACTCCCATCCGAGAAAGGGCATCGGCTTTACCGTTCTTGGTACCAGGTCGATAGGTAATTATGAAGTCAAACTCGGCAAAGAATAATGCCCAACGGAGTTGTCTAGAGGATTGGGCTTTTGCGGTTTTCAAATATTGCAGGTTTCGGTGATCCGTAATCACAGTAACGGTGTGTCGGGCCCCCAGCAGATAATGCCGCCAAGCCTTAAAGGCAGACTTGATAGCCAGAAGTTCCTTGTCAGTAATCGTGTAATTGACCTCAGGAGGTGAGAATTTGCGGGACCAAAATGCCACGGGATGCAACTGATTGGTTACCGGGTCCTTTTGTGATAGAACTGCCCCCATGGCAAGGCTTGAAGCATCAGTTTCCACGATATAGGGGAGTTCGGGGCGAGGGTGTTTTAAGATTGGTGCAGAGATAAATTTAGTCTTCAAATCCTGGAAAGCTTGTTCCGCCTCGGTAGACCATTCAAAACGTTTGTTTTTCTTTAACAAGGCAGTGATGGGCTGGACTATTCGAGAGAACTCGGGGATAAACCTGCGGTAAAAGTTAGCGAAGCCTAAAATGCTTTGCACACCTTTTACGGAGGATGGTGATGGCCATTTGAGAACTGCATCGACCTTCTTTGAATCCATACGCACTCCGCCAGGTGATAATATGAATCCCAAGAATTCAACTTCAGTCACGTTGAAAACACATTTTTCCAACTTAGCGAAAAGTTTGTGTTGACGCAATCTTTCGAGGACCATTTTCACGTGTTTCCGATGTTCAGATTCCGATGAAGAATAAACGAGAATGTCGTTGATGTAAACAACAACACACACATCTATGAGCTCTCTGAGGACATCATTCATAAAATATTGAAAGGCGGCTGGGGCATTGCAAAGTCCGAAGGGCATGACCTGATATTCAAATAGCCCATACTTGGTGCGGAAGGCCGTCTTCCATTCATCGCCCTCTTTTACTCGTACCAAGTGGTAAGCTCCTCTAAGATCCAGCTTTGTATACATGCATGCTTTTCTGACTTGGTCCAGGAGTTCAGGGATCAAAGGTAACGGATATCTATTCTTAACGGTGATCTGATTCAGGGAGCGATAATCGATACAAGTTCTAAGGTCTCCTTCCTTTTTTGGAACGAAGAACAAAGCTGATGAGGCAGGGGACTTGGAGGGACGAATAAACCCATTTGCCAGGTATTGATCCAGGTATTGTCGAAGGTGAAGGTTCTCAGGCTCGGTGAGGGCATAAATTCTACTACAAGGAGGAGTAGATCCAGGTATCAGGTCTATCTGGCAGTCATAAGACCTATGAGGAGGTAGAGAGTTAGCCTGCTCCTTCCGGAAAACATCTTGGTATTCTAGGTATTCGGGAGGTAACTGGGGAGTCTCTGAAGAAATTGCTGCCAGTGCAACACCAGGTGGAGGGTGACACGTAGAGACACATTCTGGAAACTGGACCGTTCTTGCTCGCCAATCGATCAGAGGATTGTGTTTCTCTAACCAAGGTATTCCTAGAATAATCTGGAACTGAGGGGCCTTGATCACATCGAACACGATCTTCTCATGGTGTCCATCTTGACTTACTAGCGTCACCTCTTGAGTGGTATGCGTTACTGGCCCGGATTATCAGGGCTAATGAGGACCATAGGTATCACGAAATGCGAGGTCATGGAACTGGTTTTCACGCTCGGCAAGAGGACCTCTATTCTTGTCGGGCGAGGTTGTTTCCCTGCTCAGAGTTTGTAACTGTGGTAACTGCAGCTCCTACTGCTTCTTGGCAGGTTTCACCGGACAGTCTCGAAGAAAGTGCCTTGAGTTTCCGCAATATAGGCATAATTGCAACTGTTTTCTCCTTTCCCGCTCCCTTTGTGTTAGAGGACCTTTCAGACCTCCTATTTGCATGGGTTCCCCGGAGTCTACTCCTTTGGAAGGAGTTGGCGGTTTGGAAAATACTCGAGCATCAAACTTGGAACGATCGGCCTTCCTGTTCTGCAGTCTGTGATCTATTTGAACGACTAAGTCTATATAGTCCGAACAATCTTGTGGGGGATTCATTACTTGGGCTAAAACGTCTTTGAGCTCTCCACGTAGACCTCTATAAAACAGCGTAATCCTTTTGTCCTCAGGCCATTGAGTTTCCACTATTAGTCTATTGAAAGATGCAATATAAGCCAAAAGGTCTTGATTACCCTGTCGCAACGAAAGAAGCTCATTGTCCAAGGCCTTCCCCTGTGCATGTCTTGCGAACAGTTTTTCCATACTAAGCTGAAAGGCTTGAAAATCATGGAGAACCGGATCATCTTGATTAACTAGAGGGATCGACCAGTCTGCCGCATTGCCACTAAGGTACGAAAGTACAAAAGCTACTTTAGCTTGATCAGTTGGAAAGGCTGCTGGCCGGCATAAGAAGTGCAACCGGCACTGATTGATAAATACCGCAAACCTCTTTGGGTCACCAGAAAATCGTTCGGGCGGAGCCAGAGGTACATTCCCAGGTAGGTTGATCTGCACTGGATTCATAGAGGATGTTGAAGGAAGATTTGCCCCTGATGCGGGTAGCAGGGTCTGTCCGGCTTGTGACTGTAGCAATTGTCTAGCAAGATCATCTGTTCTCTCCTTGGAAATAATTAGTTCCCTCCTTAGAGCGTTTGTTTCCTGACGGGCTGCATGCACTTCTGCCCTTAGTTCCCCAAGTAACCGGGCTAGGTGGTCAGTATCCGAGGTTTCCATAGCGCCTGGGCGAGAGTTTTGCGGTAGGCTTTGCGTTCTGTAACGCTCACCTGATTCTCGCAGAGGCGCCGGTCTTGACTGGGCGACTACCGTATCTTCAAAGGTGATGTGCAGCACCTGGTTGGCTCTTTGGGCTGGACCTCTGTGCCCTGTATGCCTGACGTGCAGAGTAAGATGTCTGCAGATAGAAAATACGGGGTTAATGAACTGGGGTTATTGGGGTGTCCCTATCTCTTTCCTCTTCTCCTCTCCTGTAGACCCCCACAGGTTAACGCTCTCACCTTAGGTAAGTGAATGCCGAGCTCTCCATCTGCCTCGGGGCAGGGTGCTGTAACCAGTTTCTTCACTGGATAGGTAGCGCAGGCCTCTTGACTTCAGAGGACTGCTGTCCGTCGTTTACTGCACGAACGGTAAGTTTCGAGTAACTCAAATGTCTTTAAAGTCTTTAATAATGATGTCTCTTGTTTTGCAGGATTCCGGCGATGGCAGATGACGGGCTGAAGTGAGTTGAAGATGGAGCCCGTGTGATGAATAGAAGCGCCTGGAAGCACGTAAGTAAGCGCTTGTTGCCAGCTTCACGAAGCGCTCTAACTGTCTTTTTATTTTGCAGGTACAAGTTCGGAGCGGCTGCAGGGTGCCGGGATACCCACTGGGTTAGATGTGGAAAGGAGTAATGGCACGTGAGTATTAAAGTTCCCCAATGTCTTTAAACGCACCTTGTTTTGTCTTTCAGATGCGAGATGCAGCGCCGACGGCCTCCGGAGCGTGCGAAGAGTTGGTAAGATTTTGTCTTTCAGATGCCGGAATGCAGTGTGAAGACCTCCGGAGCGCACGAAGAGTAGGTAAGCCTTTGCCTTTCAGATGCCGGAATGCTAACCTGTTCTTTCTTGTCTTTATAGGTGTTGCTGAAGACTGGATTCAGGATGGTAAGCCTTTTTCCTTAGGCCCAGGACCGGATGCAGAAGACACGATGAGCGTTCTGCTGCAGAGGGTGCAGAATAACGCAAAGCAAGATTCATCCACCGGGTGTGGTTTAAATAGCCTCCTGTAGTGCTTAGGTGTCTCCTTCCACAGCCACGCCTAAGTAAGAAAAGAGTTCCTGGTAAAAAAAGAGTTTGTGCCTTCCAGAAGAGTTCCAGTGTTCTGAATATCGGGAGTGGCTCCAGCCCCACCCAACAGGAAAAGTAGTTCCAAACAGAAGAGGATCAGAGGCTCAACTGGCAGGCAAGTAAGCAGCATGGTCTGCTGCAGGTAAGTCCACCCAAGCATTATGAGCCCGGCGCTTCCAGCGCTGGGACTGGGCATATTTATGAGCCTGGTGCCACTGGCGCCAGGACTGGGTCCAAAAGGTCCCAATTGGGACTGGTTGGCACTCGGAACCTGGGCTACGGATCTGCTTCCAAAGGAGTTGGGAAAACCCTGACCTTTTGGAAGCAGAGATCATGACACTGCGCCCACCAAAGGAAACAAAAGAATGCTGAAACACTTATCTGTGTGTCTGTAGAATGAAGCCTTGGAATCGCTGTGGCACTGCTGCTCACTGCCACGGCCCGGACAGGCAGTGTAGTCAGCGCTCCAAGCGCGGACCTGCTGAGTTTCTCTCTGCTCACCGCTGCGGCCCGGATATGCCCGTCTGCTTGCATGAAAAACCTCCTCGCGTGTTCCATCTGAAACCGCCGTGGTTGCAGATGGACAGTTTAGTAACCTCTAAATTACTTGCAGCTGGCTCATGGCGCGAGTCCTGGAACTACAACACGCACACACAGCCTGCTGGGAATTGTAGTTCCAGTTTGTTTCTTTCTATACAGCCACCGTGGATTGCCCTAAACCCTATTCCTGACAGGGGGGATGCGCTATAAATATACACGAAAGCCTCATGGTTACTGCAAGTCCCCCAAAATTTTCAACAGGATATTACCACAGACTTCGGCAATATTCAGGTTCCTTGTACCGTCATTCAGTACGTTGACGATTTACTAGTGTGCAGTATCAGTGAGCACCAGTGCAGAAAAGACTCCATAACACTCCTACAGCTCTTGGCCCGCAAGGGATACAAGGTGGATAAGGCTAAATTACAGTACTGCCTCCAAGAGGTACTTTACTTGGGTCAGTTGATTTCAATGAACGGCAAAAGATTCATCCCTGATCGTGCTGCCTCTGTGCGTGCCACCCCACAGCCCAAAACAGTGAAGGAAATGCAAACATTCTTGGGTCTCTGCAATTATTTCATGGCATGGATACCTGACTTTTGCAGGCCCCTCAAGGAAGCACAAAAGGGGGACAACAAAATAGTATGGACAGATGACATGCTCAACAACTTCAATGACCTCAAGGAGGTCATATCCACTGCACCAGTGCTAGCGACCCCAGACTACACACAAGAGTTCTATTTGTTTTCCCACTCCAACAGGCAACTGTTGACTGCAGTGCTGACACAGAAGATATGCTACATTCAGGGCCAATTTGCATGTGAACAAGCACTTGCTGCTGCAACATTTGCCATTGAGAAGAGTTCAACTATCATTATGGGATGCGCCGTAACACTGGATGTCCAGCATGCAGTTTTTACCATTTTAGAATGCTCTAAATCCACACTGACCACACAGCGAGCGTCTGCATATGAGAATATTTTGTCAATATTTTTGCAGCAGTGGGGAATATGAAACGCTAGTGTAAAAGAGATTGCCAATGCATTTTTTGACTTAAGCTGCCAAGCTCATAGCGCTTATTGAAGTGCTACAAGCGTGCCAGCAGTGCCACGTGACCATTTATTTCTGATTCAGCATATGTCACCACCACAGTGCGATCAGGCCTTGCATGGTGGTAGAGGAGGGGATTCAGGAGAGTTGCAAGCTCATTCAAGCACTGTCCCAACCGTCTGTAGTGGTATTCATAAAATGCACCATCCACACTAATAACACATACGAGGTCTGACTCTGTATCTGTAACGCTGCTGTGGATGCAGCTACAAAAACGGCAGCTTATCTTCCAGTACCACATGTTTCAAAGTATCCTGTGTTAACACCCAACACTGAACAGTTGCCAACACAATGCTTTACCAATTGCACAGCTGATTGAGTTACAGGGTCGAACACCACATGAAGAGAAGGAGCTTTGGGTGAAAAGAGGGTGTAAACAGTCCCTGATTGATCTGTTATGGAGGCAAGAGTTATCTGGGACAGTGGTTATGCCACATGCATTATTACTGATCGCATTCGACCAGTTACAGTATCCATCACATGTTTCCAAGCAGCACATTGCAGCAGGCATACAGGAGGACTGGTTTTCCCCCAACCTAAAGGAGAGACTAGCATGGCCATTCATTGCACTACGTATCAGAGTTTACAGGGCTTACCTTGAGAACTATCAGAGGCACCTTGCCCCGCCCTACTTAGGTGTTCTACAAATTGTATATTGATTATGCGGACATGGGTGAAAGGTGCAATGGATCTCGTTACCTCATTGTGGTTGTGTGTTCCTTCTCACGGTGGGTGGTGGCGGGACCTTGCGCAAATCCAGATGCTAAATGAGCTGCCAAATCTTTAGTGCAAGGGTTTTTTTTTCGATGGGACATGTGCGATGTATTAAGGTCAGATAATGGCACGCATTTCTTCAATTAACTTTTCAAATACATTTCGGCATTACTGGACATCAAGCATTGGATGTGCACTATTTACCACCGTCAGGCCAACAGCGTCGTAGAACGGATCAACGGCCTATTGAAAAGCAAGTTCTCAAAACTGTGCACCACATTAAAGAAAAACTGGGTGCACTGTTTGCCACTTGCATTATTCCACTTGCACACACAGCCCTGCAAAGACTACCATATTTCATTCCACTAGGTGGTAACAGGGCGTCGTGTGGATGCACCATTTTCGCATGTTATGCGAGTGTCAGACACTCACATGGCAGAGTTCATCTTGGGGGAGGAATTTAGCAGCTCTTTGTCCTCCCTAATGAAATCAATAAAATTAGTCTCCCAACAGATTGTGCCTCCCCAGACAGAGTAAGCAACGGACAAGCCAGCAACATCACTCCTTCTGCAGTTGTTTCCTGGCGACTGGATTTACATTAAAATCTTTGTCCGCCGGTGGTCAGAACCGAGACATAATGGTCCTTTCTAGGTCAGCCATTTTTTAACATGGGCCCAAGCGCAGCAAAAACCGCCAAACGTGTTAGTATTAGATCTGCATTGGCAACACAGATGTAACCCCCACCACGAGTGAGTTTTGGAGAGTTATAACAAAAGCGTAGTGTTATTTGACAAAACAGTGCAAGACATTTTGTACTGTTACGCTCACCTGGTCTCTGCAGAGGTGTTGGGGCATGGTTGCAGCCCTCTCTGAACTTGAATCACTCCCTTCACGCCTCTCCCTCAGTAGAAAAGCTGTGAGCAGTGGTACATGGTGATACTGCTCCTGTGTGGAGATAAGAGTGTGTGAGTGGGCCAATCTCCGATTGTTGTACCTCTAGAACCCTTCACCCCAAAGTACGGTTTCTGTGAGCATACGCCAGCCCATAAAGCTCACATGTGAATTATGGAAGATAAGCTCTCCATCCTGCTGCTTCTGGCAGGGGCGCGTCGAATGGGATCTAGTTCCTTCACTGATCCCTGATAAGGTTTAGTCCAGTCCAGCTACGACTATGCTTCTCCTAATGATTGGTAAGTCTTTCTTCAGCTCTTGTGATGCTGTTCATTCTGTTTCATGTCTTTATATGTTGCTCCTATTTATGCACGCAATAATGCCTCTCTTCTGTTTTCTTCCCTTAGATGGAAATGCGGCCTCAATGCAGCTGTGCGACGCGAGACATGGCAGGATGGAAGAGGGATGCCACCGCAATGTTCAACAGCAGGTGAGTGATGGTTTAAGGAAAAGCGTGAAGCATGGCGAAGCGCAACCTTAAACTGACTGTTTTTTTTCGATGTCTAACCTTGTCTTCTGTTTTTCCTTGCAGGTGCTGCTGTCGACGATGGAGCGTGTCATGCTGCGGTGCCAAGATGAAGATTCCGGCGTTCCGGAAACTGTAAAGATGAAGAGAGGTATAGGTAAGAACAGCTTCCCCCAGTTGGTAAGTATGCTGGCAGGAAGCACGATGTCCAGGAAGCAGGATCTTCAAAGGTAAGTCTGACCTCAGGCGACGGTGAGCGTTACACTGCTTGTAAGTGCAGAATTACGAGAAGCGTCTGTCTTGAGGATCGGGGCAGCTTATATATAGCTGAGATTGTGGGCACGCCCATTAGGGCCGGTTTACCAGCCATACCCTGCCACTCCTAGAGAGTGAGCATGTGCGAAGGCAATCCATTAGCAGCCCCACCCAAGAATACACTTGGGGCTGCTTAATGGATGGAACGTTCAAGGCTAATGCATCCTGCTTAATGGATGGAATGTTCAAGGTTAATGCATCTGAGGTGCTATGTCCATAATATAAGCTTTTTGCTGTTAAATGGATGTTCTTGTTTACTTTTGTTCATGAGCCTGGTGCCAAAGGTGCCAGGACAGTGTCCACCCAGGTCTCCTGTGCATAGGACACCTGCATGCCCGTGCCCGACTTCATGACCATTACATGAACTTGGTTGCTATGAACCCATGACTACATGAATTGGTTCCCTTTTCTTCACTCTAGCCTGACTCCTTTGCAGGCTTATTGTATTTTGTACCTTGTATTCAGTGTATAACCTCTCTTTGATGTGTTGTGTTTTTGACTAATGAGTCATTCATTCAATTATTTTTATGACACTTCCTTTCCCCTTTTGTGATCCTTGGATAAGCAATTTATGAACCTTTCCTTACTGTAATACAGGTGTACCCACTTTGGGTCTATGAAACGGGTAGCCGTTGACTCTACCCCCTATATTGAATCTGAGTTACAAGCCTGCCATTGTGCCAGAGGCTGTAGGCCTTCATGCCCCAGAAAGAATGTGCCCTTTAATGCCACAAGAAGGGAACTGAGCGCCTCTTAGCAGTTACCATCCCATGATTAAGATAACATGACCCCTCAGGCCCAACACCCCTGTGCAAGAGTTGCAGCCTTCCTATGATATGATATGATAGGTTATTTATAACACGCTTAATACCCAGAGGTTTCTAAGGGCAGACCCGGGGATCAAACCTGTGCTGCTCTATGTTGTCTTGCTTCCAAGGTGAGCACGTTGCCGCTGAGCTATCCTCCTGAGATGCTTTGATCCCAAGACCTCCACATACCATGGTACCAGCCAAGCCCAGATTACTAACCATAAAGCTGCTAGACCAGATCAGAAAACAAGGCTATCTTGCCTTCACCACTGGGTCACGTGATTTGTACTGTCAGGTGCCAGGGAGGGATGAAATTATAGTTCAAAGCAAGGGTGGAAGGCATTGGGAGGCTTCTGGCACATCTGGAAGTGAGTGAAGTATGCGAGTTAGAATGACCTCGGCTCTCCCTCTGGACCCATCTCTATGTCTGCCAGGTGCACCATTACAGTGATAGAGTACTAGAGTAATATTGTTTTCAAAATATATAATTGCTTGTTATCCCGGATGATGAGCCTAGTAGCACCCACGTGCACGAAGACAGACAAGAAAGTTGGGACCAATGGCCTAGCATCCCCTATGGAGTGGGCTGCCCATGTATAGGGTCCCTGCAACCAGCCTTACAGGTATTTACTGTATGTAATGATGACATTAATGACGCCAGGTGTCCTTTTAGCTTGCTGCATATCCCTAATTTTGCAGAGTTCAGTGCTGATGCACTTCTATCTTGTAGAAATAAATACTTGTTATCTTGGAAAGTGGTGTCTTGGGCCTTTTACCCAAGTGGGTTGTATTTTTTCTGGTGTGAGCGTGCAGGAGTGTGCCTTCATGATTTACAATCATAGGGGGAAGACATAATGAAGGGACAAGGTAATCAAGAAAACATTAGTTATAATTATCACCGTACAATATAAAGATGAGGGCATGCACAGGAAAGGCACAATCTATTTTACATCAAGTTGGTGGTGAAAGAGTGGTTCCATGTGATAATGTCCCCGCAAAAATGTCGCCATGCAAATAATTCACTGAAAAATGTGCGTTTTTTGCGGAGACATTATTACATGGAACATGTGGGGGGACACCCCCTCAACACCCAAAATCTTTTTTTTTTTCAAGGGGTCACGGGGGAGGGGGACACCCCCCGCGCTCCCTGTCCCTATTTATATGGTCACCTATATAATGTTGCCACAAACTTTTCCCGCCGACATTATGTACGGCGACACAATATATAGGGACATTATTACCTGATACCGGAAGAGCTGGGTCTTCAGTTATTTCGTAACCTGAAGGACACTTGGAGCAGTCTCATTTGCCACAGAAATAGGGTTCTGTAGGACCAGAGCACAGCATGAGCATGGTTGCCTAGTTTTCTCTTTGCAAGCAAGTATGTATTGGTCTATGGAGTATTTATACAGCATGAACTAAGGCCTCAGGGCATAAACGCTCTAGAGAAATAGAGAAAGCAGGGGGATCAGCAAGGCCACATGGCTATTAACCATTTAAAACAGAAATGTTTTCTGGTCCCTATGGAATTGAGCATGATCAGTCGTTTCACGTAAAGTTGCAGGCTGAGCATTCCATAGAGCTGGAGTCAAACATGAGAAGGATAGGCCGCTTAACCGCGCTCTTTGGTGACAGGGATTTTCAGCAAATTCAGAGCGGCCAACCAGAGGGACCTACTAGGCTGATAGCACAATACCTTCTCCTGCAAATATATAGCTCCTACATTGTGTATAGCATGATGAGTCATGCACAATGCCTTAAATTTAATGCAGGAGTTAAGAGGGAGCCAATGAAGCTGACGCAGCATAGCCTGTGTTGATGACAGACGTGGGGCATCAAGTGCCAACCATGCTGCCGTATTTTGCAGGACTTGTAGCCGCTGGATCTGAAACATAGGTTGTCCCAAATATATCCCGTTGCAGTAGTCAAGCGACCCCATAATAGAGGACGTGACTACTCAGGTTCTACATTCAAAAGGGAGGATCTTCTTGAGGGTTTTCAAGTTAGCAAAGCAAGCATTGGATACAGCATAAATATGAGCGTCTCTCGAGCCGGAGGGAAGAAGCTTCACCCCTAAACTTTTGATTGAGCTTCTCGGAGTAGGGCATGGCCCCAGGGAGTAGGGTCAAAATTCAGGCCTCCCGTTGGAAATGGGGCTAGGAGAATCAATCAACAGGACCTCGGTTTTATCACTGTTAAGTTTTAGCCAATTTTCCACCATCCTCTCCTCTATTGTGGAGAGGCATGATTTCAATTTACCTGGCTGATCCAACACTGGTGAATCAAACCAGCACACCAATTGTGTGTTGTCCGCATGTGTATAGAAGTCTGGCTTTCAGTCTGGAGATGGTCTTACTATGAGATGATCATGTGGTGCTTAACATCTTTAGTTTGGCCGCCAGGTAGGCCGATTTACCGGCGGTGGTTGCCTTGTGGGTGAAACACGTGGTTTTAAAAAGATCCTAAATGGGATGGGCAGCCCGTTAAATTTCCGTAAGGTTGGGTGATGTCAAATTTCCTACAGCCGGTGATGAGGTAAACACGGCATGGTGAGCTGCTTCGAGGAGGGGGCAGGTGAGAAGTCAGAAACCCTGTGAGGAGTGTGTTACCCCAGTCACACACTAAGAACACTAAAGCCTGCATCACTATTGGCAAATCATGGGGCAAGTGGAACGGCTTGATATTGCAGAGTAGAAAGATCTAATACCAAGCCATGTGAGCCCTTTTTGTGATGTGTTGTTGGAAGGATAGATTGATATCCACAATGAAGCCTGGGTATTGTGCTGAATGGGTGAGTTGAGGTTGAACCCGTCAAAACACATTTCGTCCAGTCACATTCAGGGCATCCTTGCTTGGAGGGGTGGTCCAGTAGTATAATTTTGGTATTGGTAGTTTAAGCTTTAAGTAGGCACTCGTCAACCAAGTTTGAAGAGCTTGAGAAGGTGAGTGATATTGTATGGGTCCTCAACCTTTAGGTACAACTGTGTATCAACTGCGTACTGATGTATCGCAATGTTGAGGTCACCCAGGGGTTCCATGTAAGGTTAAAGATGACTGGAAAGAGACTAGAACCCAGAGGGATTTCACAGATGACAGGGTGGCGCTTGAATCTGAGAGAGCCCATCTGGATATTCGAGTGTTTGACAGACAGCTAGGATGGGAACCATTTCAGGATGGTGCCAGAGAAGAACATCCTGTGTGCAAGGAGTGTGAGTAGCGTGCAATGGTTGACAGTCTTGAACACAGCTGAGGGGTCCAGGAGGATTAGGAGGACTAGTAAGGAACTGATTGTCTAGGGCAATCAGATTGTTACTCTCTTTCTCAAATGGGTAATCTAACCCTTTAATGCCATTGGCAGAACAGGAGACATCTTTAGCTAAATCAGACTGCACATTCGGTGTCTAGTCATAATGACATGCAACTATATGCCTTCCAGAATGTTGGAGCCCATCATCAAACTCCTTTATGATCCTGGCAACCTCTAGCCCAGCAATCATCCAACACCTCAGAGAACTAGGGTATGTCAATGAGGCCCATTGCTGCTCCAGCTCCTTTAATGGAAGCTTTTTTCTGTTCATGGACTTTTTTTCAATTAGTATAGTGGTAAAATACTTGTTCCATGTTCTACACTGTAAAGTTGCCTGTACTCAATTCCTTCACCATGTATGGGGGACTTAGCTCGGTCAAGTCCTTCACGTCAACAGGGAGACATCTGGCATAATTGGTAGTTCCAGAGATATGAACTACAGAGCCAGTTCTGTTATAGCATCCTGATAAAGAGATTGCACAAATTCCAGTAGCACCAGGTCTAGCTCCAGCACAGATGTGTCTGTTTATAGATAACCAAGTAGTCAACCTTATTCCTGGTTGACCACAACTGCTTGCCCCCACAACTGCTTACCCCCTATTACTACGTATGAGCTCTTGCATATTGGTCATCCTCAGGAGGTCCACATATGCAATTGCTCAACCATCTTGACTAAATCTAATACCTATACATCCTTTTATGCCATTTTTTTCTCTCCCCAAATACCTTCTATGTTCTCTTTCTTTTAGTGGGGACTGCTTTACCCATTTCCTACCCCCCTTGCTCCACCCGCACTCTGTCACCCACTACCCATGCAATGTACCCCCTACCATCCTAGCCCTGCTTTGTCCTTGTATTACCCACCTGACCCTCCCCATTAACCCCAGTGCTACCACCCGCCTCCCCCACAATACCAACATATCACCTCCATGCATTCTCCCACCCCTCTCACCCCAGCCCACTCCCTCTTGATAATTATACCCCTGCCATGTATTTCCAACCCCCTTCCCATGTAACCATCGACCCGCACCCTGCACCCCCCACCTTATGTTATGTTATTGGGCTTTCTACTACGCACCACTGCCCTTGTCATGGTCTCCAGGCTGCCTTGTGGATTTGAAAGAGAAAAAGGCGGGAAGTGGTTAGGGGTTAGAGGGAAACTAGAGGTGTGTTGACTGTTGGTGCCGGCAGAGCCAGGAGCAACTGGTGTCTGTCTGGGTGAGTCTTCTAGGTAGCTTGTGGTGTTTCCCCAGGGATGAATGTTTCCAGATGGCAGACCTCAGAGAGTAAGGGGTCTGTGCATTGTGTGTGGGCTTTAGTAGTTGGTTGAAGAGTTGCAGAGTTTTGACTAAGTTGTGATGGGCTCAAGTTTTGATTTAGCTGTATTTTGTGTCAGCGTGTTGGTGAGTGTGTGTTGAGTGAGGTGTGTGAGATGTAAGGTTGCTTGTCTGTTGCATTTTTTTGACAGATCTGTCAGGCTAGGTTTTTTGGGCGTGTTTGGCATTTTCTTTTTCATTTGTTTCTGGGTGTATCCTCGCTCTGCGTTTGAATCTTGCATTCTCTGGCGGTGGCTCCTCGGGAGGAAGACAACGAAATATCTGATAGCTTGGGGAAGCTAGAATTGTTAGGTGACATTCCATTGTTTTTTAAGGGTTGTTGTGTTTTTCCTCAATGGGTGATTTGGTCCTTGTGTTAATTTTGATGTGTCATTCATTGAAAAGGTATCCGTCATGTTGAGTTGTACTGTAAAGGAAGGTGTCAGGTCGTACAGTGTTGTTCTTTAGTTTTTTTTTAGGTCATTCTGTTAATTTTGATATGTCATTCATTGATAGGGTATCAGGTTGTTCAATGGTGACAGTGTTGTGGCAGTCTGTTGTAATCTGTGTCATGTTTTAGGGTTCTGGGTAGATCTCCACTCTGGTGTGTTGAATAGCCAGGTTTTTTAACCATTTCTAAAATGTCAGATGGTCTTCTGTTATCTGATTTCTTTTGGGATTGAGTTCCACACTTTTGCTGTTAGGATAGAGAAGGCAGTACCTCCGTACTTGTTTTTCTTATAGTACCTTGATTCTATAGGTATGTCACTGCTTAATCTTAATGTCCTTTGTTTGTGGTAAAGGATGATTTTGATTGGAGGAATGCTACCCCTTGTCCATTCAGTGCTATGTGAGCAATGCAGAGTGCTTTAACCAGTGTAGGCTTCTCACTTCAGGGTGTATGTGTTCCTTCCTGTTTATTCTTAGTAGAAGTATTGCCACCATATTTTAGATATGTTGTAGTTTTTTTGGTGAGGTTGTCAGGCATTCCTAGTTACAGGCTGTTTGCGTAGTCTATTCTTGACAGTATCAGTGCGATTATGGTAGGACTACGGCTTGAGAAGCTTAGGTGTGGAAAGATGCATCTGATCAAGCGTAGGTGGTAGAAGCATTTTCACACTGTTGCGTTGGCCTGTGGTTGTAGTGTGAGTCCATTGTCCATGAGTATTCCCAGATTTTCTATTACTGTTGATTCTTTTGGTCTTATTGCCATTTCTGGATTTGAAGGGATGGACGTCTACAGTTTATTGTCATTGCGTGGAGTGGTTAGTATTTCTGTTTTGTTTGGCTTCAGTTTTAGGTTGCTGTTGGTAATCAAGAGGTTTATCTCATTGAGAGAATTTCTTGAGTCAGAGCTAATATTCATCTTAAAAATGGGTTGAGGGTAGTCTACATGGTTGTAACAAGTTAGTTTGTGTTTCATGAGTGGGTCCATGCTTCTATTGCAGATAAGTGGTGAGAGACTTCATCCTTGTGGAACATCGCAGTTGGTGATGCTGGTAGTTGGGGCGAAATGAGGTAAGCAGGTGTGTTTGGTTCTGTCTGTAATGGAGGATTTTAAGAATTGTGAATGCCAACTTCTTGTTTGATTAAGGTTGAGTGGCTGATGGGGTCAAAAGCTGCTGATATGTCCAGGAGATTAAGGGCTAATGGTACGTTGATGTCATCATTCATCTTTAGGCCATGCCATATGGAAAGCAGTTCTGATTCTGTTCCTCTCATTGGTCTGCAGCATACCTGGGATTGGTCCATGAGTCAATTTCTTTCCACGTGGTTGGGGATCTCTTTCTATACGTAGCTCTCCAGGATTTTGTCAGAGTAGGGCAAGTTGGATAAGGGCTTGTAGTTAGTTGGATCATCTGCTTTTACCACTCATTATTTAAAAGCTGTTTAATGCAGGCAGCTTTGGAAGCATTTGGTATGATTCCTGTTTCGCTGAAAGATTTATCAATTTTTGGAAATAGTGGTCTGTAGAGTCATGCAATGCCCTCACGTTTGAGATAGCATCAGAGGCGTTGCTTGGGGGGCTGAGGGGGGTATAGCCCTGGATCTTTTGGTCTTATTGCCGTTTCTGGATTTGAAGGGATGGACGTCTACAGTTTATTGTCATTGCATGGAGTGGTTAGTATTTCTGTTTTGTTTGGCTTCAGTTTTAGGGTGCTGTTGGTAATCGAGAGGTTTATCTCATTGAGAGAATTTCTTGAGTCAGAGCTAATAGTCATCTTAAAAATGGGTTGAGGGTAGTCTACATGGTTGTAACAAGTTAGTCTGTGTTTCATGAGTGGGTCCATGCTTCTTTTGCAGAGAAGTCGTGAGAGACTTCATCCTTTTGGAACATCGCAGTTGGTGATGCTGGTAGTTGGGGTGAAATGAGGTAAGCAGGTGTGTTTGGTTCTGTCTGTAATGGAGGATTTTAAGAATTGTGAATGCCAAATTCTTGTTTGATTAAGGTTGAGTGGCTGATGGGGTCAAAAGCTGCTGATATGTCCAGGAGAATAAGAGCTAATGGTATGTTGATGTCATCATTCATCTTTAGGCCATGCCATATGGAAAGCAGTTCTGATTCTGTTCCTCTCATTGGTCTGCAGCATACCTGGGATTGGTCCATGATTCAATTTCTTTCCACGTGGTTGGGGATCTCTTTCTATACGTAGCTCTCCAGGATTTTGTCAGGGTAGGGCAAGTTGGATAAGGGCTTGTAGTTAGTTGGATCATCTGCTTTTACCACTCATTATTTAAAAGCTGTTTAATGCAGGCAGCTTTGGAAGCATTTGGTATGATTCCTGTTTCGCGTGAAAGATTTATCAATTTTTGGAAATAGTGGTCTGTAGAGTCATGCAATGTCCTCACGTTTGAGATAGCATCAGAGGCGTTGCTTGGGGGGCTGAGGGGGCTATAGCCCTGGTTCTTTTGGTTGTAGCCAAGGATAGAAGCCCAGGGACCGCAAACAAAAGGCTATCTAGCCCTGAGCCCCTACAGTCCTAACATTAGCGTAGACCTGTATCTTTACCAGACCTAGCAACACCCCTGATATTGACAGGTATAGAGCCGTTTACAGTGATTAAATAGACCACAGTTAGTTTATGGTTTTGTAGTTCAACCCCTCATTAAAAAGAAATTGAAGAGTCAACTTGCAAGAGTCAACTACTAGACCACAAACTAACTGTGGTCGACTTAATCAAATAGAACTGCATAGAGCGGTATATAATAACTCAGCCCAGCTATGTGTTAGTGCTAAGACAGTTCTGCTGTGTGCTAGATATAAAGTCATATTTAATAAGACACGTTCATCTATTTGCTAGATCTGTAGGCAATTATAATTAAACAGCCCAGCTATGTGCTTGGTATGCAGTCAATTATGGTAAAGTAGCTCAGCTATGTGCTAGATATTAAGTCAGTTCTTGTAAAAACAGACCAGCTATCTGTTAGGTATGTAAGCAGGTATGATAAAGTGGCGCAGCTATGTAATTGGCCTGTTGACAACTATAATATATCAGCCAGGTATGTGCCTGGTATGCAGCCAATTAGATTAATACAGCTGAGCCCACCTATGTGCTCAGTATGCAGCAATTATAATACAACAGCCCAGTTATGTGCTAGATATCCAGATAGAATATAACAGCCCAGGTATTTGCTTGGCATCAAGTCAATTGTGTATGTGTATGTGTATGAGTATGTGTCTATGTATGTGTATTCCGCCTATTATGGCTATTATGGTAAAACAGCCCAGATATGTGCTAAGAATGCAGACAGTTGTGATAAAGTAGTCTGGCCATGTTCTAGGTGTGCAGACAGTTATGGTAAAACGGACTAGTTGTGTACTAGGTATGCAGACAGTTACAATACAAACAGCCCAGCTATGTGGTAGGTATTCTGACAGTTATGGTAAATGCAGCACAGCTGTGTGCTAGGTATGTGTGCTAGGTATGAAGGCAGCAACTCAAAGACCTGTTCCAGGGAACCCTAGATGTGAAGTGAAGAGATGCTACTGTATGCAGCAGTGAGAATTCACTTTAGGAAAGTACCAGATGTGAAGCACAGACGGGGTGTATGCCATGTGCGATCTCAGAGATAGATAAAAAGTGCAGTAATTCTTGATTGCTAGGGGATAGAGCGGACAATACAGTAGGGATGTGATGTGGATTTTATGATGCGCCTATGTAAAAGAAAGTACATTGGATGGCTTTTTTAAGGTTTCTTGGCTATGAGTATCAGAACACAGTATGAGTCAATTCATTTTCAAAGAGGTGATTAATCAGTTTGGATAACAGAGAAAGCAATATGAAATAGTGCAAAGTTCTTTCTCAAGGTATCCAGATTAGAGACAACATTGTGGGTATAGTATGCAACACTAATGCGCTTTCATGGGTTACCTGGGGGGGTATCCATTAGTTGGTGCTAAGCATACAGATAATGAGGGTTATAGGTCATAGTACCGAATCAAAAGGATCGAATGACAAAAGGGTCGAGCCAATTAGACCGAAAAAAAAAATTCTGGGACAGATGTGTGCCAATGGTTGCTAGCAAAGTTAATTCAGTTTTCTGAGAAAGATAAAAAAAAAAGAAAATATTGCAGTCCAACTAATAACACAAACCTTGCTGTTTGAAAGCACTAAAAGCAGGGAGGGGGGTTTCAGCTTTCACGTTAATACAGATCACAATTCCTCAAGGTTGAAGAAAAAAACTGCTTCTTGTAATGCCAATCACCTCTCCAAATAAGGCAAAACTCTCAAAACTGTGTTATTTTTGGCTCTACCTCCCAGGGCTGGGGGGGGGTGTGGCTCCCTGCCTGGATTTCAGAAATGATTTGTGGAAGAGGGTTGTGCCAATAGTTGCTAGAAAAGTGAATTCGTGTTTGGCAAAAGCTTAAAAAAGAGAAGAAAAATATTCTATTCCAACTAACACAATCCTTGCTCTTTGATATCCTTAAAAACAGATGGGGGAATCGGATGTGGACAAAAACAGCTCCTTTCAATGCCAATCTTCTCTCCAGCCAAGACAAAATTCTCAAATCTTTGTTCCAATGAACTCTGCTACAGGGGTGACTTCCTGCAGGGTTTTCCCAAAGGAATTGTAGGAGAGATGTGTGCCATTGGGTGAAAGCAAACTTAATCCACCTAACCTGAGACTTCTTTATGGGAGAGCAAATGAGGCTTAGGACCAAGGCCCCTGCCTTGGGAGGGGGGGGGGGAAGTCTCCATAAGGCTGCCTGATTCAAAGAAGTCAGTTCCCATTGTATACAAAACATGCCAGGGTGTTTTATGGTGTGCTGCTGAAGCGCTAAACCTCCGGCCTGCATGTTGTTCACAAGGACATTCTGTTTAGATCCATTAATCCTGTAACACATTCTGTATTCTCTGTAGTACACACAGTTGACCAGATTCTCAAACCTTTGTTTGGCACAAATGAGTAAATTAGATAGATTGTCCCATCACTTGCTCAATAAAAGTGCACCCAAATACACAAATGGCCTCTGAATATGTGGACTCTAGATGAGAACATTCAAATGCCCTTTTTCACTCACTTTCTCATTAGCACAAAGAAGTTTGTTTTGCCCTTTTCCATGCACATCCTGAATCCCCAAACCGTACGTGCTTTGAAATGCACAAACATTTAAATCCCCTGTGCCTTTTTGGACTAGACGCAAGGGAAGGCCCAATGCATGATAGGTTCACTTCTGAACCTTTCATGCATTTTCTTTGAAATCCGAGGACAGCTCTGTTAGCTGCTGCTCACCCACTTGCATTTCTAACCTTCAAATAAGGATACAAATAAATGATTATTTTTAAGCGATTTCAAAGTGGTATGCCCCTTAAGGGCCTGTCACTCCAAAATACGCTTCAAGCACACATGTGGGTGTAGGGAGCGAGTAATACTTCAATTTTGGGACCTCGTTCCCTACACTAACGTATTTGAAGGTGGCTGGGTATCACATCTTTGCACTACCGTGCAGCCACCACTGAAATTCCCAAGTCACCTTTGAGAATAAGGTTACCTGTACATTTATGCAATACGCACAAATGAAGAAAGAGTATCCACTGTGCTTTTTACATTTGCACACATTTTTGGGAATCTTCCCCACTTTGTATGTTCACCCTAGCACAACTCCTGCAGCATTCTCACTCTTCCTTGGGGAATAAATGATCCACATGCAATCCAGAAAGTAAACATTTTGAGTGGCATTATTTTTCAGAAGATCGCACAGTGTGGTAAACACTCATTACAGAGATTTGTGCTCATATGCAAGATCACAGTACTGCATTGCAGCAAGGCAGACTGAGCCTTTCCTATATCTGGCATTGATCAATATATATATATATTTCTTCTTCGTGTGGGCATTGTTCCGAATAAATATATATTTGTATAGCAGACCACACATCGTGTCTATATTGGTGCTTTCAGATGTCATGTTCTGTTGTTTTCAATACACGGCCACGGTAGTGGCCGTGTAGTTATGGTTAAGTTGCTAATCCCATACGAAGAGCACTTTTTGGGTGGTTTATAACTTCGCTCTACCTGGACCAATCCTCACAAAACTTTGCAAGGAAAGTATATGGCCCACTCTGAATTTTTTTTTGCAAAGTTTGGTAAGGTTTGCTCCAGGGGGGGCAAACTTCTAGGGGGATTCTAACATTTATTTTTTTCCCATAGACTGAATGGGGAAAAAACTTAGCTCACGCCTACAGCCCAAACCGCTGGACGGATTTTCACCAAATTTGCAGCAGGAGCAGCGGCTTGGTCCCGAAAGCGTGCTTTTGTCAATTTGGTGAAAACAATTTGGTGAAAATCCGTCGAGTAGTTTTTTAAAAAAATGACCAAAAAGTAGGTCACAAAAAATTAGTGATATCTATGTCCGGTCCGCTGACACACTTCCCTGTTCGCTCCGCGGACAGTGTCCTGATTGGCTAATCGGCTTGCGTCATGTCCACGGACATGCAACGTGTTCGCTGATTGGATGGTGAGGAGCGTGAAGTGCGTCAGATTTTTGGAGATGCCCGCCATCTTGGATTCACGGACAGCAGCCGTGAAATAACACAGCATTCCACTTGTCAAATTTATCAAATAATCTCCGGGGAGGTGACGGGTGATGAGGATGGGATGGGATATGGCTGCAAGAAGCAAAAAAAAAATGGGTGTTTTTTGCCACGAAAGTCCGCGAACAGCCCTGATGTTCACGAACAGTCCTGAATAGTTCGCGAACACCTCAGCATTACAGGGTTGGTGAAATGCAATTCTTGGATGTCTTATAACTTTGGCGCCACTTAATGGAACTGCATGACATTTATTTTGCATTTATATTCCTGGGCTGATTCTGAGTGAGTATGTGAGTAGTTTGGTGGGATTCTGTCATGAGGGGGCATATTTAGAGGGGGGTCCCAAAATAATGTGAAGGCTTATAAATGAGGTGCCATTTGACGAATCTTCACTTAATTTGGGAAACTGATAATACATTCAGATATGAATGTTTTTCCGAAGTTTGGTAGGATTTTGTGAAGAGCGGGCAAAATTAGAGGGAGCGTCCCAAAATAATGCAAAGGCTTATAAAGGAGGTGCCATTTGACGAATCTACACTTCATTTGGCAAACTGACAATAGATCAAGATATACATGTTTTTGTGAAGTTTGGTGGGATTCTGTCAAGAGGGAGCAAAATTAGAGTGGGGGTCCCAAATTATTGTAAAGGCTTACAAATGCCATTTGACAAATCTACACAAAGGTTTGCAAAAAGATTATAGATCTAGATTTAGATGTTTTCGTAAAGTCTGAATGGATTTTGTCAAGTGGGGGCTAGGTTGCGTAAAGAGCATTGGCAAGGACCTACAAGCATGGTTTTGCAATTTTGCTAGTGTTTTATTATTTGACAAGTGTCATAATGTAGCTGCAAAAAATAGCGGTATACCTTTAGTGACTGAGGGGTAGTCTGTGGCCATGGGCAGTGGCCAGATTGTCTGGGTCATGGAATAAGGTTATGATCCGGACAATCTGGCTACTGGCCATGACCACAAGTGACAAAACATAGTATTAAAGTGGCCATGTCCACCTGGGACTGGCTTTGTGGTAAAGTTATTCGAAATTAGGATAGATTTGAAAGGGAAGAAAAATGTGCTTGTGGTAATATGGTCATAGGGTTCTCTTTTTGCCTTCTGTAGGCTGCTATGGAAAGCGAAGAGGGGCCCCGGATGTAACCCTCACCTTCCCTTTCCATGGTGGCCATCCTGGAATAGGATTGTCCTTCCTACACCGGGACGCCAAAGGTGTCCCAGTGTTGGAAGAAAAATCCTATTTTTTAGCACCCCGGGTTCCTGCTTTGGGAACCTAGGATGCTAATGACCTTCATCCCCCATTACAGGGGCTGGAATGGGGGGATAATGGTCCAGAGACCTCGTTATCCACCCTCGCTTTGCTTGGGCTGATAACTTGGGCTGCTGGGCCGGTATCCACCGTTCCAGTTCCTGGAACAGAGGATGAACGCCACAATATTCCCATTAGAATAACACAAAATGCAAATGGAAATGTTGGAAAATCTTGTTTAGTCTATGTACTTTACTGAGAAATATAAAGTAGATGGAGTTTATACCTTTTTAGTTCTATTTTTTAACTGTGAAAGGTGGTTCCTAAAGGAATATGTAGTTTGTTGTTTTTGGATGTATTTTTTTGACAGGAGAGCTGAGAACGAAAGTTGGGGAGGGAAATGAGGGAAGAGCAACCAAACATTAATATGGAGGGGTAGGTGGATAAGGCAAAATGTTGCGCCTGTGTTATTTCTAAGTTAGGGGGCACTGTTTCTCATGCTCCTTGATTACATCAGTGGTGGTGGCTCTTGGGGAGGAGAGATAGCATTAGCTGATGCCATTTTAAGATATGAAATAGCAGTTTTGCTAAAAGTATGTATTGTGTACTAGATTGTTAATGGATAATGAGTATGAATAGGTGTTGGAGCTGTGCAAGGGAAATTTTGAAGTTGGAAGTTCCTAGATCAGCAGAAAATGCAGTTCTGAACTGTCCACCAAGCAGAGATCTTATCGTGAAGTGCGGACGGATTCTCGGACACGTCATCATGCCGCGCGCCAGCGTATGGTCATGTGGCACTGTCCAGAAGGTCCGCTATGAAATCAGATGTTCGTAGACGTCTCCGGATGCAAAACTAGTTGAAATAGTTGCAAGAAGTGTATAGAAGTGTTAAAAATTATTCCAGATGGTGGGAAATGGCAGAGTTTTAAGGTGAAACTTGGGAAATTGGACACAAATATTGCTATATTGGGTAAGTATGATATTAGTACGTTGTAGGAAAATAGCATGCACTGGTAAAAATCTAGAAATTCAATGAAAAAACTTTGTTAAAGGGATGTTATGGTTAAGTTGGACTAATAAAAACCTATGAAATTCAAAGAAAAAACTTTGTTAAAAGGACGCTATGGTTCCAAGTAAAACCGAAAATCCCCTGAAATTCGCCAGTTGTGGTAAGCTAAGTAACCATAACTCCCGCCACCACCGTGCACTGCTAAGACTAACACCCAGGACATCAAAGATGATATTACAAATGTCATTGACAGTATCAAAGGCGGAAGAGAGGTTGGGAAGAAAAAGAATCGATGAAAGGTTAGATGAACGGTTAGCAAGATGAGCGCAAGTGAAGTAGGGGTGGGAGCTGGGAGAACCCCCATCATAAAAGCAAGAGGTCTGGCTCTGGGGAAATCCCCACGCCCAAGTAACAGAGGAGTCAATAAATGTGACAAAACCACTGCTTTAATAATGACATTTCAGCAAAGCAGGGATACGCACGGATATCTCAAGGTTTCCAATGCTCTGATCTGGTTACAGGCTTGTCATGGAGTTTTACTACAAAGTGATGTCACAAGCAAATTATACATTGCAAAAACATAAGGTAGGATTGGATTGGTTAGTGAGGTAGGCTACATATATTAACTTTATAGGTTAGTTTCACCATTGCCTACAAGCTATCTGGTGGCTCCACCTGCGACCACCTCCTAAATGTTGCAAGTGAAACAATGTCATGCTAATGTGTTGTGAGTGGCTAGGGCAACAAAGTGTAAGCAAGCAGTAAAGGTGGGTAGATATTGGCTAGTGTGGGCTTCAGCCTTGATGCCTTGGAAGGTTACCAGCACATGAGCACAATGGAGGTGGTGAGAAGGGCCTCAGAGCTTCTCCTTGTCCCAATAAGGTTACCACTCTGTGACTCGCCTGTCCGCAAGCAAGAACATATTAGCTTTGAATTTCATACTGCATTGTATCTTTTGTCCCACTGAAATAGATTCTCTGAATAGGCCTTCTCTGCCACTGCCAGTCACGTGTGTAGGGACTGCATTTCGGATTATCCTGCTCAGTGATTTGTGAGGATTTTAGCTGGTGGGGACTTGTTCAGGCTGTCTCCTTCTCTGTATCAGGCGTAGCCTTATCAGAACCTGACCATTCAGCAACATTTGTTTCTTTGGTTATTCAGATAGAGTTATGTCTCTCACCTGTGATTTGCTTACCGTCTGTACTTTTCCAATGCTGGTTCAAACCTGCCTTTTCATAATGACCTTGGCACAGTGCACTTGGTGTCTGAGCTGTGGCTCTTTTTCTCAGGCTCAGCAAGACTGGATTTTTCTCCTCACAGTTTTAAGGATTCTCGATGGCTCCCATTTATCTACCATTGCTGCGTCTTCCATCTTGGTTCACATGGCCACTCTGTTTAGTTGCATTCTGCATCAAGCAGGCAGTTATATGTATTCTTGTGTGATTGGCATTTCCACGTAAGAGAGATAGGGTGTATGTGATCTCTATCTTAGTGATTGTAAGCATGTTCTTTGTGTCTAAGTGCAGCAAGTGTCGGTGTAGCTTTGTGCATCTATGTGTGTGTGGGTGTGTGTATGTTCAGCTACGTCGCCTCTTCATGATTACTTTGGTGATGTCATCTGGTTCTGGTCTGTAGGGCTGCTTCAGTGAGTGGGGTCTGTCACCTTGGTTGTATGCTGGGGGCAGGGGGATAGACACCCTCTACAGAAAAGATTTAGTTGCTACCAGATTCAAGAGGATCTCGGAGGTTGTGCGTGTTAAGGAACTAGGATACTGAGGGCGAAGAGAGACATGATGAAAGTTGGCAGGACAGTTAGGATTTAGGCCATATTTCCTAAGGGTGGGGATGACAGTAGCCAACTTGTGGGATGTTGGAAAAGGGACACTGGCAAGAGAGGAGTTGAAGAGGGAAGTAAGATATGGAGCTACAGTGGGAGCTATGACTTTCGCTATGTGTCGGGATAGGGGGTTGATGGGGGGCACATGAAGGGTTAGCCCTGAGCAGAAGGTCAAGAATCTCATCAAGGTAAGTGTGGACATCATAGGAAGACATTGTTGCAGGAGAGGAGGGCAGAGGTGGTGGAGAAAAGTGAGCAGGTGGGGGATAAAATGGTGATTTATAAGGCTATTTGGAATGTTTGTAAAGCAATGTAGAGCGCTAGACCATTAGCAGAAAGAGCAGAGAAGATGGAGGAGGGTTCAGGAGGTGAGAGAATTGAGTTGAGATATTTTTGGAGGTGCCTAGATTCAGAGGATAGGGATGAAATGAAAGAGAAAGAAGTCACATTTAGCAGAGTCAAAGCAGAGGTGTAGTTCTGAAGATCAGTCAGGTAGAGTGGGAAATCCGAGGAGTGTCCAGATCTTTGCCAAGTGCAAATGCTTTTCCTCATTGTTGTTTTCAGGGTGCGGCTGGTAGGTGTAATCCAAGGCCATGGAGGGGATGGTTTAGGAGTGTATGTAGTAAGAGGGAAATGAGAGGAGAAGAGAGTGTTAAGAACAGTGTTAAAGTTAGTGAAGTCTTTATCAGTGGAAGGCACACAGAAGTTTGCATTGAGCATTGTAGGAGAGAGGGTAGTGTAGGTCAGGGAGGTAGATTAGGAATTTGGAGGAGGGGAACTTGTGCTTGGTAATGGAGGTGATATATGGAGAGAGTGGGTTGGAAATAGGAGTGGCGATTGAGGCAAGGACAATGGAATAATCAGAGGGTGAAGGAGCAGTGGAGATACAAGAGGCGGAGAGTTGAGAGGAGATTCCAATAAGGTCAAGGGAGTTACCATTGGAATGGGTGGGTAGAGAGCAGACAGAAGAGAGTGAGTGTATTAGGAGCAGAGGGCTAAAGTCAGTAGACAGGGAACTGGAGAGAGAGGGGAGGTTAAAGTCAACAGTGACAATGAGATGATGATGGAAAGGAAGAGAGTCAATTAGCTAGAGAGGTGGTCAATAAATTCACCACTGGGACCAGGTAGCCGATAGAGAGCTATAATATGAATGCCATAGGGAATAGTGATTGTGGAGATAGTTTATTTGAAAGATGGAGAAATAGTGAATCATTTTGTCTATGACTAAATAGTAGGAGAGGATTAGAGTTACCAAAATGTGTTGTTTGAATTTTCTGTATTTTCTCTTCCTTATATAGATAATTTGCCTTCAGACCACAACGCAGCTTATTCCAGCAATATGGTTGAAGCCGTGTCGTTACAGCCCTCAGATCTTAAGTGTGTGCCAATTCAACCGTTAAAATATCTACATACTGACATTTGTGAATATGTTAAACCCAAAATTGTAGTGTTAGGATGCTGGGAGCTTGCAAAAAAAAATAAAGACAAAATTAGTAAATTTTAGCACATGCTTGAGATAGGTTTAGGAGCATCTATTTCTAAACAAGTTCAATATGCAGGGAATATCTTGTCACTCCGTGCTTACTGAATTATCTATTTGACTCGTGGACCTTTGCTCTAGCAGGTACCATAAAATATCCCAATACCATATTGTTAATGCAAGTTCTGCTTTGGCACCTCTCTGTGGAGCTAGTCGATTGAATTTGTATTAATTGATTGAAATTTGGTGCATACTTGTTAACACAAAGATATTTCTTAGCCTTTTGTGCCCATTTATCTTTATTAATCTTTAATGCCCATTTGTCGACACGTGCTTCAACCGTACTTGAGTCCTCTTTAAGACTGGGCTATTTCTATATATGAAAATACATATTTCTGCATTAGTTAACATAATGTTGTCAGGCACATTCAATGTTCAAACATAGTGTCACATCAACACCATTATTGTTGGACCATTAGTATATAAAAGCATTACAGTCCATATGGTTCAAAATAAAAAGCATTTACAAATTAAATATAATGAAAAGTCCATAGGTTGAGTGAAAAAAAATTTGAAAGGAAGAAATAAATAATAAACATGGGAAAAATAGGGTTGGCATAGGGAGGATTGTTGAGGAAAGAGAAACATTGAAGGCATAGGACAATGTGAGTTATTGGAGGTATTGCAACAACATTCTATCTCCTTATCATGTGGTGTGTGTCTTATGCTTTTTGGTGCAATGCGCATGCATACCCACTGTCACTATTCCCATCGTAAAAGATTCTATTTCTTTGTGACTCTCAGTGCTAGGTGCTGGGTCAGAGCTACTCCTTCATGTTTGAAGGCTCATTTCTGTCATGCATATTCTTATCCCAAATGATCACTTGCTCCTTCATTTCTTTGATAGCCAGACCCAAATTAATAGATACAGGAATAGTGAAATCAATGCTCGAATGAAATACCTGAATCTCTTTTACAAATTCTGAGACTACTTTTACGTTAGTTAATTTACCTGTTGAAAAAAGACCCAATTGCATATTGTCATGTTCTTCCAGACAGCACATTTTCAAATAAAATGATATGATAAGTCATTTATAACACACCTGTACACAAGTGTTTTTAACCACTCCTCTCTCTTGGATGGACCACTTTCTTCTCTCTTCCCACCAGATGCTCGCTGTCCCTCAGGTGAAGCCGACCCCAGCACTGCCATCCGCCTTCTCGGCCATCCAGCCCATGAAACGTGTGTCAGTGGAGGCTTTTGCTGCTACTTATGCGCCTCCTACGACACCTGTGGCTGACCCACACTCTAACGCAGCTCTCTCTAACCTGCATCTCTATCCCTAACACTCTTGATTTCCTTACCACTGTCATGAGGATCTGTTTGAATCCCACCTCCAAGTGCAACTCTTGGTATGACTCCGACCTCGCCACCCTTAAACGCAAGTACAGGGTGGCCGAGGGGAAGAGGAGGGCATCAAGCGAATCCTCTGACAATCTAGCCTGTCGACTGTTCCAAAGGCAATACAGACTCTCTGTCCTGTCCAAGAAGAGAGCCAACATTTCTGCGGCCTCTAACAACACGGCCAAACTCTTCAAAATATGCATGGAGCTGGCCAATCCTGCTGCAGTCTCCATCTCTCCTATTCCCTCCCAGACCCTCTGCACAGCACTGGCTTCTCACTTCACCACCAAAACTCAGAACATCCTGTCCTCTCTCTCCTCTTCCTCTACCTCTATCTCTCTTGGTCCCTCTCCTGCCGCCTCTCCCTCTACTCCTGTGTTCTCCTCTTTCCATTTGTTCACTTGTGACAATGTTTCTAGAAGGGTCCGATCTACGAAAGTGTCTCCAAGCAGGTGCTCCATTGCTCCTCCAGAACCATCAGGGACCACATCGACACCCTCGATCCAGCCTTGGCCAAATTCTGCAATCACTCTTTTGCCACTGCTACTTTCCCTTCCCCCTAAAGCACTCCCTTGTTCCACCCCCTTCTGCCGATCCTTGCTCTCTGGCAAACTACCACCCAATCTCTATCACTCCTTTCTTGGGCAGACTCCTGGTAAAGCCGGCCATCTCCCAGCTTGCTCTCCATACCGAATCTGCTGGTTGTCTCCATGACCAACAGTCTGGCTTTATAGCAGCCAGAAGCATTGAAACTGCTCTTCTGAACACCCATCAAGACCTGCTCTTAAATCTTGACTCTAGTCTTCCTTCTGTCCTCATCTCTGTGACAACCTGGGCATCGTGGATCAGGCCCTAGCCTGGTTTTATTTTATTTATTTTATTTTTGCATTTGTTACATGCCCAAACCCAGAGGCATCAAGATGTAGGTTACTTAGAATACGTATCTGGTTACAAGTTATGTTACAGTAGAGACAGAACAGAACATTTTAGCATACAGTGATAACAACATACAAAGGGTGGAGAAGGTCCAACAGGCCAGAACACTGCGGTCATGGTTGAGACAATTTTATTGAAGAGCCACATTTTGATAAGTCTCTTGTACTCCTTCCTTTCTGATCAACCCTCCTAGGTCCAACTGGGGTCCTTTTTCTCCTCCACCTCTCTCTCCACATGTGGTGTTCCCCAGGGTTCCAACCTCTCAACCTGGCTTTACAACCATTACTTGTCACTTAAGGCCCATCTCATCTCTACCTTCTCTGCTAATTTTCAGTGTTATGCAGATGACACTCAGCTCTCTTTCAGGCTCCCCTCAGCCTCCTCTCCTCTCTCGCTCATTCCTGACTCTCTATCTGCAATTCAGGAAAGGTGTACCTCTAACAATCTCTGCCTGAATTCCAGTAAGACTGAGATCCTACTCATGGAGTCACCTGCTCCCATTACCCCCCCTCACTCTGGCCGTCCTCCTTGGGCCCTCTACCAGTGCCTTTCTGTGAGACAAAAAACATTGGTGTCATCTTCAAATCCACCCTATCCTTCTCTCCTCACATCACGGATGCCTATAAGAAGTCCCTCTACCAGCTAAACCTCCTCAGGGGTATTCTTCCTTTTCTCACTTTCCCCCAGAAGCTCACTGTCTCCAGAGCCCTGGTTCTCTCTTGACAGGACTACTGCAACAACCTCTTTCTAAATCTGCCTACCTCTACTCTTCACCCTCTACAACTAGTCCAGAAGAGGACTGCAAGACTTGTCCTTGGCCTCAAGTCCAGGGATCATATCTTTCCAGCCCTGAAATCTCTCAACTTGTTCCCGGTGGCTGCAAGGATCAAGTTCAAGACCCTTTGCATTGTCCACAAGTCTTTCTGCGGCCGGTGACCCCACTACATCCAACCCTCTCTTCCTAAGCACTTTCCTTCTCGAGCCCTCCGCTCATCAACCGCCAACTCTCTGAGGGTCAGATGCTTCTCAAGGTAGAGAGCGAGGGGTAGATCTCTCCCCTCCGCTGGTTGGTGCCTTTCACTGGAACAGCCCCCCTGCCTCTCTAAAACTCGAGCAGGACCACCTCAGGTTCCAGAAGCACCTCAAGACCTTCCTTTTCGCTTTTCCCTTCTCTCTCTCTCTCTCTCTCTCTCTCTCTCTTTCTCTCTCTCTCTCTCTCTTTCTCTCCCCTCCTGACATTCTAGTCTGCTTCACTAACTGTTACCTGGCCTCCCTCTGAACATTATGGGGACCAGGCTTCTTCACGAAGAGTAGCCCCATGCACTGCCTCTGGGACTACCACGCAAAAGAAAATGTATCTGCAACCCTACAGTTCCCTGCCTCCTTGCACTTGCCTAGAACCCCAGAGGCACTTACTGAGCTATGGTTATTGCACTCTCCCTTTCCCTCCCCATGGTACTTCTTCTCTCCCATCCCCTGGCACTTGCACAATGTGAATGACACAGGGCCTAGTAAGATCATTTGTATTGTTCCCCTTCCTTGTCTTGTCGCGCCTAGAAACACTTGTGTACAGGCGCGTTGTAAATTACTTATTGTATCGTATCATATCATATCATATCATATCATATCATATCAAGACAAGGGAGGGAAGACAGATGGAGGACAAGACAAATGATCTTACTAGGCCTTGCATCATTCAGATCGTGCAAGTGCGACAGCGCCAAGTGCAGGGGGAAAGGAGAAGAGGAAGTGTCTGGCAGAGGGAATGAGGAAGTGAAATCAGGGCCGCAATGCTCTGAGTAAGTGCAGCCATGGCAGCGTGGCTCTGGGGAAGTGCAAGGAGACAGCAGACTGTAGAGGCTACAGTTACAGCAGGGGCTTAGGGAAGTGCAAGGTAGGCCCGGAGGCAGTGCAGGGGTTACTGATCATTGAGGAGCCTGGTAAGCAGTGAGACTCTGACAATAGCCAAGCCATCAGTTGGTGCCGCGGATGGTTGGTCAGCAGGGGTGGGAAAGAGAGAAAGCAGAGAGGAAAAGGAAAGTCTTGATCTGCTTCTGGAACTTCAAGTGGGCTGTGGCTCAAGTTTGAGAGATGTAGGGAGGCCTATGAGCTCCTTGAAATATTTCATAGGGTAGAAATAGACGTCAGTCCTAATTCGCAACAAATAGCTTCCACTGGAACACATTTTTTATGCCAAATTTTAGCCTAGTTTTTTTTTATCCAGGAGATCTCTTTTTCTAGAAAAACATTCCGACCATACACAATGGAGGGTAAAAAATAATATAAGAGTACAATAAAGAGGCACTATATAATTTTAACATACCCTCCAATGAATATCCACCTTCACTAGAGATAAAAGATTTTATGAAGTAAAACCACAAGCTTACGGTGGTGCAAACATTGACTTGATTGGATGGTTTGAGGCCATGCTGGAGTTTAAAGGGAGAACAGCTCCAGTGAAAGTCTATGTAACGGAAAGAGGATCAATGACTCTCCTAAATTGGCTGCAACAGAAAAGATTGAAAACCAATGATGCGGAATGTGTTTTACAGATTGATGGTATGAAGTTACATCAGTTGTTCAGTGAGAAACTAGGATGCCTAAAAGGGTTTGTCCATCGGATTCGCTTGATGCAGGATGCCAAACTAGTTGTTCAAAATGTAAGAACTGTTCCTCTGCCCTTAAGACAAGAAGTTAAGAATGAATTACAAAAACTGGAGGAAGGCGGTATTATAGAGAGATTAGAGTCATCCAGATGGCTCTCACCTCTAGTAATAGTTACCAAGCCTAATGGAAAGTTAAGGCTGTGTGTGGATCATCGTGCCCTAAATAAATGCATAATACTAGACTGCCATCCTCTTCCCAACATACTAGAGACTAGACCATGAATCGTGCCAATTTATTTTCGTCGTTGGATCTAACTGCGGCATATCATCAGATTAAATTACATCCCAAGTCAAAACAATGTACGGAATTCATAACACCAGAGGGCCTATTTCAATTTGTGAGGATGCCCTTTGGCCTTGTACCAGCTGCCTCCATATTTCAAAGAATTAAGTATGAGATCTTTAAAGATGTAGATGGAGCAATATGGAGTAATATGCTTTCAAGATGACATCCTGGTATTTGGCCCAGACCAGTAGACACATGATTAGAGGCTGGATAAGGTGATGAATATGTTGATTGAGAGGGGCCTAACATTAAGCAAAGAAAAGTGCAAGATTAATCAAACAAAGATAGAGTATCTGGGTCACACAGTCACCGCTGAGGGTATAAATGTGAAAGGGAGACTTGCCAATAATATAAAGAATGCATCAAAGCCAAAGAACAAAGATGCAGTTTGTACATTTTTAGGCATGGCAGAATACTTTTCGAGGTTCATTCCCAATTTCATAAACATGACGGTGAGCATGAGGATGCTTCTAAAAAATCACTCTCAGTTCGAATGGAACTCAGAACGCGCCCTTATTACAATAAAAGCTGCATTAGCATCTACACCACTATTTAAAGATTTCAGATTGAGCAGAAAATCTATAATATCCACTCATGCCAACAACACCGGCCAAGGGGCCGTATTTACGCATGAGGAAGGGGGTGAAGAATTTTTCATCGCTTTTGCTTCCTGACATTTAAGAGGCGCTGAAGTGAATTACTCCACACATGGGGTGCCGAGGCAATGCATCAATTGGGACTTCTTGCGCTCAATTCCATAACTAGCTGCACACACAGCTGAGGCATAGTGCTCAAAAGATTTCTTCCAGCATTTCCATGGAAATGGGGGAAGGGGTCAGGAATGTGATGGGTGGAGTAATATTCTGCATTTCCAGGAATATGGTATGCCTGTCCCCTGAAGCAATTGTTTTTTATTTGTTAATATTTACTGGCACCTTGTAAGTATTTCAATATGAATGCGGTAAACTTGAACTATAGTGTTTGCTTGCATATATATTCTGTGCTCGTGTTCATAAGCACACATGAATTACAATAAATATGGTTCACCTTCACTTATTTACCTTTTAATGGGCAGAAACATGCGTAATTGTGTCTAGAGTCCTTTGTTTTGTGGTCCGCCTCGTGAAATCCCTTGGATATGACGAGTTAAATTCAGCCATGCAGTTCGTCTTCAATTGCTGTGGAACATGTGTATTTCAGCATAGATGGGCATTGTCTGATTAGTTTCTAGGCAGAAAAAAATTACGTGTGGAAACATTAAACAGTGTTGGAGAACGAAACCCTGGGGAACATCACATGTGATAGGAACAGAATCAGATTGAAAGGGACAAAATGGAAGCAACTGAGAGTGACTTTCCAGAAAGGAACAAAACCAGGACAGGACAGGACAGAGCCATAAATCCCAGCCGTAGCCAGTCAAAGAAGCAGGGTGGGGTGGTCAACGGTATCAAAAACCGCAGACAGATCTAAAAGGATAAATGTCCCCACCCCTCCTGGTCAGACAGCATCTCTAAAGGTATAACTAATGTCTGAGGCTTATTGAACAATTTCAGGGTCGCTCACGCATTGTCCCAGGTGCGTGGACCTAAACCATTGAATTATCGCCTGAGCGCACAGCTATGCATTAGAGGAGAGCACCTGTGAGTGAAGATGTGTCATAACTGTCAATTACCGAACCCTAGCCTGTATGACATGTATAAGGGCAGGGCGAATAGCACTAGTAAATGATGATGTATCATGTATATATATGACTGCTTGAGCACTGTCAGCTCTCTCTCGCATCTCACGGTGTCTGGGAACACACTTCGTGAAGCGTTGAGACCCAGTCGGCCGACTGAGATACTTTCAATAAACCCAGACCTATTTGGAAATCGAACCTCAAGACTGACGTGTCATTGGGTATATGGTTATTGTGCCTTATTTCCATGTATGGTCTAACAAAGATGGCGCCCGAGTAGGGACCCTCCCTGTGATGCTCCATCGCATACGTTGAAGGCAGTGACGAGGTCGAGGACGAAGCTGTCAGACTGGGATCAGAAGGTCTTGGGGGCACCCCTGCAGAAATGATTAGAGACTCCTCTGCAGATCTGTACACAGCCAATCCCTGATCGACGAGCTGCGAGGGTCCTGGAAGCGAGGCAAATTGAGCCAGACACGTGGTCGTGACGATTCTTGGTTGCGACTCTATACGGGCGAATTTAATCATAAGAGACAAATAGATTGATCAGGTGAGTCGTGCCCCGATTCTTAATCGTCCTGATATTGGTTGAGAGTTGCACTTGCAAGAACAAATGTCCAGGGTAAGAAAAGGGTAAACGTTAACCATGCCCGGGAAATTGTCTTCCTGTTTAGACAATCTTTGGAAACAGCCCAGGCCGCGCCACCCGAGGGGTCACCGGCACATGATATGTACATTAAATGCGGAATAGGGGCAATAGTGTTTAATGCGGTTTGGCATAGGCAGACCAGACGTGTATCAGACCTTCAGTGGATGAATAATGGGAGCTTTGAATTAGCACGTATAGAACATTTAGAATCAGTTTTGTTATGAAAAAGGCCAGACCTGAAGCGTTCGACGTAGTAAGAGACTGAAGGAAGGAAGCGAATCTGTGCTTGAAATGTAGAGAAAAACACGAACGTAGACATAAATCAAATACAGAGAAAGCGATAGAGCATGATCAGCAGAAGCAGACATAAGCCATTAGGAACATGGCTAGGGCCTTCCAATTAGACGTACAGAAAATATATCCTTCTCAAGATTTGCATACATCAGATGAACTGATAAATAAGATACTAAATGAGCGAAGAAATGAGCATTCAAGCACTGACCCAGTTGCACTGCCTCCTTATGTATCTCCTCCTGTTGCTATTCCCACGATCCCATCTGCACCTGTAGTAGCCGTCCCATCTGTGCCTGTGTCATCATTTCCTCCACCTCCTTCAGGGCATGAGTTATACGCTTTAGCTGTTAGTTCTGCATCAATGGGACCTGAAAGCGGAAGTGTTAGACTGACTCATAATACGATTAGTAAGGGACAGAGAGACGAACTGAAACAATGGGCTGAGACGTATATTGATGATGGCGATGAAGTGGCAGTGCAAAGTTCCATATCTGATCATAGAGGCCTTGGCGAACAGCAGGTATTGTTAGAATGTATGGGAGATTACCTTGTTAAAATATGGAGTGATTTAACTGATACAGAGGTACCGCAAGAATTGCGTGATTTGATTGTCCTTTCCAATTTACGAGATAATGCGGCGAAAATACTAGAACATGTAGGGTGAATATTTGTGTTTAAGTGAGAACTTGATCTGTTGCATAAAGAGATAATGAGTAAAAGTGAACAGCATATGTCATATGTTCAGAAACGATTTCTTCCGTTGTTGAAACCTGTCAGTGAAGGTATGCGAATTTGTACGCCAAACGCGCTTAGATGGATTACAGATGCCGCCATTTCCCCAATTGAAGTGCATGATAAGTTTTGTCAGTATACACTAGAAATGCAGAGAAAGGTGTTACAGGTTATGGTGGAGTACTTGCAGGATGAATGTTTGAAGAAAAAGGTGTGTTGTCCTGCTGATTTAATGACGATTTATAAAAAAGCATTTTCGCCTGACACCGGAACGACTGCTTTTTCTCTTTGTTTGGCTTTGTTGCTTAATAGACGAAAAGAGGGAGAATCCCCTACTCTGCAATTACCCTGGAGGGAGGTGCCTCCCACATTTGTTCCGAAAGTAGAAGTTGCTGCTGATGGAGCAACTCCAACGTGAACGATAGAAGCCCATTATATCGTACAGTTTGTACATGTTCCCTTTTCTAGGCACGAAATGAATACGATAAAGCAGACTGTCTCTGACATTAGGAAAAATCCAGCGGGATTCTATAAGGAAATTGAATCCGTTTTAAATTCGTCTGTTTTTACACTGAGTGATATTGATTTATTATTCCCTGTAATTCTTCCTGCGGACATATGGAAGCAGATTAGAAGTATAAATGATGTGCCAATGATAGGCGATACATGGGAAACTTTGATTAGAGTTCATAGTGAGAGAAAGGCTGTGGAGTAGCCCCCGCAAGTAATTTTGACTTTAACTTTGTGGATAGTGGAGAAATTGAAAACTTTAGTGTCTGAGAAGAGAATAGTTTGGGATAAATTGACTGCTTACTTACAAGGCAAATCGGAAGGAGCGACAGATTATTTTAACCAGTTTGAAGATGTATTTGCAGATTTTAGTGGTCAAGATCTAAGTACCGAACCTGGGAAGAGATTATTTGTTGATAAGTTTGTGCGAGGATTGTTACCGAAAATCCAGACATTAATAATGACATCGGAAAGTGCATGGCGAGCAAAATCACAAAGCAAAGTATTACATGTGGCCCAATATTATGGGAATCGAGTAAATTCAGAGAAGGATAAGGAAATAAGGGAAAAAGGAGATTTTAAAACAAGAGTATTGCTGCAACAGGTAGCAAACAATAATAGAGGTGACGGGAATGCACCGTCTAGAGTCCAATTTGCATTACCATCTAATTTACAAGGGGGTCCGATGGGTATAAATCAATGTGCCTATTGTATACAAGAAGGCCATTGGCGAGCACAGTGCACGCATTTACAGAATAGAAATGGGACTACTTCGAGAAGACCGTTTAGAGGTCATCCAGGAATAGCAGGGCAGAATAGAAATCAGATGAAGCAACAATTTCAGGATACTCAGTTTAATCAAAATCAACAACGGAACACCATGAATGGTGGAAATATTTTTGATAATCCCTCCAATGCATATTACTTTGGAACCTTACATCTGATGATGTACTGTTCCACTAGGACAGCCTGAAACAGGGGTTGGAACCAGTGCCTATTCCTGTTGACCAGAAAAGGCCCTATGTAGAAATGAAGGTTGGGAATAGGGAACACATTTTTCTAGTGGACACAGGTGCACAAACATTTTCGATTGACTATCAGCGGGTTCCAAATATACCACTGTCAGGGCATAAAAATGTCTCAGTAGGGTTCTTAGGTACACCAGTAATTATTCCAGTTTCCCAACCAGTGCCAATCACACTAGGTCCATTTACTGAATCTTGGCCGTTTCTTTTGGCGGCAAATTGCTGTAAAAATTTGTTGGGATTGAATCTATTGAAGAAATTGAATGCAGTAATTTATTGTTTTCCTGATGGAGTGTACTTGTCGATTGAGGCACAAAAAACTTCCGCATCGCGGGAGTGCCGGCTTGTATATGGGCAGTATATGGGCAGTGAACGATAATGATGTTGGATGTTTGAAGGTAGAGCCAGTAAAAATAGTTTTGAAGGAATGAATTACATTACCGCGTATTCCGCAATACAAAATTTCGAGTGAGGGTGAAAGAGCATTGAAATATATTGTGTCAGATTTAATTGCCAGAAATGTAATTGAAGAGATTTCTGGTAGTATTTTCAATAGCCCGATTCTTCCAGTCTACAAGAAAGGTGGTAATGATATCCCTTACCATTTTATAGTTGACTTACGTGCAGTTAACAAAGTAGTTGATCCCCAATTCCCATTAGTCCCTGATGTAATGATGATTTTGACTATGATTCCAGCTTACGCATCACACTTCAGTGTGATTGACTTGAAGAACGCGTTCTTCAGTATTCCCGTACATCCAGACAGTAGATATTTGTTTGCTTTTACATTAGGAGGGTGCTCATTTACATTCACACGTATTCCACAAGGTTACACTGAAAGTCCAAGTATTTATAGTAGAGCATTAAAAGAACAATTGGACATACTTGAATTACCACAAGGGAGTATATTGTTACAATATATTGATGATCTGCTTATAGCAGCAGACTCAGAGGAACTTTGTAAAGAAAGCACTGTTGCATTCTTGACACATTTAGCAGCACACAGTCACAAAGAATCTTTGAAGAAATTCCAGTATTGTCGACAGGAGGTAGCCTATTTGGGCTACCTCCTATCGAAGGAGGGAAGAAGATTGACACCAGAACATATAGACAGCATTTCTGATATGCCTATTCCAAACACGCAGAAGGAAGTCAGGGTTTTAATTGGCATGGCTTCATATTGTAGGCAGTGGATAGCTATTTTTTCAATGATTGTGAAACCCATAGTGGCATTGACAAGGAAGGATGTTACCTTACCTTTGCCATGGAACATGGAGTGTCAAGAAGCTTTTGACCTGCTCAGAGCTGCGTTATGTTCAGCTCCAGTTTTGGGCATGCCAAATTATGAGAAGTGTTTTATGTTATTTGTGCATGAAAAGGATGCATGTGCTTTGGCTGTTTTGACTCAGGAACATGGGTGCAGAAATAGACCATGCAGTAATTTCTCTTCCACGCTGGATCCTGTTGCATGTGCTTTGCCACGTTGCTTGCGAGCTGTTGCTGCAGCTGCAGCGTCAGTAAAACAAACTGAGGGGATGGTTTTAGGTCACTCTTTAACCCTGATGGTACCCCATTCAATAGACGTTCGGCCTGAATAGAATGCAAATGCAACATTTCACATCCACCCAACTAACAAGGGATGAAATTATCCTATTTGCACCACATATTCAAATTAAGAGATGTTGCGCTTTAAATCTGGCTGAGTTATTGCCCCCTCCTAGTGAAAAAGGGAGTGAGAAACAATTATCACACGATTGCTTAATCACTACTGAGCAAGAGAGAAAAGGAAGAATTGATTTAACTGATACTCCCCTGAACGAGCCAGGTGGAGAATTGTTTTGTGACAGCTTTTGTTTTAAATGTCCGAATGGCACATCAACTGCTGCTTATTCCATAACTACACTGAAAACGATTGTAGAGAGCAGACGAATCCCATATAACTCAGCACAAGTTTCGGAAATAATAGCGTTAGCCAGAGCCTATGAAATTTCTGCAAACCTTAGTGTAAACATTTATACTGACAGCCAGTATGCTTTCGGGGTAGCCCACAATTTTGTCCGATTGTGGGCTGAAAGGGGCTTCCTGCCATCACATGGAACTAAGATTCAACATGGCACTTTAATAGTGAGACTGTTGTCAGCACCTGCGCTTCCCACGCAGTTAGTAATAATGAAATGCAACGCACATAAGAACATAACGTGTAATGTAGGAAAGGGAAACGCATTTGCTGACCGAATCGCGATATAAACTGCCATTGATTTGCACACAAAAATGTATGCAAAACAGTAGAGAAAGTATCCTGCATGATAGAGGACGGAATTCGGACAATCAGAGAGATACAAGCAGAAGTCACACTAGATGAAATGAAACAATGGTCCGAGGGTCCAGCTGAATTAGATCTTGAGGATTGTTGGGTGGACAAAGAGAATAATAGATGAATGTTGCCAAACGCATATGTTATGGCAATGGTTACCATGGCCCATATTCCAACACATATATGTGTGAAAAAGATGTCCCAGCACCTCGATTCTGTATGGTACAATACCAACATTAAGAAAACTGCTGAGAGATTGGTTCAGAATTGCATGACTTGTTTACAACATAACATTGGGAAAGGAACAGTGACACCAGTAGGAAGTTTTGGTCCCCCCTCTATGCCCTTTGAGGTCATCCATTTTGACTTCATAGAAATGGAAAGATGCCAGAACTATAAATATGTCCTCGTAGTGGTCTGTGAGTTTAGCAAATGGGTGGAGGCCTATCCCCTGAAAGATTGTTCAGCCATGTCAACAGCAAAATCCATGTTAAAAGAATATTTTCCCTGATTCGGTTTACCCTGTGTCATATGGTCAGACAATGGTCCGCATTTTATAGCGGCCGTGATATTACAAATCTTTGCAGGACTCCAAATCGATAAGTGATTCCATTCAGCCAGAGACCCAATGAGTGCCGGTTTGGTAGAACGCCAAAACGGTATTTTGAAAAACAAATTAGCAAAGATATGCGCTGAAAGCAATTTGAAATGGCTGATGCATTACCACTAGCTTAACTGTGCATGCGCACATCTGTGCATGCAAGGACTGGCCTCTCCCCATATGAAATAATCATGGGGAGACCAGAGAATGTCTGGAATATGCCACATTCAAAGAGATTGAAGGATGTTGAATACCCATTGCTCATTGACTATTGGAAACAGTTGACTCAAAACTTGCGTTTGATTCATCAGCAGTTGCAGGAGGCTCTTCCTGTCAGATATACAGGCCCAGGACATTGGGCCTCATTACGACCCAGGCGCTAATGGGTTAACACGCTGTAAAAGGCTGCGGCGCCGTTAACCTATTAGTGCCTAATTACGAGGTCCCTTTGCGGGACCCGACCTTAACGGCTGGTTTTACCAGCCGTTAAAGTAGGGTGCCGCAAAGGGACCTTGGCGATAATTACGGTTCCGCTAATAGCGGTACCGTAATTAGCGCCTTCCCCATTCCCATTGAGCCCTATGGGGCAAAAATGGGAATGGGGAAGGGCCATGGCGGTATGGGGAATTACCGCCCTGCCAACCTCGGAATGGGGTGGTAATTCCCTATTCCGCCATGGCGGAACCCGGCATGGACCATGGTGCTAATAGCACCATGGTCCTCCGCCTGGGTCGCAATGAGGCCCATTGTCTGCAACCAGGAGACTGGATGCTTATTAAAAACTTTGAAAGAAAATCTTTGCTTGCACCGTGCTGGAAAGGACCCTATCAGGTGTTAGTAGCCACGTAGACTGCAGTCTGAGTGAATGGTCGAAAGCATTGGATCCACGCAGCACACACGAAAAGAATCCCGTTTCCTTTACCACATGAGAAAGAGATCGATAGTCCTGATGTTGAAAGTAAGACAGCTACGATTGATCACAAAGACATTGTCGAATTTCAGCCAAAGTCCTTCCTGAGCCTGAGACAGGGCTTGGGAAGATTGAAATGAAAATTGAAACATCAGTGTTATCTCAACATTGTTTCACTGTTGCCTCATCATCACAAATTGCATCACCGATTGGCACTGTTTCTGCATCCACTGCAAACAACGACAGTGCATTATTAATTGAACACACTGTACCTGGAGCAGTAAGGTACAATCTGCATTCACGAAATCGGAAGTAAGCAGCAGCTTTTGTTTCGCCTTTGTTTATAGCTCACGGACAAGAGCTGGGAACGGAGGCCTAGGGAAAGGAAGAGTATGAGCTGTATCGAATGAGAGCTCTGACACGCGGTTTCCCAGTGCTACCATTGAAAGTGAAGGCCTTTGCAACCTACCATGAACAAGCGGGGGCAAAAGGTACCGACACTATAAATTGAGATTGATACTTGCTCCTGCCTTTTTGGAGCTGTCGAGGTAAACACCCGCTTGCTGCCACCTTAAGCAGGCTGAACCGAACTTGTTTGAACTTTGCTGCCAACGTGTGTTGCCATGGAGAACTTTTCCGACAGACGCTGAGAAACTTTCCTTGGTCATGCATGTATTCTCTCCTGCTGCCACCTGCACTGATGCTGCGATTGATAGACATATAGACCTTGACATTGACATTAAGTCTGCCTCTAGGAAGACTTGGTCTACAAAGTCTAACCTGCTCCTGATTACCATACCTTTCTGTATTGTATTTACATTGGTGCCAATGTTTTGGTAATTGGAAACTATGCATCCCATGAACACTCCTGTGAATAGATCCAATTGCTGGGTTTGCTCACATTTACCCCAGCACAGGGAAAGTGGAATGGGTTGGTGTATACCTCCTCTACCGCTTAATACTGCCTGTTATGAATCATTAAGAGCTTTATTTTTGGGAAAATGGAATGATAGTGTCACTGGAAACTTTGATGGAACAATCATAAATGAATTTGAAAGATTGGTATTAGCACCGCTAGGTTGTTCTGTGTTCACAAACCAGAGAAAAATGAACACTGCATTGATTAGTCCCATAGATAGACTCTCTAGGCCTTACCAGTCCCAAATTACTTTCAAAATAGCTCCCGTTGGAAACAAAGATGCCATGCCTCCCTCCTATACTATTAATTATAGTCCACATTCTGTTCCATTTTGCTTGCGTAAAAAAGGATCCCACCCAGTGGGAACATTTACTAGATGCATGAATACTGCTGTACTTGAGCAAGAAGAGAAACCATTGTATACAGGAGGTTCTGTCTATTTTGTTTGTGGAGACCAAGCTTATCCATGGTTGCCTAAAAGCTGGGAAGGTACCTGTTATTTAGGGATACTTTTACCTGGTGTGTTCCTTGCTAAAACATCTGAAATAGAAAAAATATTTAGATCTAGGCCACGACGAGATGATACTGCAGGGCAAATTTTTGGACACATAGCAAAATCGTTTATACCCTTTTGGGGGCAGGCAATAAACTCATGGAGTATACGAAAACTATCCAGGGTATTAGAGAAAACAATAAATGGAACTACTGACATACTCTACAATATGACACTGGAACAGAAAGCAATCAGATTAGTTGCACTTCAGAATAGAGTGGTTCTTGATATTATTTTGGCTGATCGTGGAGGTGTATGCAAATTAGTGGGGTCAGCGCGCTGTGTATTTGTAAGTGACTCCTCACCTACAATATTTTAAGCAATCAAGAAATGACATGTCCAAAGTTCTGAAATTCATGTTCCCCCAGGTAGCTGGAATCTAAACAGTAGTTCATGGTTCTGGGAACTGTTACCATCCTGGGGATGGAAAGTAATTTTGCTTATGGTACTTGGCATCCTCATATTCTGCTGTTGTTGCATACAATGCTTGCCAGCCATTTGCTCCATAATTTCAAATGAATGTGTACAGACAATTAGTACAACGATTGTGAAGCCTCCTCCTCGTATGACAAATGATGGTCCGAAACACGAAAATGAAATAATTAAGGAATTTATGGCAATCAATATTTCTGATGATGATAGCGACCTGGGTAGTTCAGAAAGTGACACCTGGTCTGATGAGGACGCGATGTTTGGCTGATGATGCTTTTGGTTTAAGGCCAAAAAGTAATCACATAATCTGAATGATACGAATAGTATGTTGGCCTGAACCAAATCGCATCATATGACAAACTTTGCAAACTAAGAAACCGGAATGTGACCATAGGGAGTCCATTTTGTAAATTCCGGCTATTCTCTTTTTTATAACGCTTTGCAAATATATTCTATGCTTTAGACTCACACATGGTGCGAGGCCATAGCTTGAACTCTGAAATACTAACGTAGGCAGGAATGTAGAGCCATGCAGAAATACATTGTTTTCCCTCTCACTGAGGCCTTGAAGCTGTGCAGAAGCCGCGCCTAATCAGTAGCCCAGGTGCTGGTTTGTCTTGCAAGCGCTGTTGTAAAAGGCAGTATGCAGCTAGTGGTGCTCCTTCACGAAGGATGGTATTTTGTGCCTCAGAACTGTCTGACCCTTAGCTCATGAGCCGCAGCAAACAGATAACGTTTTATGGAATGTTTCTCTGGTAAGAACAAGATATCCTTCCTGTGTCATTGCTCCATGTTCCTCATAACAGAAAGGTGTCTCTGCAGCCTTTGCTAGAAAAACTAATGTTTGGACTAAATGAAGACGTGTCATAACTGTCAATTACCGAACTCTAGCCTGTATGACATGTATAATGGCGGGGCAAATAGCACTAGTAAGTGATGATGTATTATGTATATATATATGACTGCTTGAGCGCTGTTCGCTCTCTTTCGCATCTCACAGTGTCTGGGAACACACGTCGTGAGGCGTTGAGACCCAGTCGGCTGACTGAGATACTTTGAATAAACCCAGACATGTTTGGAAATCAAACCTCACGACTGACGTGTCATTGGGTATATGGTTATTGTGCCTTATTTCCATGTATGGTCTAACAGGTCCACTTCTGACCCCAGTTGCAGTGGTCAAGGACCTGGGCTGTAAAATCTCTGCATCTCTTTAGGTAGAAGCCCAGGTTGGTATGGTTTGTAAGAATGGATACTTCAAACTTAAAATCTTGTGGAAAGTTCTCCCTTTCTTGCCTATACAGCTCAGTGCCCCTGTGGTGACTTCCTCTATTTTCGTGGCTACTTGATTACTGTAACTCACTGTATCTGGCCCAACCTCTCTATCTTCTTAATAGGCTTCAGGTGTTAACGAACTGTGCAGTTAGGGCTGCCACTGGCACCCCTTTACGTAATTCCATCTTGCCTGTTCTTCGCCATCTACATTATTGCCGGTGGCCTGCTGTATAGAGTTCAAGGCACTCTGCATCCTCCACCATGCTTCTATAGAGTCGGTGCAGAGTTCCTTCAGGAAAAATGGCATCCCTATAAGGCCCCTCGAGCTTTGAGATCAGAACATGCATACCTGATTCAGGTTCCCAGGTTTAAACGCTCCTGAGTGGGTGGTCGAACTTTCTCTTTGGCAGTGGCTATTTCATGGAACAAACTGCCCTTCTCTCTTTGTGCTACTGAAAACCATTTGCTGTTTCGTCAATTACTGAAGACCCTGCTGTTTTGATTTTCTCTTTTTGTTTTCCTAGCTGTTTTCCTTCTAGGGCATCTTTGCTAGCGCCATGATGCCTTTATTGGCGTACGTTTGCGCTCTACAAATTTGGATTAACATAACATAACATAATATGCCAAGCACCGCTGCACAAGCCCCAATGATGCAAACATATGCCTGCCACAGTTACCATGTGTAAAGAACACCCTAACATGTGCAAATGCTGTAACCTTAATGCAACTGTAGCACTGAGCCCCTGCCTGTGTACACACAACAAAAAACGTCTAAAACAGTATCCTCTTCGTACAACAACATAAAATGGGAGACCTTTACTGGTGACACACTGAAATAACGCCAGAGTTGCCTGCTTAACAATTGGTGCTGACCCCGCTCCTTTGTGGTCTCCATAACATAATTTTTCACTTGTCCCTTGGTGGGAAGAAAAGCTTCAAGTGCCAGAGAGCAAAACACACAGCCAGGATAGAAGGATTTATTTCTACAAGCATTGGCAATGCCAACAGTTTTGGCATTTGTGCAGGCATGGGAAAGGATTTGCCAGGCATTTCTAAAGTGGCTATAGTGACATTAATTAGCCATTGATAGTAAGAGCTGCAAAATGGTGCGAGTACCTGGGCATAAAATAGCAGTGCCTGGCTAATATCTAACACTTAAACACAGGCCAACACTGTTGACTTTGCCAATACTTGTTTTTAACAGGACTTCAGTGAAGGACACGGATCATGCTTATAAATCGAGTGGCTGAAGGTAGACCAGGTTAAGACATTTCTATTACACCAGCAGCACATTTACAGTTGCAATTAAGTAATTCTCGGAAGAGTGCTTTGAAAAAACACTGGCAGGCATTTTAACTACAAAGTATGATAGTAAGGCTTTATAAAGGTAGCGCAAAGAGATACTAGGAGGATGTGTTTTGGGCGAGGAGAGGCAGGAAGTGCGTAGGAAGGACCATATGGATTACCATGGCCATAGGTAGTCAATGGGTGGATAAATAACCAAACAACACCTACAAGCGTTGTGCCCCTCCTCATTTGCCATTTCTCCCTAGCTGTACTCTAATGCAATATTTTCCTCTTATAGGTGGCACTAAAGCACCACTTAATAGCAAAACTAAAAATGGGATAACTTTTGTTTCTGTGTGTGTTCCCTGTGTTGTGTGCTTTGAGGGTTGTATTGATTGAGAAAGAGACTTTCAGATTCTGTAAAGTGGTGACATTTCCTTGGCAGCGAGGGGTTGTGTAGTATGAACCGGCCCTCACCAGATGCCGTATGAAGAGATTTCAGGATGGATGTGGTTAGCCGCTGTGTTTATGATGAGAAAGTGTATACATTTTACTTCAAGCATTTCATAGGCAACAGTGTTCTCAATTTATTAGTTTCATGGATTTTCCATGATTAAATTAGTTTTAATGGTTGTGTCCCATTGGTGTGCATGCTTAATTGTAATCTGGTGTGACATGAATACACTGACCTGGTTTATTATTTGTGTTGTCAATTTATATGCCAGTATATGCTAATAGCTTCATGTTTGACTTCGAAACCACTCATATCATTAATAATCCACAATGGAGTAAACAACTTAAGAAGTGGGTCCGATACATAGACAACGTCTTTGGAATCTGGACAGGGAGCAGAGATGAGTTAGATAACTTTCTAATCTTTGTAAACAGCATTGACAGTCGTTTGCAGTTTACAATGGAAATAGGCAATCCTAACGTCCATTATCTGGACGTACAGATCATTGACACGGATTTGAAGATCTCCACAACGGTATACACCAAGCCTACAGACAGAAATAATTTGCTTCACAGGATGAGTTTTCACCCGCCAAGCATTCTGCAAAACTTACCGTTAGGGCAAATGCTGCGCATTAAGAGAATTGTAAGTGACCCAGGGGAGTGTGATATGGAACTTAATAAGTTATATGAAAAACTTAAGGAAAGAGGGTATCCAGACGAAGATCTTCAAAAAGCAAGAGAAAAAACAGACACACGAGATCGTGCACAATTGTTAATTACCAAACGTAAGAAAGAGAGTCCAGACTTGGTATTTGTCACTAAGTACTCGATACAGAGCCGACAAATCAAGGACAGTATCCTGAAAAGATGGAGTGTGTTGCAAAATGACAACAGAACCAAAGAGTTGTTTGAGAACCCACCTGTTTTTGCCTACCAAAAGAGTAACAATCTAAGGAATTTACTAGTTGATACGCATGGGAAGCAAAAAGACAAACAGAGAATGCAAGATAAGCATCCGGGTACATACCCGTGTATGAGCTGTGGAAACTGCAATAACATAATGAAAGGACCACTCATATCCCACCCTCGAACAGGAGAGCAGATTAAGTTGAAATATCATGCAACATGCCTGTCAGAGAACTTTATATATGCCATCAAGTGCCCTTGTGCCCAGTATTATGTAGGAGAAACCGCACACAAAGTACAGGTTTGCATTAATGAACATAAATCATGTATCAGACTCAACAACAGAGCATAATCAGTAACAAGACATTTTCATGACAGTGGACACACTGTCGCTCAACTCAAGTTTGCAGTTCTGGAAGTTATACCAACCAAAGGCCAAAACAGAAACATGAAGAAATTGAGAGCCCAGAAAGAGGCGCAATGGATAGAAAGGATGGGGTCGATCGCTCCAGATGGAATGAACAAGGAGCTAGATCAGAGCTGTTTTTTATTAACAATTCTATTGTGTTTTATGGTTGAGTAACACTGAAATGTGAATATTTGGGCACATTAGTATGAATACAGGAAGGGAAATGCTTTTTGCATTTTGATGGATCTTTGAGCTTTATTTTCGTTTATTCTGTTTCGTTTTGATATTTATGTTCATTATTAATTTTTATTATTTATTTTTCAGTATTATTATTTGTATTATTGTGGTTTTATCTTTATTAATTTTTGTTAATTTTTGACAATTTTTATTTTACCACAAATTGCAGCAAGTGGCAATTTTGTTCATAAGCATTATGTTACGTGTTTTTAACAGATTGGAATGAATTCTGTTTTATTACAACATTAGGTTTCATCTATTACCACATCGGTCCAATATGGTTGCCTAACAAGCGAGAGGAAAGCTAGTCATTTGTTCGATTCTAAAATGGCCGCTCTATACAAAGCAATGGTTGCCTTAGCAACAGGTTGCTGCCACAACACTTTTCTACAGACATTCCAGAGGAAGCGTGTCAACGCGCTCAGCTCCGGCAGATTGCTGCTATTCTAGTTACAAGTAAGTGAAACGGAATAGGAACACGAATAAGATAGCACGCAGAATAACTTAAGTGTACTTATACGCGCTCGATCTCATTACAGAGACCGAGTTGCATGCGTTAGTCTCCTGCAGACATGACCGCATGGGAAAGTGGCAGGCATACAGTCGGACCAACCAGGTCCTGAAGAATATAGTTGGTTAATGAAATATGTAAGTAACTGGTGCACTCGAAAACATTGTATTGTTTTGAATTGGTAGCCGGAATGTATTAACTAACACGTGGCCGTTCTCGTTACACAGACGACAGCTGATCAGATATTCTTTCCGCACGGGTGGACGTGCTGGTTTTTCTTTGAGCTCTGACGTTTTGAAGGGGTTTGTGATACCGTTTTGGCAGACGTATTGAGAGTTAAATATTGTTATGGATACATTGAGGTATACTGTGGATACTGCACTGATGATTACTTTCTTTTTTTCTCTATTATGATTTTACATTATTTTAGTTTTCTGTTATTATTTTTTTATTTTTTATTTTCAACATTTTCCGACCTTGACATGGTTTATGGGATTTTCATCATCCGCATGGAAATGGGGTAATGTATTATTGCTACTGTGTTTTTTCTTCATTGACATATGCATCTGATATGTTGATATGCAAATGTTTTATTGATGTTGGTGAATTATGATATTTGTGTTTGATTGTTTAATGCAATGTTGATTTGTTCGCAATATGGAATTATGTGAAGACAGTTGAGACCGAGTATTATAAGAAAAGGTGTAATCACAGGCCCTGAAGAAGGGGTTTTCGACCCAAAATGCATAGGCCGCAGATGTGATGAATTCTGCCATTATAATTTATCTTTGATTTAAAGCAAGCGAATGAAGTTTGATTTATTAAAAATTTCTCTTGGAAAAAAGGAATCAATTCAAGAATTTTTTCTACGATTATTTTTGAACTACGCCACTGAGTAGTGGAATAAGGGTGTGCAGCCCGCACCGCTGGCCACACGGCCAAGGTCTTTTTCTTTCCAACACTGTTGACTTTGCCAATATTTGTTTTTAACAGGACTTCAGTGAAGGACACGGATCGTGCTTATAAATCGAGTGGCTGAAGGTAGACCAGGTTAAGACATTTCTATTACACCAGCAGCACATTTACAGTTGCAATTAAGTAATTCTCAGAAGAGTGCTTTGAAAAAACACTGGCAGGCATTTTAACTACAAAGTATGATAGTAAGGCTTTATAAAGGTAGCGCAAAGAGATACTAGGAGGATGTGTTTTGGGCGAGGAGAGGCAGGAAGTGCGTAGGAAGGACCATATGGATTACCATGGCCATAGGTAGTCAATGGGTGGATAAATAACCAAACAACACCTACAAGCGTTGTGCCCCTCCTCATTTGCCATTTCTCCCTAGCTGTACTCTAATGCAATATTTTCCTCTTATAGGTGGCACTAAAGCACCACTTAATAGCAAAACTAAAAATGGGATAACTTTTGTTTCTGTGTGTGTTCCCTGTGTTGTGTGCTTTGAGGGTTGTATTGATTGAGAAAGAGACTTTCAGATTCTGTAAAGTGGTGAAATTTCCTTGGCAGCGAGGGGTAGTATGAACCGGCCCTCACCAGATGCCGTATGAAGAGATTTCAGGATGGATGTGGTTAGCCGCTGTGTTTATGATGAGAAGGTGTATACATTTTACTTCAAGCATTTCATAGGCAACGGTGTTCTCAATTTATTAGTTTCATGGATTTTCCATGATTAGATTAGTTTTAATGGTTGTGTCCCATTGGTGTGCATGCTTAATTGTAATCTGGTGTGACATGAATACACTGACCTGGTTTATTATTTGTGTTGTCAATTTAGTGGATGTGCTTTTTATGTCATGCACATCTTTTATCTCCTTCACCTTCCCCTCTCCTACACTCACGGCAATGGCTGCACACATAAACAAGTCTGATGCTACGAGCACACAATGTCGATCAGCACTGTGATGTTTAGGATGACGATTATGGAAACGGTTTCACCCATGAGCCAGTTGAAAAGCAAGTAATTCAGGATTCAGGCATGTGCACATGCGGTCCCGGTCTGTAGGTGGGCGGGGTAAAGATTGCTGAAAACTGCTCGGATTACTTACTGGTAATCTTCATTACTCCTAATCCTACTCTTCCTCGTCACAGTACTTATCTCATGCGGCCCCTGCCTCCGACACAGGACCTTCTTCTATTTCTTGAAATCCCTATAACTCCTCCCCCACATCCACATCACTCAGTTTCATATTACCAAACCGGAGCATGGGACCTTCCCCGCAGGGAGGGTGAGGAGGGTCGTCCGTACTGTGACTAGGAAGAGCAGGACTAGGAGTAATGAAGATTACCAGTAAGTAATCAGAGCATTACCACCACGTCCACTCTTCCTCGTTCCAGTACTTACCTCATGAGGTATACCAAAGCAGCAACGGGGAAAAGCTTCCAATGAGACACAGAGCCAAAAACAGTCCAGCAAAACACACACCCACAATAACTCTTAATTCACATCCCCACAGACAAAACTCCAACCATTAAGGAACCAACCCCCGAGTGGGAGAAACTCAACCCATAGCGGTTGATGAAAATGCCCAGACCAGCCAAGATGGCAGCCATACAAATCTTTTGCAGAGAAAACCCTCCTTGCATCGGCCCAGGAAACCACCAAACCCCTGGCGGACCGCCCCTGATTGTGCGCAGGCACAGGCAGGCCAGAGGCCACATAGGCCCTGGAGATCACAACCCGGAACCACCGGAAAATGGAAACCACAAATGCGTTATGCCCAGCCCCAGCCGGACCACAAGCAGATTGGTGGAAAAAAGCAAACCTAGCCAAATACTCCAACTCATCCCGCCGGACATAATGTTAAGCCAAGCCACCTCCTGAGGCGTTCTCGGATCATGAAAGAAGTCAGGGAGAACCAGATCCTGAGAGGTGTGAAAAACAGGATACAATTTAAGGGAGGAACTTCGGACCACACCTCAGCACCACCGAGTCTGGCAGCACCCTCAGGAAAGGAGGGTGACACAAGAGAGCCCCAATCTCCCCAAAAATTATGGTTTTCTAATTATAGAGCATGTGTGAGAAGACCACGTTTTGAATTATTTTACTTGGCTTTTACTATGATTTTAGCTCATATTAGTACAGGTGTTATTACTCTCTCTGACCACTGCAGATTTGGTTGAGCTATTTCTCATGCATTATTGTAGAGGTACAGTCAAACATCCTCACTCCAATCTGCGCCCCTATGCTACCTATATGTTGGGAACCAGAGAGGACCACATGTGCAGTTCCAGTCAGTGTACCAATACCACAGAGAACCTTTGAGACAAGATATCCTTTGAAAAAACCCTACCTAACTGCACAAAGATACAGTATTCTTTTGGATGAAGTACTGGAAGAAATGTGCATTTAAACAAAGAAAGGAGCCTGGTGACGTCATATGAAATAGGAACTAATGTATCTAGAGGCTGGATGGAGAGAAGAAACGTAACAGTATTCTCTAAGAATTAAAGAATAGATGATACAGATGAGTAACATTTCGGGCTCAAGATAAAGATGCTTATGCTAAAGAAACACTGGAAAAATATGTAAATCAGTTTACAGGTGTACAGTGCTGAAACGCAAGTAGGGAAAAGAATTCAAAAGGCTTGCTACGTAGTGAATTAGATTGCGGCGATGCGCCAATGTATATACATAGAAATGTATATAACCTGGATGTTCCACAAAACACTTTAGCAGGCCTGAAACCCAATGAACAAGAAAAAGTCTTTCAAATGAGTGGCGCGGTTAGAAATTATTGATGGCAAGGCAAGTCTCAGGGAAGATGGGGCTGGCCCAGAACCAAGGAATGAGACCACAGTAAAACTGATGCCTGTCAAGAGGACTACAACAAACCTGCTGTTTGAAGTAGCTTGAAAAAACACTAAAGGGTTCTGCAGTTTATCATTTGGAAAAGACTCGAAAAGAGTGGTCTTGAAGTCACATGGGTGAGATCAAAATAGCTTAGGTCGGGCTGTACAGAAACTAAAAGACAGTGTGAAGTTGTACTCCCTTTATTTCCCAGACAAAGTCAACAGTTACATGGCCAAGTTCAAAAGCCTAATTGTCTGATGCACTGAAGGAGTGTTGATGGATAGTGGGTTAATTGGAGGGGAGGAATGATCATGCCGAGCTTCCATGCACCTGGGATGGTAGCCTGTGTGCTGCTGGCGTGTGGAATATTCCAGGGGGGTACAACGGTGCCAAACCAATCATAGAGGGCAGCAGTGTAATGAAGAGCCCTATAGTTTGAAGAAGCAATTGATTATCGTGTATTTAGTGACGACAATGATGACCAGTTATTGTGGGTGGGTTCTGATGCCCACTGACTTAGGTACCCAATTATAACCAATGGCTATATAGAACGTATATGTAGATGTTCACTGAGAGCCAACCACAGGTACTCATAAGTTTTGTAGTTTGACACGTAACATGATGTCAGTGACGACACATTTTTATTATAAAAGGACTGTTTTTTATGAAATGTTTAGAGGTCGAGCTCTGCAGCGTCAGATGATGCCTGTTGTACTCCCTGTTTTAGATAATTGATATTAAAACAGAAAAGCATTTTGCCAACTTTCTGAGTCGTTCTGATTATTGATGTTAGAGTAACATCTGCATCCCCATCCGCCTCTGAGTATTGCTACCTCGTCTTAAAGGGCTCTTAGGAGAAAGAGTTCACTATTAAGCTTTTAATTAATGGGCATCTGGCTTTCAAAGGCTGTTTGTTCTTTACATAATGTGAGAAAAATATGCCTTATGCTTGGGAATTATTTTCTTCTGTTCTCTTCAGAGCCATGCAGACCTCCATTTTCCACAGTAACTTTGGAAGGGGGTTACACCAGCGTTGGATTAGCCTATCAGGCATCCGAGCAGCGCCCAAAGCCAATAGGTTAATTAGTCGGCCGGTTCAAAATTAAAGTAAGTGGGCTGTTTTTTAAGTGTACTTTCTGTGCAGCTTAAAATGAAGGCAACTGAGAGCACTTGAACAAGCGCTTGCGGTTTGAGAGCATACACACCTATTTGGCAGGCCTGGCTGATTGATATGCCCGGGCCAGATCTGCCAAGCACATGAGCGTCTGCTTTAACACATGCACAATTGGTCATGCTGTGTGTGTTCTGGTGTCTCTCAACACTCCTCCTTTGAGTGCAAATCTTTCCTGCCCTGCTTCGTTGATCATTCATTTAATTCTTTTACAAAACATCACCGGGAATAGGGATAACAACAAGAACAATCTCCCATTTTTTACAGCTGCTGAACTGCTGCTTCCCAGAACAGCTACAGCGGACCCTCATTCAGGTGACGTCCTTCGATCATTGTGTGTAATTGTATGAGTGACAATAAAGAGTAGACATGGAAGTAATTTGTAACGGTTTGATTTGTGCTTCACCAGATTCCTTGTAGACCCCTCAGTGAGTCAGTTAAGTTTTCTCTTGAAAACAAAAGAAATAAGACAATGTTGTTCTTGGGTGAGGATGGTATGTGTGTTAATAGACCAATAGTGACAATATTACAGTGACTTGTTCCAATAAAACTACAAACACTGCCATTAAAAACACAACTGGTAAAACACATGTAACACAGATGTCGCCTTTCCCTAGCTCTGCATGATGAGACACCCAGTTTTTTCCTTTTATATTCGAACTTGTATTTTTCTAGTTTTCTTAAATTTAAAATAGGAAAGAAACCACTACAAGTGCCAGAAATCAAAAGAAAAAAAATGGTCTTTCTCATGACTGTAAATGGCAACTTGTGAGCTCTGCACCTCCCCCTCTTTCCTCACCTCCTACCACTACTCTCCCTATCCCACCCTAACTCCTTCCCCCCCACTCCCTCCTCTCTTCTAGTCCTGCTCTTCTCTCTCTTCTTCCTCTCACACTCATACATTCCCTCTTGCTCCTGATCTTACCCCCCCACTAACATCTCCCTTTCCCTCTCTCTCGTCTGCCCCTCCATACTCCCTCCTCACCTCTGCATTATTGTAAATTGTTCTTTACACTGTTTTCAAGTTATGATTCAATTTCTATATTATGCTTGATGTATTTTGCGTGTTCTCATGTAAAGCACTTTGGATTAAAGGGCTATATAAATTCAATAAAATACAAATACAAATACCCTAAATACCCTTAACAAGAGTCTGAGCAGCAGGTTTGGTGTCAGGACCTTTCAATTCTTTTAGTTGAAATGAGCGCAGGGCTCTGGGGGTACCGAGCAGCTGCCCCATTGTCTTACGACACAGAAACATACTCCTTTATTTTGGGACAATTAACCTATGCAGCACGCACATTACAGGCTGCCTTTGCTGATACCGCCCCTTACTTATCTTGTTGCCTGTTTCTCAGGTTTCCTGACATTAGCACCCTGATGTCAAAGTGTGATTAATTGCTTTTCAGCTGACATTTAGTTTTCAGCACCCTGCTATGTTTCTTGTCCTGTGATAATCTCCAGCTATTAACCACCTTGCTGTATTCTTTTGACTACATTATAATTTACACACCCAATGGGTGCCTTGGAAGGTTTTTCCCAGCTGTAAGGCAAGGGGGGGGGGGTCACCCAAACATCATATTGAAATGGGCCCCAACTAGCCCTGACACATCTTCAGTTAACTTTGCTGAGGAGTGCGGCCTATGTTAGAACAATATTCAAAGCACCATGAAAGTCAGTCAACTGGCTGCCATTGAGTGTACTCTGGGCAGGAGGGATAATGTTTATACACACATGTACCAAGTGGTCATAATATTATAGAAAAATAGTGTTATTATGAGGGTTGGGTAAAGTACCAGGATAAGGAGCAATGCACTGCATGGGGTGCTTATTTCAGAACTCATTCTCGGTTCTGTTGTTTGAGATTTCACAAGTGACCTCTGTGGTAAGCCTCCATCATCTCCAGGGGTCTAACCTCTCTCCCTGGCTGTTCAACCAATACCTGGCACTTCTTGCCCACGCATTGCTGCTCTCTGCCTCAACTTTCAGTGCTATGCGGATGGCACTCAACTCATTTCCAGGCTCTCTTCAGCCACCTCTTCTCCTTCTCTCATCTCCGACTGTCTGTCTTCTATCCAGGAGCGGTGTGCCGCCAATGATCTCTGCCTTAATGCCAGTAAGATCAAGATTCTCCTCATCGGCACACCCACTCCCTCCTTTCCTGTCACTCTCTCTGGCCGGCCTCTCTTGGCCCTCTTCCTGCTCCCACCTGTGAGGCTAAAAACGTTGGGGTTATCTTCGACTCCACACTCTCCTTCTCTCCTCACATCTCTGACGTCTCTAAGAAGTCACACTGCCAGCTGCACCTCCTCAGAGGTATTCTTCCTTTCCTCTCCTTCCCCAAGAAGCTCACTGTCTCTAGAGCCCTGGTTCTATCTAGGCTGGACTACTGAAACAGCATCTTTTAAATCTGCCTGCTTCTACTCTCTGCCCTCTGCAGCTCATCCAGAACAGGACTGCCAGACTTGTCCTTGGCCTCAAGCCCAGGGATTGTATCTCTCCAGGACTGAAATTTCTGCACTGGCTCCCAGTGGCTGCGAGGATTAAGTTCAAAACCCTCTGCATTGTCCACAAGGCCTCCTAGGGCCCCAATACCTTCAACTCTCTCTGTCTAAATATCTTCCTTCTCGAGCTCTTCGCTCATCCGCCTCGAACTCCCTCAGGGTCAGTCACTTCTCCAAGCAACGAGTTGGAGGCAAATGTCTTTCTTCGGCTGGGGCCTCCCTCTGGAATAGCCTCCCTGCCTCTCTGAATCTTGAGGAGAGCCATCTACAGTTTTGGAAGCACCTCAAGACCTTCCTCTTTGCTTCTGCTTTCTCTCCTCCTCTCCCCTGCTGATCACCTTGCTGAAACTGCACTGCCCCACTGGCAACCCTTGCACTCAGGGGCTGTTTTTGTATCCATAGAGCCCTATACCAGCACTTGCAACTGATGTCTGCACTTACCCTTGCACTTGCCACCAGCTGGCCGCACTATTTATTTATTTTTACTGTTATCCTATGTACTGCACTGCCCCTTTCCCCTGCCCCCGCACTTTCCCCCCGGCCCCTCCCTTGCACTTGCGCGATCTCAATGTCACATAGCCTAGTGAGATCGTTGTCTCTGTCTTCTCTCTGTTCCCGCTCCCATGCCTCGTCGCGCCTTGAAACACTTGTGTATAGGTGTATAGGCGCGTTATAAATGACATATCATATCATATCATATCATATCATTTTATATCATATCATATCATTAATGGTGGAGCAACATTGCCTCCCTATGAAATTAAACTGTGAAACGATAAAGAATAGCTCTTTAAAGTAAGGGAAGAAACTCACTGTCATGAAGACTGCCCCTGCGTGCCATGATTAGGCTCAGATTTGTCTATAAGGCAATGCCCAAAGGGCTGACCCAACAGGCCAGTTCTATGGGCCAATGTGTGTCAGTTTGATGATTTAGTCAACTGTGCAGTTGGAGGTTTTGAGCATTGTTGTGGCCCAGTGTGCCTTAAAATGCACCATTTGCCACAATTCTTGCCAGTAGTGCACCCATAGTTAATACTTAAACAATATGTTATGAGTGGTCACAAAATACAATACACAAATGTGGGCCAGTTTTTCTTCTGTGCCTGGGCTGATTTGCTGCCCCAGTCTGACTCTGGGCTACGCAGCCACTATATGGCCTGCAGGGGTCCTTATTTCAGGTAATTCAGCAAGTTGAATCTCCCTGCAGCTTTGAGGCTTCTTCGAGGCTTCCCATTCACTGGTTTCGGTGTCCATTTCATTCAAGACGGCCACTCATTACGTTGCATTTCTATGTTTAGCAAGCTATATATGTGTATTGTTCATGTTGCGTTTCAGTATATACATTGCTTACGTTATGTTCTTCATGTCCGTATGGTGCAGGTAATATTCTTCTAAGTGCATGTTTGACCTAGTGTCTGTGTTTGTTCATGGTGAGTGCATATCTGCTTCATGTCTATTGTATCTAAGTGAGCCAGTTCGACAGTGAGGCCACTTGCTTTCGGCATCGTCAGTTAGAGCATGTTCATTTCTACTTGAGTTTGCAGGTTTATTGCTTCTTCTATTGTTCCAGGATAAGGTTGGTAGGGTTGTCTTAGTGAATAGCGTCTCTCACATTTGCGGTATAGTGACGGAGATAGGGCAGATACCATGAATTACGTACTCTTTTGGTGCTTACGATATAGAGGCGGGGCAGGGTTGACACCATGAATGATGTATTAATTTGCCTCTTAAAATTCCACCCTCTGGTTGGGTCCTCGACCATATTCCTTCAGGGTCCTTACCCGCAGTAATTACCTTGGGGTCCATATTTTGGTCACACCCCTCGGGTCACCTGCTTTTTTATATACTCATCCACACTCCAGGTCATATAGCACCACTACCCATCTGGTTTGCAGTATACCTAGTGTCCCATGTAGTTTTGAGGGTCTTGGGTATTACAAAACTTTGATTCTGGATTGACGATAGGACTTTGTCTGACATCAATATGAGGTAGATAATCGGTTTGTGTGCATTCATGGATTTTAGTGTCCAGGTTTATCACTATTTTTATTCCTACCACCTTTTAAGCAGTCTTCTTACATTGGTTTATGGCTAGTCTCAGGATGCAGAATCCCAGCAGCACTAATACTTGTATGGCTGTTAGTATTTTGAATGCATTATCCGGCCAGGAGAGGATCCAGGAGAATGGATAGGAGAGCCAGTCATCATTTAGGATTTCCTCCACCTCTTCTTCCATTTTATTGTGTAGATCGGTTAACAAGGTTATGGCTTTCATGAGGGTCATATTTTCCCCATCCATTTTAGGGAAACTCAACATTTGTATATCACTTTGGGGTACTAACATAGTAGGTATGCTTTTTAGCACTATGGAACATAGTGTCACAGCACAAAGGTATTCCTTATGGAGAAAGTGGAAATGGGTATGTTCTTTAGTGCCATCATGCTACAAGCAGAACAATCTTTGCAGGTCTACCTGTTTTCAAGATCGGGGCCGCAATACTATTCACACGGAAAAATGCGTTGTAACCCTTGGCTATTGGGTAAGACGCTAGTTGTGTTGCTGTGCTTTTGTCTTGACTCAGATCGTTTTTCTTCCTTGCCTTCTACCTCTGCCTCCTCACCTTGCTCCTGCTTATTACTCTTGCCTTTATTCGTCCTTCTGCTGCTCTTTCGCCTTCCTGTTTTGTTTTTGCTTGCTGCCCTTTTTTTGAGCTCTGCTGCCCCTGCCTTTCCTCTGGTGTTTTCCTTGGACACCTTTATTTTTCTCAACCAGCTCACAGAGTCTACTGTGATCTGGATATCTTCCGTCAGCTACTTCCATCTCGACCAGATCCACCTTTTGTTTATTTTTAAGCATTCGCCTTTTCCCCAATTTAGGACTTCCCTACCCGTGGCCTCAGTGTCTGGGCTGTACTTCAGACAGGTGCTGTGGCTACTGGGGGTGGGATGGACATCCATTCCTCTAGAAGGAGAACTCTGCAGCCAAGAAAGGCAAGAACAAAGAAAAGAAATCTGCAAAGGATTCATTCGAAGAAGGTGATACTGGACTTACTACAGTGTGTTCTGAGACATAACCCTCTCCAATTTGGGGGAATCTTCATATATGCTCTGGATCTACAAGCCCAATAGTGATCCATTATTACTGCTGCTCCTGTCTTCATGCCTGGTACATCAAAGATGTGTTTATACCCAGTATTTTTCCCAATGTTGTACCCTTATTTTGGAATCATAGGGTGCCATTTTTTAGGGGTATTATCTGTACTGGTCCCTCCTCATCGTCGACCCATTTAAGTAACTTTGTAATTGTAGGTCACTGATCAAGGCATGCTTTATTTGCATTTACTACAACCTCTTCCCATTGTTCCAGCAGTGCTAGCGCCTTGCACACAACTAGCCCATCGGCCCACCCCTCAGGTGTGAGTACAGTTCTCTTTATTTGTAATTGGCCCTGCTTCCAACATCCAGGTATTTCCTTCCCTTTCCCATCATTACACTGCAGCATTTACATTTCCGCAATGGTATTCCCTGCTCTGTTTGTTCCAGGTTGTTCATTTCTTATTACCTTATGATTTGTTTCAGTTTTCGCCATGGACTTCGGATCTTGTATATATTTATCTTCTCGCTGGAATGTAGCTTTATTTACCCACTCTAGTGAAGCAGTCTAGCCTTGGAATTGCATCAGAGTGCAAGGTGCATCAGGCAATGTGCCTTTTCTGCAGGTATTTCTGTGGTTATGAAAACCCTACAAACGGCCATAGCGTAGAGAATGAGGGAGCACACATAGCAGCTCTCATCCAATGTACCTCTTCCCACCTGAGTCATGTGCTGATACCACATATTATTAGTCACCTGGACAGAATAAGTGATGCACACATTTATGTGTGGGAAATCATCCTTCGCACTTCTTTTTAATATCTTCATCTGTTTAGTAGCAGCAGAGAATGTGTGAGTTGGTAATTCATTTGCTATAGTGATAGGAGTTACATTATTGTACACTGGTTTGGATACATTATAGAGAACCAGCTCACGTAATCCTAGGTCGATAATAAAGTGCAGACAGCGTGTTGTAAGTAACCACATGCATCAGGTTGTCTGTGGGCCAGAGGCGTATATCTAACAAAATAGAAAAGTCCCATATTCTTCTTTTCACTGGATCTTCTGTATTATTTTCAAAATGTTAGTCTCTACAAGACAAACTGCACAATTATCACAAGAACAACTCTTTAGAGAATAAGACAAGTGTTTGGGGCCCCTAAAAGAGTGACAAGAGTGACGTTTCTGGTTCACAAAGCACGATATGTATTGACTTTGTAAGAGAAGATTGCAAATAGAAGTGTTCATAAAGGCAGCAAGGAATGTCTGAAGTTCTCAGTTTGTGAAAGTGATATCTCTTGCATTTGTGCAGGTAAAATCTTTGTGGAAAAATGTTCACTCAGTACTTTTCGTTCATTGATTAGGAAAGGTTAGTTTATTGTCTCTTTCAGTCTGCTGGTTGCTGTCTGCTCCTTGTTGCCGATCGTGGCTGCATTCGCGTCACCTCTTCTTCATCTTCAGATTCCGGCACTGGCAGCAGGGGCGCCTCTCCTTTGTAGGGTTTGATGTCGCTGAGGGTGAGCTAGGCTTGCTGTTCTTGGATGATAATGAAGTTTGAGAGACCTCCTCAAAAAGGTACAGAGCCTCAAAGCGTGGTTTATGCCAGCACCTATAGACAAAGCAAATGACTGAGACCAAAAGTGGTGAACGGAACTAATTGTAAATACTAATGACCATGGTTAGTCAAAAAATAAACATTTATTTCAATACACAATTCATGAGAAACCGTGGTAATATACAAATATCTTCACACAGAACCCCTAATAAAATGTATAAATAGCCCCAACTCCATTCAACCTATTTGCTTAAGCGTACTCAATCATAAACTCATTCATACTTCTCCTTAAATGCAACTATTCTGTGCTGGCCTATATGAATAAAAGTCTAAGTGACAAGTGCATGGACATTTAATAATATAGATGGCGATTTTCGTTTGACAATTGGTGTGGTGCGTCAGCTCCCACTTTATGTGTCCATGCTCAAAAAATTGTGTGGTCTCTGTAAATCTGCAAGCCACACACTTGCCACTTTTATATAGGCCAATAATGGGGGGGGAGGGCATTGATTTAGAACAGTTTAGTCCTTGGGTGTGTCCGTGTAGGTATTTACCTGTCTCTGTCTCATATTACTATTTCTTTTAAATAAGTTTCAGGCTGGCTGGATGGAAACTGGTAAAGTGCAGGAGACTATTCCGATCCATTGGATTTCTATAGAGTGTAGTTTGAAGTTGGTCTGTTGCTTTAAAGATTTTGGGATCCAAAAAACTAAGAGTCAAAGCTCCATTGTAGAGTAAACTTGATGTTTGGATCGCACCTGTTCAGCCATGGAAATCCATAAGTGATGCCACCGTGCCTCTCCAGACCATAAACACATTGTTTGAGTATCTCTTCCATACTGCAATGTAATTTCCAAACTGATTGATGACATTGGATATGAATTGTTCCTCGAACTTGGCCATATATAGGTTAGCTATGTCAGGGGCAAAGGTGGCTCCCATACTAACTGTCAAGAACCAAGAGGAGAGAGTATCAACACTCTCCCCCGAACCACAGAAGCCAAATAGATTCAACCCTCCCACTGTGGTTGGCACGGGCGCCTGATGTCTGGAATAACAGGAAGCCACGTGGCAGCCAATGGGGGGGAAGAGGGATTAGGGAGAGGTTGTGGATAGGGAAGGGGAAGTAAGGAAAACCGGAGAGAGGTAAAGGGAAAACATGATTGGATAGGTTTGGGGGAAATAGGGGAAAAACACATATACCAGTAACCCTGTTCTACCCATATAACCTGACTTGCCTATTTCTTGAACCTAGCACTGCAGTAACCTATATACCTTTTACATCCTCCTCCAACCATCATAATGAGACAGTGTACACATAGCATGAAGAAACATGGAAAGCACGTAATGACACTGAAGAAAGCTATATGGAACATACAAGGGATTCTCCCCATATGAATAAACAAATGCATGGCCCTTTGGGTAAGTAAGCAAACATAAAATAACATGCATGGGTCAATCATATGTGTAATCTAATTTCCCTTTCTCCTGTAACCTTTGTGTGTTTAATGGCCTCACACACATTCCAACTCATGCAGGAATTCCTCTTCATTCCATGGACTCATAACGTTCCCTGTCAACACAAATAATTTAGCTTGAACTTAGAGTTCCAAAAAACCCCACGGGAGAGCGATCTCAGTTAAGGCTAAATAAGTTTTCAGTAACGATTCATGCACACGTGTGTTTTCAGCAAGTTAATTTCACATGTGCAGGAAACAATAGCCAACATGCGGTCATTTAGTTGAATGTCCGGGAGCCTGACGGGACTATTCTACCCTGAAGAGAAGATGCAATAGATCTCCGGGCAGCGTCCTTTCACCACCGTGACCCGGGCTGTCAGCAATCCAACATTTCTCCGGCATCCCAGCCTCTCCCAGATTCCACTGCAATTGCCGGCGTGACCGCCCTTGCCGAACGCTCAATAATCCGCACCTGAGCGAGGGCGGCTGGCGTGTAAATAGTCCCAACATAATTACGCGCAGCTGAGTGAAGCATGAACCTCGGACTACCAACCCTTCCCAATGCTGCTGGGAAATGTAGTTTCCGGCTATTTATGTGCAATCCTCAAAACCTGACACTTACCCCCTTCTGTTGTTTGTATATTTGATTTTTAAACAGAAACAGGTTTTCCGTCATAGCTAACCTATCGCATTCTAGAATGAGTCCTGCAGGAGATGTTTCTGGGGATTCACAAAGATCGAGAATCTGTTCAAGTAAGCCCAGGGTCTCCATTTGAGGAATGGATGTATACAATGCCTCGACCTCCATTGTACTCAGAATACCCTGTGGTTCCATGGTGATGTCTTGTATCAGCTTGATCATGTCCATAGAATCTTTAACGTAGGAGGGGGTCTTGACAGTGAATGGCTTAAGGAAATATTCTATAGGAACCGTCAAAGGTTCCAAGAGGGAATCGATTGCAGACACAGTAGGCCTTCCTGGTGGTTTGTTCCTATTGTTATGTGCTTTGGGGAGCGTGTAAAATGCAGCTATTTTAGGATGTAGCTTGTATAGAAACTGTTGTTCTTCTGTGCTGATCCAGCCTTCATTGGTGGTACGATTAGTAAGGCTGGCAATCTCCTCTTGAAGTCGTTTTGTGGTGTCCCAATCTAGTTTTTTATATGCCATCTGCCTAATATTCTGGCACATTCTGTATCATAATCCTGTGTGTCGAGTATCACAATGCCTCCACCCTTATCAGTGGGTTTGATCGTAATGTCTTGTCTATTACATAGGTCCTTGAAACTAGCACGTTCCTCCAGCACTTTCCTCAGCGTTGAGATTATCTTGTTGGAAATTATGCTTCTTGATTGCGCCAAGCATTTGTTTGCTCACAGTGTTTTCAAAAACAAGTAGTTCCGGTGGACACGTGTGAATACTTGAAGGACCAAACTGTTCTAAATCAATGGGGACTCCCCCCATCATTGGCCACAAAAAGTTATATTCATTTAATGTGATATAGTTTTAGTATAAAACTTTACACATATACAATAAATAATAGACAGAAAATACTAAATTAATTTCCTCTTCAAATTACACTCATAAAATCACAATATCCAGACAATCCAAACAACTAATCAGTGTCAAAATCAAGATAATTACTATAAATGAAACAAAACTCTTTGATAAAAAAAATAGGATAACATTGAAAAAAAAATATAAAAGAAAATATCACCCTTGTTTTTTTAAGGCAAGGGCACAGGTATGTTCATGTGCCTTTTCTCTTGAGCCATCATTAAGAGCTTATCCACCCCCTTCCGAATTCTGAACAGGGCCATATGCAGTCCCCTATTCAAGGTTTTGAGACTTTGCTTCCAGAAAAGGTGGCACTTTATGGTGTCTAGTTGGTATACAAATTTACTAAGGTGGTCCATATGGACCGTACTCAGGCTAGCACATTCTGTCAGGACATGCTTAGCCATCTCAGCTTTGTAAAAGCAAATACGGCAAAAGCGTTCCTGTTTCGGAAGGGAGAGTGACAAATCTCCTCAGTTGAATTGAAGGACATAGATCCAAATATGGCTACACATTCTTAAATGTGTATAGCACATCGAGCACAAAAGCACAACTTTTTAATAGACTCAAGTGTGCAAAGTTTTCGCTCCAGTCCCACAAGTCTTGAAGTTTTTAAAATAGACGCCAGAGATTAGAGAAGTCATCCCCCCAATTGGCGGTCCATCCTATATTTTTAAATAGAGTGTTCATGTTCTTACTAAAACTAGACTTTGTAACTAATCTCTGCTCAACATTTCCTAGACTTTGTAGGAAAGGATTGGATGGCCCATTCAACATTTTGATATACATAATGGCTTTTTTTTAGGACCAGAGATTGAGGGACTCAATACTCAACTCAAGTCTTAATGTAGCTATTGGTATACAGTTTGACAATCCTAATAGTTTCCTCCAAAATATGCCTTCAACCAACCGTAGCCATTATAAATCAAGATCAACAAGCCTCTCCAGACCATAGATGACAGCAAGGACCAGGCACTGTAGCTATAACTGTTTTATACCCGCAATTGAGTATCCAACCCTTCTTTTGGCAAATTGCACTATTAGTGATGTCAACTGAGTTGCCCTCCTGGTGCGTACATCGAAACAGGTTTTAAAGCCTGGTCCAACAACACACGCAGCCCCCAAGTATTTGTACAGCGAGGTATATGCAATTTTGATATCCCAAAACATTTACATAGATCTAGCTATTCGTTTAGAGGAGATCAACATGATCTGAGTCTTTTCCCTGTTAATTATAAGACCATTTGTGTACGCATATACTCAGAGAGCATTGGCTATGCGTTGTATGCCACTGAAAGTCTGGTCAAGTAGCACCAGATCGTCTGCATAAGCCAGAACCGTACAATGCGTATTATCGATTTTGGGTGGATAACCTCTGGTCTGGGTCAAAAACAGGAGGAGGTCTGAAACATACAGATTGTACAAGAGAGGGGCTGTGACGCATCCCTGTTTCACAACACAGCTTTGAGCGATGGTTGTAGTCATGGAACCCCTGGTATCAAGTCTCAAGCACACTGTGTTATTCCTGTGAAATAGCTTTAGATAGTATAGTATGCCAGGTGGACAGCCCAAGAGATCTAATTTATGCCAGAGCAGTTCCCTCCTAACTGTATTGAAGGCAGCTTTGAAATCAATAAATACAGCACATAAGGGCGTGTTATTTAGGCTGTGCGCTTGTGTAACCAGGGAATCCATAAGCTGCAAGTTATGGGCCGTGGAGTAATAAGGGCGCAATCCACACTGGTATTTATCCAGAATGCCTTTATGTTCTGCCCACTTTTGTAATTCCTTTATAAGGAATGAAGCAAAGAGCTTCCCGGTACAATCAAGCATTGATAGCAAACGGTAGTTACCGGGGTCAAGAGGGTTCCCTTTTTTTAATACAGGAATAAGAATTGCTGTGGCCGGGATATTACCCTCTGCAAGAACTTTATCAAATAAGATCTTGAGTAAGGAAGACCAAAATTCAGGATTATTTCTCAAGTCCACAGTGGCCAAGCCATCTGGCCCCGGAGTCCGGGAAGATTCTTGATTTTAGTATAGATATCCTCCACTGTTGCCTTAAAAGGTAAATCAGGGGGTTTCATATCTATATGAGGAGACTGAGATACCAAGGGGGAAGAGTTATGTTGAGATAAAAAAGGCCACCCTCGTACGCTCAATTATGGGGTTGATCATAGACCATTTCTTACACCACTTAGCTTCGCCCTAGATGGACCAAATGCTGCGAGAATCTCCGCTGCAAAGGGTGACCACCATATGTTGCGATAGAGCGTCTCTATTAGATCTGCACCACTATTTAAGCCAGTTACAATAGGAGTTTATTAACTGCTTTATCTCCTGTAAATAAGGCCCCTGGTAAGAGGCAGCTGACTTTGCTCTGCACAGATCCCCCTGGAGCTTACGTTTGGCATCTCAGATTGTTTTATCATATATCAAGTAAGGCTTGTGCTCTCTGATTATAAGGGGCGGTTGCGTTGAGGCATGTAACCCAGAATAGGACAGGATCCATCTCTCAATATCATCCATGTCCATACCTTGGAAAACCTAGAGATCTAAGGGATTCATGAGAAATGTGGGCAGCATAGCTCTAATGATGTTTTTCTCTGACCATTTAATCCTATTAGCCGAATGGTTACTAACCAAATCCCCATGAGTTGCACTGACACAGAGATCTAACACCCTCTGTGCCACTTCACAGTTTACAAAAACATAATCAAGGGTAGCACTAACATTTACTTTCCTCCAAGTAAACCTCCCAGGAGTATCACTTTTAGTGCGGCCATTCAGCATTTCCAGTTCCCAACTATAAAAAAAATTCTCAGCAAGCATGACCCCTCGTTGTCAATACAGCTTTGCTTCATTATGCTTTTAGAACTTAATTTGTCCTTCACCAGCATACCTATGCCATCGGCACAGTGGCAATTAAGATCACCTCCTATTATGATACATTCTTCACCCTGCCCACCCTCTCAATTCACAAAGAGTTCATGGAGATCTTCTTGCAGCTGCTCTCTATGTGCGGCCCCAGGTGGGTTATATACATTAATCAGCAGTATCTTATTGTGCTTTTCATCAGAGGGTATGGTCAGGTCACCTCTATTGTGGTTAACCATGTTTCCTGTAGTATAAAACATTTATGCTGCGTAATGTAGGGAAGTGACACAGAAGGTGATGGTTAATGAACAAATCCCAGTGTATTCCAGGGACATGAGCGTCCAGTCTCATTGTTTGTGCATGGCCATCGGCAGAGAGTCTGCCATCCATTTCAACATTGTTTGAATGTCTGAGAGTTGAACCTTGTCCTTTGCCGGGAGGTGAGCCACAGTTACTGACACACTGACGCACTGTTGCTTGTTCTTGTGTTAACAGGTAGTGTTGGATTTATCCAGGCCCCGTCAGCGTCCAGCTCAACCCCCAGCCTTGGCAGAAGTTGTGCACGGAAGTTACTGGGAAGTTGCACTGTAGTCTTGTGTATGCAATGAATTGCGGTGATAGGATTGTTTCCTTTTAGTGGTTCAAAAAATTCAAAATCATCTGATAATAGCACACAAAGTTGTGGAATTAAGTGCAAACGTGCTAAAAAGGCAGTCCTAGATAACCATTTGTCACAGGTTTTCTGGTTAATGTTCTTAAAACGAGCCGCCCTCGGAGCTTGGAAAGCCAACCCCAATGACACAACCAAATTAACCTTCAAGAGCATCTCCAAAGACTATAAATCGGGCATAATCCATGCCAAAGCAAACTCCTTCAACACTAGGATAGCCAACACCAAATCTGGCTCCAAGGAAATCTTCACCATTTTTAGGGAGCTGGAAACCCCGTCCACCCCGCCACCCACCCTCCTGAAGGATGAAAAATGGTGCAATGACATCCAATCTAACATGCTTAACAATCTAAATACCCTGCAAACAAAAATCCTTCAGCTACGACATGGGACTGAAACCGCCCTCCTCGACCTAAAAAATCAAATGGACGACATCAGAGACGCCGGCAAACCCACGCTCCTTCTGCTCCTTGACCTATCGGCCGTGTTTGACCTTGTGGACCACAATACTCTCTGCCATCACCTCTCCATTGCAGCCAACTTCTCCGCATGTGCATGGATCACCTCGTTTCTACAGGAAAGGGCCATGAAAGTCTTCTCCGACTCAGCGTGTGCCTCTCCTAGTCACATCAAATGTGGGGTGCCTCAGGGCTCCTGCATCGCGCCCACCCTTTACAACCTATTTACTAGGCCCCTTTTCAACCTTCTTGACTCCTTGGGAATTTCATATACCAAGTACGCTGATGACACCCAGGTGCTCATCCCTCTCACAGGTGACTATGAGGCAGACAGGATCACCCTTAATTCCATCTATTGCACCATCCAAGCCTGGATGGCAGAAAACTGGCTGTGCCTCAACTGTGACAAAACCCAGCTTTTGCTCATTGGGTCACCAACCATCCTGGGTAACCTCGACAAGAACTACTGCTCCTTCACCATTGATAATATACCCATCGCTGTGTCCCATACAGTTAAAACCCTGGGAGTCTACCTAGAATCTAATCTCACCATGAATAGGCAGGTCAACGCCATTGCTTCCTCTTCGGCATACTATTCAAAACTGCTCAATGCAGTAAGACCCTTCTTAACCGCACAGAACTGCCTTACCATCGCTAGGGCTACTATTGGCTCAAGACTGGACTACTGCAATGCTCTCCTCGGAGGAACATCCAGCAAAAACATTGCCAAACTCCAACTTGTCCAGAACAACGCCCTTAGGGCTGCCACAGGATTTCCTAAAAAGGATCACATATCGGACTTGAGGAGACAGGTTTACTGGCTTCCCGTTAAACAGAGAATCATCTTCAAAATCCACTCCATCACTCAAAAATGCCTCCACGATCTGGCACCCCCTACCTCGCCCAGCGCATAGCCATGCCCACATCCACTTGGCCATCAAGGCTAGCCTAGACCAACATGATCACCAAGTCCAAAACATGCCGAGTGCGTGCAGGGGGCTCCAGCTTCCCAGCTATGGCTGCCACCCACTGGAACGCCCTACCAACACACATTAGGTTAATCGACTCCCACCTAGCGCTCCGCAAAGCCATCAAAACCAACCAGGCTATTTGTCTGAAATGTTAAGTCCTAGCTCTTACTCTGTACCCTACTGTAACCAACCATGTTTACCCAACTATACTTTGTAACCTAGCACATATGATGTAACTAAGTAACCGCATGTCTTAATTGTATTCCTGCTTACGTACACTTTCATGTAAAAAGCGCCTCAATGCCTTTGGGCTGTAGTGCGCTCTACAAATGTAAAAATAAAAATAAAATAAATAAATGATGCAGGCCTTATTTTCAGGCTTAGTATCAGCACAAAGAACATTTTAGGTTGCACTTCATTCGTAGTGTTAGAGCTAGGGTGAGGTCTCTTTTGAGGCACGTTGGGGGTGGAATAATTGTCAGGGGCCTTAGAGGGAGGCTGCAAAGCAGTTATGGCTACACTGATGTGATGGTCTTCCATAGAAACGTTGGACGTGCCTCCTGTCTTAACCGCTATTACCCAGCTAGTTAGGTTGCAGAGACCTTTCCCCTGGTGTTTTTTGCTAGCGCCACCTTCTTGCAAGCTTTTTTAGATTTTTTAGCTGGAATGTTCGTGGAAGGTAGAGAAGCAGCCACTTCACATGGAATGTTGCAATCGGCCGCTTGCCTTGCTAGGTGGCGCTGCTTCTGTGAAAATAAAAATATCTGAGGTGTCAGTAATGTCATCATTAACAGAAATTGACAGAGGTGGAATGACCTCCTTCTTCACTGTGGAGATCGACGCATTTACTGACAATGCTGCCTCTGTTATAGGAAACTGATTGGCCGCATTAGGAGGCTGCTGGAGATTTTCATGGATACGGCCACATAACTTCAAAAAGATTTTCATTACAAACTGTATGGAGGTCATAAATGACTGAAGTTCTGTAAAAACTGCCTCATTATTAGAATAGGTTTCATGCAGAATTGAGTCTTCAACTTGCATTGCCCCGTCGGAGTGTCCATGACCAGGTTCGGGGAGGCTGAAAGATGGGTAGAGATCATCTTCGGCTCTGGGCTACCCTCCACTCTAATGACCTGGGCACTTACAGCCATGGGATCGTCCTTTGATAGTGAAATGTTCTCTGTTGTAGCAACCATGTTTTGCTGAATAGACAGAGAGAGATCCAATAGAGAAATGTTATCAATGTCTTCAAAGTTGAGCAAATCTTAAGATGTACGCTCCTGCTGCGTGGGACATTCAGTTATTTCCGGGGCGGCCAGGTGCTTGGTAACAAGTTGCACACTTTGGAAAAATGCAGGTATAGTTCCTCTCTGTCGTATGCTTACTGCATTGCCACCTTTCTTCCACTTATCAGGCCTACTAGTTGGTGGCTGGGTCAGTGGTCAAAGTGAGCGAGACCGGTGCTCCTCTACTTTTTAAAATTAGGTTTTACTGTTCCTATACTTTTATTTTAAATAAGAAACTGTTCCGGAATGGTTTCGTTTTGAAAATAAAAGTGTAGCAAGAAGTTGAATTTGCACTTTTAGTGCACTACACTGAACATTCCCTTAAACAGTAAATGCAAGTGTTTGGGGGTCTGTATTATGTGTGGGAAGGGGTGTGGTGATGGCGTTTGTGGGGAGTGGGTGCAGGCCAGCAGCGAACATAGCTACACTACTTCTTTTCTTACACTTCGACCACTGGGCTGGGTGGAAACATTGTGTCTCCCGCCCTCCCCCCCCACCCCACCTCATAGATTGCGCAGGGGTTTTGTGGTTTAATTTGATATGGCATGTTAAATGAAGATCAGATGGTTCTACACTCGTAATAGCCCGCCTAGTCCTGGTGTGCAGTAGTAATTTTTCAATAAGGCAAATGGGCTATAAACAGAGTCAATGACCACACTCCCGAAACAGGAAAAAGGCTCCAAACGAAGTGGCTGGCTATGGGAAAAAGCAACCACACTCCCATCTCTGCCCCAGGAGGATTTATCAGAATGATAGCCAGGTCAGGAATAATTAGCCATCAATGAGAGAAAATATTAAATCAAACAGAGCAAATAACTCTGATTACCTAATAGTCTGTGATTGAAAACAGCTTAAAGACGCCTTACCTGCAAGGCTGGGTAATTCGCTGGGCAGGGTAATACACTGAAGAGGAAAGCAAAAGGTGAGATGGATGAGACTCGTGAATCCTGGCTTGGGGTCCTCACCAGGCACAGTAGGAACAACGAGAACACAAAAACATACGGCGCACACCACGTGCTCCGCATGTGGATGTCCTTTTAAGCCCAACCTCTAGCGGATGATGTAAACAGTAGACAGACTTCCACAAAGCTCCAGGGAGAATAGAATCCTCCCAGTAACAGTTATAACACGAAAACACACGGCGCACACTGCACGCTCCACGTGTGGATGTCCTTTTAAGCCCAACCTGCAACGGATTAAGAAAACAATAGGCAGACTTCCACAAAGCTCCATGGAGAATAAAATCGTCTCAGGAACAGTTAGAACATGAAAACTCATGGCGCACACAGCACATTATTGGCCACTATAAATGTGGAAAGTGTGTAGCTTGCAGATTTACAGAGACCACACATTTGTTTGAGTATGGACACATAAAATGTGAGCTGAGGCACCACACTAATAGTCAAACGAAAAACACCATCTATATTATTAAATGTTCATGCAATTGTCACTAAGCCTTTTATTCATATAGGCCAGCGCAGAGTAGTTGCATTTAAGGAGAAGTATGAATGAGTGTATGATTGATTACGCTTAAGCAAATAGGTTGAATGGAGTTGGGGCTATTTGTACATTTTTATTAGGTGTTCTGTATGAAGATATTTGTATATTACCAAGGTTTCTCATGAATTGTGTATTGAAATAAATGTTTATCTTTTAACTAAACCTGGTTATTAGTTTTTACAATTAGTTCTGTTCACCACTTTTGGTCTCCGTTATTTGCTTCGTCTATATTTACTGATCACCAGGGGGTTCGAGACTATACCAGGTACCTTTAGTATAGTAAATTGTGCCAGCACCCTACACACATTTTAATTAGAATGTTGTCAACTGGATACAGGACAGGGGGTTTGACTAAAGTCTGGGGTTCAATTTGCTTGCTGTCTTCCTCATTCTTGTTTGACCTCCCCTGGCGGGCTCGAAGGTGCTACTTTACACCTAACCATTTTGATCTCTGGCTTTGAGATTATCACCTCTACCCAAATGCTCTCTGCATGGTCAATGTTCTTTTGCAAGAATGGTGAACAGGGCATGCTCCACATATAACGTTACTGAAAAGCCCATCATAATACTGGCAGATTTCTCAATTGCTGAGGCTGCTGCCACCAATGATTGTTCATGGGGATAATGATCCTTCATCACTGGATCTAGGATCCCACTGTAGTATGCTAATGGCTTGTGTCCTAGGGTTGGCCTTTGTGTAAGAACTGCTGTAATTTCCACTCCATTTGAATATGAGAATAGGAAAAATGTTGCACTGTAATCAGGAATCCCTAGAACGGGTAGTGTGCATATTGCCCCTCTCTGCATGGTCAATGTTTTTTTGCAAGAATGGTGAACAGGGCATGCTCCACCTTTAATGTTACTGAACAACCCATCATAATACTGGCAGATTTCTCAATTGCAGGGGCTGCTGCCGCCAATGATTGTTCATGGGGATAATTACCTGTAACGCTCACCTGATTCCCGTAAAGGCGCCGGTCTTGACTGGGCGTATACCGTATCTTCAAAGGTGATGTGTAACACACGGCTGGCTCTTTGGGCTGGACCTCTGTGCACTGTATGTCTGGCTCGAAGGGTAAGATGTCTGCAGATAGAAAATGTGGGATTAATGAACTGGGTTATTGAATGTCTCTCTCTTCTTCCCTTTCTCTTCTCCTGTAGAACCCCAAAGGTTAACGCTCTCACCTTAGGTAAGTGAACGCCGTGCTCTCCATCTGCCTCGAGGCAGGGTGCTGTAACCAGTTTCTTCACTGGATAAGGGGAGCAGGCCTCTTGACTTCAGAGGACTGCTGTCTGTCGTTTACTGCACGAACTGTAAGTTTCGAGTAATTCTAATGTCTTTAAAGTCTTTAGTAATGATGTCTCTTGTTTTGCAGGGTTCCGGCGATGGCGGATGGCGGGCTGAAGTGAGTTGAAGATGGAGCCCGTGTGATGAATAGAAGCGCCTGGAAGCACATAAGTAAGCGCTTGTTGCCTGCTTCACGATGCGCTCTAACTGTCTTTTTATTTTGCAGGTACAAGTTCGGGGCGGCTGCAGGGTGCCGGAATACCCACTGGGTTAGATGTGGAAAGGAGTAATGGCACGTGAGTATTAAAGTTCCCCAATGTCTTTAAACGCACCTTGTTTTGTCTTTCAGATGCGGGATGCAGCGCCGAAGGCCTCCGGAGCGTGCGAAGAGTTGGTAAGCTTTTGTCTTTCAGATGCCGGAATGCAGTGTGAAGACCTCCGGAGCGCACGAAGAGTAGGTAAGCCTTTGTCTTTCAGATGCCGGAATGCAGCGCGAGGCGTTGGTGACAGCCAATGGACCAGGTAAGTGAAGAGCTGTCACTGAAGACCGTAATGCTAACCTGTTCTTTCTTGTCTTTATAGGTGTTGCTGAAGACTGGATTCAGAATGGTAAGCCTTTTTCCTTAGGCCCAGGATCAGATGCAGAAGACACGATGAGCGTTCTGCTGCTGAGGATGCAGAATAACGCAAAGCAAGATTCATCCATCGGGTGTGGTTTAAATAGCCTCCTGTAGTGCTTAGGTGTCTCCTTCCACAGCCACGCCTAGGTAAGAAAAGAGTTCCTGCTTTCCAGAAGAGTTCCAGTGTTCTGAATCTAGGGAGTGGCTCCTGCCCCACCCAACAGGAAAAGTAGTTCCAAACCGAAGAGGATCAGAGACTCAACTGGCAGGCAAGTAAGCAGCATGGTCTGCTGCAGGTAAGTCCACCCAAGCATTATGAGCCCGGCGCTTCCAGCGCTGGGACTGGGCATATTTATGAGCCTGGTGCCACTGGCGCCAGGACTGGGTCCAAAAGGTCCCAATTGGGACTGGTTGGCACTCGGAACCTGGGTTATGGATCTGCTTCCAAGGGAGTTGGGAAAACCCTGACCTTTTGGAAGCAGAGATCATGACAGTACCCCCCCTCAAGGCCCCTCCCAAACCGGGCTTCTCTGGGGGTTTTGGCTTGTCAGGAAATGTTCGGTGAAATCTTTTGATTAGGCGAGGAGCGTGGACATATTCAGCAGGTTCCCAGGATCTCTCTTGGGGGCCGTAGCCTTTCCAGTCAATTAGGTAGAATAGTTTAGATTTGGAGATCTTGGAGTCCAGAATGCTTTTGACTTCAAACTCGAGTTCTCCATCAACTAGGATAGGTTTTGGAGATTTGGTTAGTCGGGTTTGAGGTTGCACGGGTTTTAATAGAGAGACGTGGAAGACCGGATGTATCTTCATGTGCGGGGGCAAGTCCAACTTGACCGCTGCTGGGTTTACTATGGTAGTGATGGAATAGGGACCAAGGTATCTTGGGTTGAATGTGCGTGGCCCTTTTAGAGGTAGATATTTGGTGGATAACCAGACTTGATCCCCTACTTGATATTGAGGGGCTTCCTTCCGATGTTGATCTGCTCCTTTCTTGTATTGTTCTTTAGCCCATTGAAGGTGAGAAACAGCTTCCTTAAAGGCTTGGGTGATTGTAGAATGCAGGTAGTCTACTGCTGGTGTTTCAAGATCTTGGAGGGGATCCAACTCCGAGGTTCGAGGGTGACTGGCGTACAAAAGAAAAAACGGGGTTTTCCCAGTTCCCGAATGGACAGAGTTATTGTAGGCATATTCGGCTATCCAAAGGATGTCTTTCCAAGTTTTTTTCAGTTTGTTGCAGCATGCAGCGTAAATACTGTTCCAGAGTTTGATTGGTCCTCTCGGTTTGTCCGTCGGTCTGAGGGTGGTGACTGGTCGATAGTCTCACATCAATTTGAGCCGACCGACAGCAACTTCGCCAAAAATGAGAAATAAATTGACTACCTCGATCCGAAATTAGAACCGAAGGAAAACCGTGGAGTCGGACGATGTTTTCGAGAAATTCTCGGGCCAGAGTTGCTGCTGTTGGCAAGCCTTTGAGCGGAATGAAATGCGCCATCTTGGAGAATAAGTCCACGATTACTAGAATCGTACTGTATCCGGAGCATGGAGGTAGATCGGTGATGAAGTCCATAGAAAGCGTATGCCAAGGGCGAGGTGGGATGTCAATAGGGCGTAAGAGGCCTGCTGGTCTTTCCTTTTGACTCTTGTTTTGGGCGCATACTCCACAGGACATTATAAAGTCTCTGATATCTTTTTTCCAAGACGGCCACCAGAAGTAGCGCTTGATCTTTTCTGAGGTCTTGGCTATACCGGGATGTCCTTCCATTAAAGAATCGTGATAACAAGAGATTACTTTTTTCTGTAAATCTGTGCTGGGTAGGTATAATCGTTCTTGGAAATACAATAAGTTGTCCTTTACTGCAAAGTCCTTTCCCTGCAGATGCCAATTCTGTATGTCTGCTGGAGTTACAAGTTGCCTGGCTTTATCCTTAACTTCCTCTATGGATTCTGTGGCGATTACACCCAGAATTCTTTGTTCGGGAATGATTGGTACAGGTTTAGGGTTGATCAAGTGTTCTTCCACTCCCATCCGAGAAAGGGCATCAGCTTTACCGTTTTTTGTACCAGGTCGATAGGTAATTATGAAGTCAAACTCGGCAAAGAATAATGCCCAACGGAGTTGTCTAGAGGATTGGGCTTTTGCGGTTTTCTAATATTGCAGGTTTCGGTGATCCGTAATCACAGTAACGGTGTGTCGGGCCCCCAACAGATAATGCCGCCAAGCCTTAAAGGCAGACTTGATAGCCAGAAGTTCCTTGTCAGTAATCGTGTAATTGATTTCAGGAGGCGAGAATTTGCGGGACCAAAATGCCACGGGATGCAACTGATTGGTTACCGGGTCCTTTTGTGATAGAACTGCCCCCATGGCAAGGCTTGAAGCATCAGTTTCCACGATGTAGGGGAGTTCGGGGCGAGGGTGTTTTAAGATTGGTGCAGAGATAAATTTAGTCTTCAAATCCTGGAAAGCTTGTTCCGCCTCGGTAGACCATTCAAAACGTTTGTTTTTCTTTAACAAGGCAGTGATGGGCTGGACTATTCGAGAGAATTCGGGGATAAACCTGCGGTAAAAGTTAGCGAAGCCTAACATGCTTTGCACACCTTTTACGGAGGATGGTGATGGCCATTTGAGAACTGCATCGACCTTCTTTGAATCCATACGCACTCCGCCAGGTGATAATATGAATCCCAAGAATTCAACTTCAGTCACGTTGAAAACACATTTTTCCAACTTAGCGAAAAGTTTGTGTTGACGCAATCTTTCGAGGACCATTTTCACGTGTTTCCGATGTTCAGATTCCGATGAAGAATAAACGAGGATGTCGTCAATGTAAACAACAACACACACATCTATGAACTCTCTGAGGACATCGCTCATAAAATATTGAAAGGCGGCCGGGGCATTACAAAGTCCGAAGGGCATGACCTGATATTCAAATAGCCCATACTTGGTGCGGAAGGCCGTCTTCCATTCATCGCCCTCTTTTACTCGTACCAAGTGGTAAGCTCCTCTAAGATCCAGCTTTGTATATATGCATGCTTTTCTGACTTGGTCCAGGAGTTCAGGGATCAAAGGTAACGGATAACTATTCTTAACGGTGATCTGGTTCAGGGAGCGATAATCTATACAAGTTCTAAGGTCTCCTTCCTTTTTTGGAACGAAGAACAAAGCTGAAGAAGCAGGGGACTTGGAAGGACGAATAAACCCATTTGCCAGGTATTGATCCAGGTATTGTCGAAGGTGAAGGTTCTCAGGCTCGGTGAGGGCATAAATTCTACTACAAGGAGGAGTAGATCGAGGTATCAGGTCGATCTGGCAGTCATAAGACCTATGAGGAGGTAGAGAGTTAGCCTGATCCTTCCGGAAAACATCTTGGTATTCTAGGTATTCGGGAGGTAACTGGGGAGTCTCTGAAGAAATTGCTGCCAGTGCAACACCAGGTGGAGGGTGACAAGTAGAGACACATTCTGGAAACTGGACCGTTCTTGCTCGCCAATCGATCAGAGGATTGTGTTTCTCTAACCAAGGTATTCCTAGAATAATCTGAAACTGAGGGGCCTTGATCACATCGAACACGATCTTCTCATGGTGTCCATCTTGACTTACTAGCGTCACTTCTTGAGTGGTATGCGTTACTGGCCCGGAGGCTATCTCCGTACCATCCACCGTAGTAATGACGTCCCTTACAGCCTTGGGACAAAGAGTTAGATTCATCCTCAAAACCATTTCATGATCCACATAATTGCCGATGGCACCGCTGTCGACGTAAGCTTCAATTGCATGTAATCGATCCGGATTATCAGGGCTAATGAGGACCATAGGTATCACGAAATGCGAGGTCACGGAACTGGTTTTCACGCTCGGCAAGAGGACCTCTATTCTTGTCGGGCGAGGTCGTTTCCCTGCTCAGAGTTTGTAACTTTGGTAACTGCAGCTCCTACTGCCTTCTTGGCAGGTTTCACCGGACAGTCTCGAAGAAAGTGCCCTGAGTTTCCGCAATAGAGGCATAATTGCAACTGTTTTCTCCTTTCCCGCTCCTTTTGTGTTAGAGGACCTTTCAGACCCCCTTTTTGCATGGGTTCCCCGGAGTCTACTCCTTTGGAAGGAGTAGGCGGTTTGGAAAATACTCGAGCATCAAACTTGGAACGATCGGCCTTCTTGTTCTGCAGTCTGTGATCTATTTGAACGACTAAGTCTATATAGTCCGAACAATCTTGTGGGGGATTCACTACTTGGGCTAACACATCTTTGAGCTCTCCGCGTAGACCTCTATAAAACAGCGTAATCCTTTTGTCCTCAGGCCAGTGAGTTTCCACTATCAGTCTGTTGAAAGACGCAATATAAGCCAAAAGGTCTTGATTACCTTGTTGCAACGAAAGAAGCTCATTGTCCAAGGCCTGCCCCTGTGAATGTCTTGCGAACAGTTTTTCCATACTGAGCTGAAAAGCTTGAAAATCATGGCGGACCGGATCATCTTGATTTACTAGAGGGATCGACCAGTCTGCCGCATTGCCACTAAGGTACGAAAGCACGAAAGCTACTTTAGCTTGATCAGTTGGAAAGGCTGCTGGCCGGCATAAGAAATGCAACCGGCACTGATTGATAAATACTGCAAACCTCTTTGGGTCACCAGAAAATCGATCGGGCGGAGCCAGAGGTACATTCCCAGGTAGGTTGATCTGCACTGGATTCATAGAGGATGTAGAAGGAAGATTTCCCCCAGATGCGGGTAATGGGGTCTGTCCGGCTTGTGACTGTAGCAATTGTCTAGCGAGATCATCTGTTCGCTCCTTGGAAATAATCAGTTCCCTTCTTAGAGCGTTCGTTTCCTGACGGGCTGCATGCACTTCTGCCCTTAGTTCCCCAAGTAACTGGGCTAGCTGGTCGGTATCCGAGGTTTCCATAGCGCCTGGACGGGAGTTTTGTGGTAGGCTGACCCCCTATTTGCATGGGTTCCCCGGAGTCTACTCCTTTGGAAGGAGTTGGCGGTTTGGAAAATACTCGAGCATCAAACTTGGAACGATCGGCCTTCCTGTTCTGCAGTCTGTGATCTATTTGAACGACTAAGTCTATATAGTCCGAACAATCTTGTGGGGGATTCACTACTTGGGCTAACACATCTTTGAGCTCTCCGCGTAGACCTCTATAAAACAGCGTAATCCTTTTGTCCTCAGGCCAGTGAGTTTCCACTATCAGTCTGTTTAAAGACGCAATATAAGCCAAAAGGTCTTCATTACCTTGTCGCAACGAAAGAAGCTCATTGTCCAAGGCCTGCCCCTGTGAATGTCTTGCGAACAGTTTTTCCATACTGAGCTGAAAAGCTTGAAAATCATGGAGGACCGGATCATCTTGATTTACTAGAGGGATCGACCAGTCTGCCGCATTGCCACTAAGGTACAAAAGCACGAAAGCTACTTTAGCTTGATCAGTTGGATAGGCTGCTGGCCGGCATACGAAATGCAACCGGCACTGATTGATAAATACTGCAAACCTCTTTGGGTCACCAGAAAATCGTTCGGGCGGAGCCAGAGGTACATTCCCAGGTAGGTTGATCTGCACTGGATTCATAGAGGATGTAGAAGGAAGATTTCCCTCAGATGCGGGTAACGGGGTCTGTCCGGCTTGTGACTGTAGCAATTGTCTAGCGAGATCATCTGTTCGCTCCTTGGAAATAATCAGTTCCCTTCTTAGAGCGTTCGTTTCCTGACGGGCTGCATACACTTCTGCCCCTAGTTCCCCAAGTAACTGGGCTAGCTGGTTGGTATCCGAGGTTTCCATAGCGCCTGGACGGGAGTTTTGTGGTAGGCTTTGCGTTCTGTAATGCTCACCTGATTCCCGTAGAGGCGTGCTCTCCATCTGCCTCGAGGCAGGGTGCTGTAACCAGTTTCTTCACTGGATAAGGGGAGCAGGCCTCTTGACTTCAGAGGACTGCTGTCCGTCGTTTACTGCACAAACAGTAAGTTTCGAGTAATTCTAATGTCTTTAAAGTCTTTAGTAATGATGTCTCTTGTTTTGCAGGGCTCCGGCGATGGCGGATGGCGGGCTGAAGTGAGTTGAAGATGGAGCCCGTGTGATGAATAGAAGCGCCTGGAAGCACGTAAGTAAGCGCTTGTTGCCTGCTTCACGATGCGCTCTAACTGTCTTTTTATTTTGCAGGTACAAGTTCGAGGCGGCTGCAGGGTGCCGGAATACCCACTGGGTTAGATGTGGAAAGGAGTAATGGCACGTGAGTATTAAAGTTCCCCAATGTCTTTAAACGCACCTTGTTTTGTCTTTCAGATGCGGGATGCAGCGCCGAAGGCCTCCGGAGCGTGCGAAGAGTTGGTAAGCTTTTGTCTTTCAGATGCCGGAATGCAGTGTGAAGACCTCCGGAGCGCACGAAGAGTAGGTAAGCCTTTGTCTTTCAGATGCCGGAATGCAGCGCGAGGCGTTGGTGACAGCCGATGGACCAGGTAAGTGAAGAGCTGTCACTGAAGACCGTAATGCTAACCTGTTCTTTCTTGTCTTTATAGGTGTTGCTGAAGACTGGATTCAGAATGGTAAGCCTTTTTCCTTAGGCCCAGGATCAGATGCAGAAGACACGATGAGCGTTCTGCTGCTGAGGATGCAGAATAACGCAAAGCAAGATTCATCCATCGGGTGTGGTTTAAATAGCCTCCTGTAGTGCTTAGGTGTCTCCTTCCACAGCCACGCCTATGTAAGAAAAGAGTTCCTGCTTTCCAGAAGAGTTCCAGTGTTCTGAATCTAGGGAGTGGCTCCTGCCCCACCCAACAGGAAAAGTAGTTCCAAACAGAAGAGGATCAGAGACTCAACTGGCAGGCAAGTAAGCAGCATGGTCTGCTGCAGGTAAGTCCACCCAAGCATTATGAGCCCGGCGCTTCCAGCGCTGGGACTGGGCATATTTATGAGCCTGGTGCCACTGGCGCCAGGACTGGGTCCAAAAGGTCCCAATTGGGACTGGTTGGCACTCGGAATCTGGGTTATGGATCTGCTTCCAAGGGAGTTGGGAAAACCCTGACCTTTTGGAAGCAGAGATCATGACATTACCCTTCATCACTGGATCTAGGATCCCACTGTAGCATGCTAATGGCTTGTGTCGTACGGTTGGCTTTTGTGTAAGACCTGCTGTCATTTCCACTCCATTCGAATGTGAGAATAGGAAAAATGTTGCACTGTAATCAGGAATCCCTAGAATGGGTGCTGTGCATATTGTCCCTTTTAATTCATCAAATGCTTTTGTCATTTCACCTGTCCCGGCTATGTTACTGTTATCTTTCTTGAGCTTCCTTGACTCCTTTTAAAAGAGGTCTAACATATGGACGGTAATCAAAGACCCATGCCCTGCAGCAATTGAAAAGGCCCACAATGTGTTGCATCTCCCCTACTTTCTTTGGTTGCAGTGTTTTCCTGATTGCTTCTGCTCTTTCGGTGGTCACTTTTCTTCCCTCTTGGGATATCACATGTCCTATGTACAAGACTTCTTCCTGGCAATATTGTAATTTCTCCTTGTCTACTTTGTACCTCTTCTCTACCAAGACTGGCATCAACTGTAATGAGTCTTTTCTGAACCATTTTTTAGTCTCACTGCATACTAGAATGTCATCTACGAACTGGATCACTGTACTGTCAAGGTGTACATTCCTAAAGTCCATCTGGAGGACTTGATTGAATATGACTCACAGTACCCTTCGGGTAAATGTGTATGTTTCTACTTTTAATTTCTGTACAAGAACTAAGTCAAGTCTTATGGCTCTTCATGAAGGGGAATTGAAAAGAACGCATTTCTTAAATTGTTCACTGGAAAATATTTGGCTGTGGATGGAATATTACACAATATCGTGGCTGGATTTGGGACCAATGAAAATTCTGCTTCAAAAATGTTGTTTAGGAGGCATAAATCCTGAAGAAATCTCCATGACCCCCTGTTGATTTCTTCATGGGCTAGACTGCTGTGTTACATGGGGATTCTGATGGAACTAATGTTCCCTGTTGCACTAATGTGGAAATTGTGTCATAAATGCCGTCATCTGCTTCTTTTGGCAATGGATACTGTCTCACTCGTGGCAAAATTGCTACTAGCTTCAATTTGATTTTAACTGCACCTACTCTTTTCACCTGCTCTTTTCAACGTTATATGGACTGCTGGTCCAGAGTATGCTAGGTACCTGTGCCAAATCTTCTAACAAAAAATTACGTTATCTTTTGTATCAATGCCATTCTCTGTGGCACCTCCCTGCTCTCAATTTTCACACAATATAGTAGGCTTATGAAAAACACCACCTCCTTATCTGAATCGTCACCTGTGAACAGTTCCTCATCTGTCAGATCACTCAATCTGCTTCCTTCGTCAAGAGCTATCACTGCTCTCCATGCTTTTCGCTCGTCATCAGTCCCATGAATAATCACTCTCTCTTCTCTCACTATGACTGCTTCTAGTTCTATGGGAATCACCTGTCCTCCTTCGTCATCCATAGCTACTTCTGGTCTGAACAGAAATTCTGCAGGTAGTCGTAATGTTTTGTCCCTTATCCCAGGAAGCCATGCTAGCAAGATGTGCACTCCCTATATAAATGCTTCTGGATCTACTGGTATGCCCTGCTGTGCTTCCTGGCCAGAAAATGCTGATATACATTTGTGTGCATTTATATAGTGAATCCCTAGAATGGAGCCTACTATCATCTGGTTGATGAAGGATATGGCGATGTTAGGCTTGCTCATTAAGTCCATCCCCAATATATTAACAAGCTGAAGGAGCCATATATCAGGGATCACAGGAGTGTGCCTCCCCCTTTCGGATCACTGTGCTCACCCCACGTGAAAAGATGGCCGCCGCCATTATGATGAAGAATGCTGGTGCTGGAGCTACCAGCATCCAAGGCATGGATTGGCCAGAAGCAGGACCAATAAATAAGCCCAATGACCACTGAGCAGCCAAGCCGATTCGCGAAGGCAGTGACCTAAGGCCGGTCTCCCTCTCTGCAGCTCTCCACTGCTCGCCGCGAATGCCACAGACCGCCCTGGCTCCTGCCCTCTTGAACTGTATTGAAATCAAAACATTTTTGCAAAAGAATACACCATCTATACACTGGCAGGCACATCCGATCCCCCCGAAGGTCCTACTTAAGGACCATGAGGCACGCCCTGGTCTGTCTGAGCCAGACCGGGACACCAGGTGATGCTTCCACCCTCCACGCACAACCAAAGCCACCAGACACTGAGATCGGATGTACAGACCTGGATTCCCAGATCCTGCTGCCCGCGCACAGTAAAGCACGTCACTGTTATTTGCACCTTGTGCCTGGAAACACTTGTGTATAGGCACGTTATAAATGCCATATCATATCATATGAAATTGCGTTATAAATGCCATATCATATCACCTCGCATCCTTCTGCTCGAGGTTACATGCTGCAGCTCCTTTCTACAGAGTAAGCCTGTGCCACCCTTGCCACCTAAAACATGTTTCCTCCCTCCCCTTAGCTCTCCCCAATCAGGCATCCACTATGCCCCAGCCCTGCAGAATCCCTGTCCACACACCTCCAAAAGATGCACTTTGAAACAGAAAAGAACGACAGTCCTTGCAACACCTGCACTTCACAAATCGTTAATCGCCACTCTCTGGCACATACTTGTAACTACCATGCCCTCTCCCAGTTCAGACATTACCACGCCCCACTCCCGGACTCTAGCTGACTGGACCCTCCATCACCGCATCAACCTTACTGACAGTAAAACATGCCCCCAAAAGACATCTACAGGGAACATTCGCTGAGGAGAGCGCCACCTTGCAAGTCTAACCACCACTAACCTCAGCCCCACCACCCTTCCACCAAATACCCTTCTAAGGAACTCCCGACTAAGGGATCGTACCACTACCACCACCAAATTCAAATATCACAAAGAAGACTGCATCTAATCCTTTTTACAAACTCACTCCCTCCTTTACAATGTGCTCTAATCAATGCGAGCCATACCCTGAACATGCCACTGATATCCACAACCTCATCACCATCGGTAACTTAGACATCCTAGCTATTACCGAGAGATGGCTACATGCAGCCTCCGGCCCTGCCTTATCAATTGCCCTTCTGCCTGGTTATACAATCTACTGCACAGATAGAAAAAATGCCAAAGGTGGAGGAGCGGCACTGATCGCTAAGGACACCTTACCCATAAGAAAACTGAACTCCTCCCTCCCAGACAATAGTGACATAGTATTCATGAAACTAAAACTGTCTGACTCAGCCTCCATCACCCTTCACACGATCTACCGACCCCCAGGCCAATACCTGACTTTCGAAGAGAACCTCCTTCACTGTTGGAGTGCTCACATCACTTTGTCTTCCAAAACTATCCTCATGGGAGACTTCAATCTTGGCCTGAATGACCCAGATGACCTAGCAGCCCTATCACTGTCTATTCCACTCAGCGGCCTTGTCTTCCATCATTGTGTCAACACCCAATGTTGACAGGCCATGGGACTGAATCGGCCCTCATTGAGCTAAAAATCCAAATCGATGAATTAAGGAACAAAGGTAAGCCTGCCCTGCTACTTCTCCTAGACCTCTCAGTTGCAGTCAACCTAGTCGACCACACAATCCTAGGCCAGAACCTATCTACCTCTGCCAACTTCTCTCCAGAGACCTCAGCCTGGATATCCTCCTTCCTAGGGAACAGATCAATGAGGGTATTTTCAGAGAATGACAACGCACCACCAGCTCCCATCACCTGCGGGGTCTTGCAAGGATCTTGTGTGTCACCCACTCTATATAACATATTCATGAAACCACTATTCACACTCCTTGACTGCACTGGCATATCCTATACAAACTATGCCGATGACACACATATCTTACTCCCGCTCTCTGGAAACTACCAAGAAGATTCTGCCTCCCTCAACTCGGTCGGTATACTTGACAATCCAATCCTGGATGGCCATGCACCGGCTATGCCTTAATTATGAGAAGACTGAGCTTCTCATAGTAGGCTCCCCCTCAGTAATCCAAAAACTATGCACTCAATAATCATCCTTAAACCATCGACAAAGTAACAATCACGGTCTCTCCGGCAGTGAAGACACTTGGTGTATATCTAGATGCCTCACTATCTTTATCATGAAAAGTGAGTGCCATAGCCTTCAGCGCCGCCTACATGACCAAACTAAACAATGCTACCAGACCATTCCTCTCCAGAGACAGCTGCATGGATATAACCCGCGCCATTATAGGAGCTAAACTTGACTACTGCAATGCCCTTTTCACAGGTACCACAGATGCCAATATTTCAAAATAACGGTCTCAGAGCTGTGCTCAACATCCTCAAAGCTCATCACATCAGTGCACCAAGAAATACATTTGTGAACGGATCATCTTCAAAACCTTATCTATCACACATAGATGCCTGTCCAAAATTGCCCCTCCCTATTAAACCCAGAAAATCTCAAAAGTATCCTCTGCCAGACCAACCAGACCAACCTAAATTCAAATGACATGAACTTGGTGGTTGTAGCTTCCCTACATTTGCTGCCAAGCAGTGGAACCCACTCCTGCTTACCCTCTGAGCTGAACAGTCTTACTGGACTTTCAGGAAAGCGCTAAAGACTATTCCATTTACCTAAGTCTGACTCCCACTGCTCCCTCTTTCTGAGACTGGAAAACAAACAATGAATGTCAATCAATAACTACCACCATGATCCTGTATTGATCACAGGTACTACCTGTTTTCATGTATTTATATGTATCATTGGATCTTTATGTTCTGGATCTCTTATGTGTAACTGGTTTTATCTAACAGCCCCTTGATGCCCAAAGACTTAGTGTGCTATATAAATTGAAAATAAATAAATACATATATATTAAATGGTGTCTTGTGGGAGTACAATAGTGGTATAGAAAGGTCATGTTCTCCTATAGTGATAGGTAAGACATCAGTAAAAGGAACCAAACATGTAGCCCCAGAATGCCTGACATTGGGTACTTCCCCTCCCTAACACAGAACACTGCCTCCCTTGTATCTACAGGAAGGAAAATGTCTTGGCACCTGTGGTCACCCCAACCCATGTGTCCTCTTGTGGGTCTAGTGTAATGGATAAGATTGAACACATCAAGTCAGTCTGTGGGCTGTCCTATTGTGGATACAGGTTCATCCCTGTCCCAATAAAAGGGTTTCCTCCAACCTCGGTCACAGTCCCTATTCTGGGTGTAGGTGTCTGCGATTCTGCACTTGCGTTCCAAGTTGCTATGGTATTCTTTTGTACTGGTGCTTTTGGTTGCCTCTGTGTTTGCTGTGTCTGCATGTGGGCTTGTTGTGTTTGCATTAGTGCTTGGTGTGCTGGCATTGGTGCCTGTTGTACCAGTTGTATGTGCTGCGGCATATGTCTGATACTATATGTGATCTTGGGCATAATATTCAGGTGGCTGTGCACTGTATGGTGGAGGATATTCTGTCCCCCTTCTTGGATCCTGCCAATTAGGTTGCATCCCACCCCTGCTCCTACATGCTTGTGCCCCATTTTTCCACAAGTCCAACACTATTGAGGCTGTCCACTGAATCAGGGCTGTTCCCCATTAAACTCTCTTGGTTGTGGAACTTGAAATTCAAACCCTCTTCCTCTGGGTGCACCCCTTCTTCCTTGTGGCCAATAATTGTACTCTCCCCTTCCTGCAAAATTCCCTCCAGCCTTCGGTTTTGCCTGCTGTGCCACTTGCGTAACCACTCCCTCTCCACTTGTGAACATGCCTCCTTCTACTGAAAACATCAAAATGTTTTTCTGAACTAACTTTGCTTCTTCCAGCTTTCTTTCCTCAAGTTTCTTTCTGGCACTCTACATTAATGGACAATGGTGAACTATAGTTAATTGAATCTCTGGCCATGGTTTTACTTCAATTCCCACACATTTGTTCAATTGTCTCTGCACTGGCTTAGGAAACCCCTAGAACACAATGTGTTATACAAATAGCTATTGTCTTATCCCATGGCTCCATCGTCTCAAGACGGCATCTCTCTTGAATCTCTTGAATGTAAGAAACTGGACCTTCATCATCACGCATTTTATGCATCATGATTGCACTCATGTCTGATTTATCAGGGTATTGCACTCTGACTGCTCTCCACACATCTGCCTTACAAATGTTAAACAGTGCTCCGTCATGAGTCGTATTGTGGGCTGCCACCTCAGGATACCCAGCTTGCTTCCAAATGTCACCAGCCCTCTCCTCAATGGTGGCAGAAAGTAGGTTGTTCATGTCACCCACTGCTAACGTCATCCCTGCCGTCATTCATAGTTCCACTTGCCAGCTCCACATATCAAAGTTGCCAATTTACACCTTAATTTATACTTGTCCATTTTTGGCCATGGTTTATTTTGCAGCTGTCCTCCCCATTTTCTAACAATGGAAACTGCGTACCCTCCAAAGTTTGTTTACTCGCAGTTTGTCCCTGTGTTTTAGGTATGGCGCCCGCATTTTGTGAGCGCCAAAATATTTAGCAGGTTCTGGCATTGCATGTGCTCTTTCTAAGCTTAACCACATTCTTTCTTCCCCTGCTGTTACACCTGTTGAAGTGGCTTGTTTGCCCTCTTCCTCTTCTTTATTTTCACCTTCATTTGTTTCCTCATCTGAAACCATTGTCCCCCAACTTCTATCACTCCCTTCGTCTTCTCTGTCTTTAAACTCTAATTCCCACAAGGGAAGCCTTCTATACAGTCCACTCATTCACTCCTCCAATATACTCCCTTTCCCCCTTTGTGGAGACCCTGCTGCACTCCTCTTTAAACTGTGAGCGCCACTGTCTCTCCTGCTCCTGTACAAATTACAACTCCTCCTTCGTATGGCATCTCCCTCATATAGAAGGCTGCAGTTTTTGATTAAGTTCTCACTTCCTTATTACATCTTTCTAAGCTCCTCTCTTTTTCTCTCCACTCCTGTTCCTGTTACCTCTTTTCCTCTTGGCTCATGCACCCTCGAAGGATGTAATCAATTCCTTGTTGTTGCTTTTCTCTGCTTAATCTCATTTCTCCCTCTATTTCCTTATCTCTTTCTTCCTCAGTTTTCCTTTGTCGTTCTCTTTCTTCTCGTTTCCTCATTTTTTCTTCTCTCTCACTCTTTCTTTCCTCTAGTTCTCTTCTAATTATTCATTTATTTTTCCATTTGTATAGCACACTAAGCCCTGACGCATCAAGCCACTGTTACATGATCAGTTATTCGCAAGACAAAGTGTGAACAGCCAGATAGTGTAACAAGAAAAAATTCAAGATTCAAGAAAGACAGGCAGTTACAAGGTCCAGATTTATGCAAATAGTAATGTTTTTAGCAATTTCCAGAAGGCCCAGTAGGAGTTCTCAGCGCACATGGAAGGCAGGAGTAAGATCCATTGTTTGGCTGCAATGGTTGGGAAACTTGAACCTTCGGCTTTAGCCTGTTTACATTTGGGTTGAATAAGACGGTGGGCGTTGGCCAATCTAATAGGTCTGGATGAGTTTGCTTTAGTTATTTTCTGTGAGAGGTGGGGAGGGCCTTGGAAAGGCATCCGTGTGTGATTGATACCTTTATCTATCCTTTCGCTTCCTCTCCTTCTCTCTCTCTGGTTCATGCTTCCTTTACCTTTCCTCCTCTTCCTCAATTATTCTGGCCCATTCCCTTTCTTCCTTCTCTTGCTCTCTTCACTGTTTCGCCCTTTCTTCTTATTTTCTTTCCACTTCTTGTCTTTCTTTAACTTCCCTTTCTCCCTTTTTAGAATTATCCATTTTCTTCTGTCTAATTTGAGCAATATTTGTCCTCCCACCCACTCTTTTGGAGTGATCAGTGTCTCTTTCTTATTGGTCTGCCTGCCCTTCTGTCTCTGGATTTCTTCCTCAGCCTCTGTTAGCCTCACCTGTAGCTTGCAGTCCTCATTATACTCATTGCGCATAGACACTGGCTTTTGTCTATTTAATTTAGCTAAATTTATAGTATCTTCACTACTGCAAGCGG